>NC_135398.1:107539-407539 GCF_051989625.1 Stigmatopora argus
GCTTAGCCAAAATGGCCGCAAGGGAACCACACGAGCTGAGCCAAAATGGCCACAAGGGTTAACCCTTACCCTAACACTAATCAATTACAAGAAGTAACTTACTTTTGACAACTTCAACGATGGCATCCACACGTTGCATTCTGGGATACATTATGCATTCTTGGATCTGTGATGCATTCTGGGATGTGCGCATGTCGTCACATGTCGTCAATTGGACGAGTTGGACCCATAGGTGACGTGATTAATGGTCGGTAGAAGAACCTGTAAACAAACCCCGTGTTTACCATCCTATTTAGAGCTGAGGTACTTTTTACTTACAAACCCAAAAATTACAAGGCACACCATCATCTGAAATTCTTATAATTTAAAATTAATCCTTTAATGTCATTCTCATTAAACCTTTATCAACACGAATCAAATAAACCCTCCAAAAAATATTTCAAATTCAAATGTTCACACTGACCATTGTCACAAAAAGTTGCACCCAATAATACGACAAGGGACCTGTGCCTAAATGGCCACAAGGTGGCAGCAAGAGACCATATGACCTTAGCCTAAATGCATACCTGTCAACTTATACGTTTTCCCGTATTTTATACATTTTTTGATCATTTCAAATTGTGTACGCCGTATAACAACTTTTGTACGGGATTTTTTTTAAGTACGTTTTTTGTAAAACGGATCTCGTTTTACGCATTTCGGCTCTAATCCGGATCGTCTCGGTCACTGGTAGCAGACGAAAACGTCATCGTCAACTGCTAATATTGTCATGCTTTAAGCATGATATGCGCACACGCATTCCCCTTTCACACGAAACAGGAAATGATTTAATCATTTCCTGTTTCGTGAAATGATTAAATCATTTCCTGTTTCGTTTTTAGGCAGCTATGAGTCATAGCGCTTGGGTCCGAATACATTCACGGTCGCGTCAAGACAACCACTTTTACGTGCACCCTATGTGAGTAAATATGTGCCGCGTTGCATTTGTACGGTTTTCTATTGCTTAATACGGGGAATTCCAATCATTAATACGGGGAGGAATTGGCCCAGGTTGACAGGTATGTAAATGGCCAATGGCAATAAATATACTGCAATAATTTTCTACCAATTATTTATTGCTGACCCCTGTGAAGAAGGACTTATGGCCTATCCTAACCGCGTTTTTCCATACCTATTTGAGCTGCGGTACTTTTTACTTTGAAAAAATTACAAGTGACACTGACCATTGTCACAAAAAGTTGTACCCAATACCACAAGGGAAAACCAGCAACCAACAAACAAAACGGAATTTCTTTAAAATGTCGAATATAAGTGAATAAAATAGCTAATAGTCGCCACTTTGAACAAAACTTAAGTCTCACGGGGGTTTGGAACATTAACATTTAATTCAACAATTTCGACGAGGCGTCACAATAAATAGTTATAATAAACTAGTTTCAGCAAAAGATGCGAACGCCAAATGAACGTGTCAGAATACGCCAAAACGGAGAAAAACATTAATCAATGACAAGAGACTTACATGACTGCTTGAGACGGCTTTCGACTTGTAAAATGGCGTCCCACACGTGGGAGGCTTGCCTAGGCATTCCGGGACACGCGGTGCATTCTGGGATACGCGCATGTCGTCAAAAAGTTGATGTCCATGACTTAGTAAATCTCGTAATATTATTTTTTTCTCTCCTAATATTATTTTTTTCCCTCCTAATATTATTTCAATCTTGTAATATTACACGAAAATCAATGTTGTGCTCACACAGATTTAACGTCGGCAAAAGTTAAAGTCTGGGAATCCAAACAACTTCCGGTTTACGAAACATAAAAACACCATGACTTAGTAAATCTCGTAATATCATTTTTTCCTCTCTTAATATTTTTTCTCTCCTAATATTACTTCAATCTTGTAGTATTACACGAAAATCAATTTTGTGCTCATTCAGATTTAACGTCAGCAAAAGTTAAAGTCTGTGAATCCAAACAACTTCCGGTTTACGTTACATAAAAATAAGGTACAAAATGACTTTAACCTCATATTTTAAAGATTTTAATCATGTATTAGTACAATGTTCATTGTATTTCAATTTTCAATTCTATATGTGTATAATTGATCAACCAAACAAACATGCGTGGTGAGTATTTGTTCAACAAATATGGATATTACAGCAATAAAAACGAGATGGAAAAGATTGCTATTTGATAATTCAACAGAAAGAGCGGCTGTGGTCATTAGCGTTTTGGGACAGTAGAACAACAGTGCCGGAGGGGAAGTCGACGCAGCTGGATCATCCTACTTGGGCTTGTTGTAATCAATTCCATTTTAGTCCACGTATCATTTCCAAAATCTCCCGCAAGCTCGACTCCAAATAACTGTTTGTTTGCGGGACAGGACGGTCGGTCACGCCTTCTTTTCTAAATTAAATTTCTTTTTTTAAGAGCCAATGTTCTTAAATCACTTTTTCAAATTACTTTTTTAATTTTGGCTATTTTAGTGTGATTTGTGGTTTATATTTGGCTCATTTTATTATATATTATTTTTATATGGCACTTTTTAACTGTTTTTTATGCACTTACTTACCTCAGCACTTACCATATTTACTCGCATATAAGCCGCATGTCGGACCAAAAAAAATGACGAGGGCTAGAGATGAAGGGCATTATCTCCTATCCTAACCCTAGCCGAATAAATAATAAATTACTTTAATAATAAAACCCTCGGTGGCCCGGTGACACGAGTGGTAAGCGTGTCAGCCTCACAGCTCTGGGGTCATGGGTTCAAATCCAGGTCACGTCCACCTGTGTGGAGTTTGCATGTTCTCCCCCGACTTGCGTGGGTTTCCTTTGGGTACTCTGGTTTACTCCCACATTCCCAAAACATGCATGGTAGGCTGATTGGACAATCTAAATTGTCCCTAGGTATGGCTATGGGTATGAGTGTGCATGGCTGTCCGTCTCCACGTACCCTGCGATTGGCTGGCCATCAATTCAAGGCGTCCCCCGCCTCTGGCCCGAAGTCAGCTGGGACAGGTCTCCCTGAAGTCACAGGCTTCACTTCTTAGCTTGTCGCCGCTTCTCTCTGATGTATGAGGAGGAGCCAACTCGAGGGCAGAAAGCTTTCTGAATCCCACGACTGGTTAAATCTCATTATAATAGTACACACATTCAATTCAATTCAACGTTTACCTTTTGCTACACAAGACTCATGTCTAATTTGTGCATTCATGATAGGCAACAACACAATGATTGAAAAAATAACTTTTTAAGCAAGGGTCATAAATTGTATATTGTTGTACCATCCATCTTGTGTGCCTTTTTCGTCACGTGCACAAGTAGTTAATAAAACGAATGCTTTCAGAATCACTGTGTACACAAAGGATTTTATAATAACTTGTCCACCGCGTATTATTAACAAAAATGACCAAAAAAAACTAACCATGAACAGCACTTGCAGCATTGGAACAGGTTACCTACGACTTGTCCGCATTGGTGAAGAGTGGTCTTCAAATTTGAAGGCGTATCAAGAAAGATGTCAGGTTGGAGCCGTCCAAACTTGGCTAACCCTAACTCTTAAGCATGGCTTCACAGAGCATTTGGGCAAGGGTCTAGATTACCAAATACAACAGACGACCAAATAAAAAAAAATATATATATAAATCTTTCAAATAAGTATTCTGGATGATACTTTTGTTCTAAAAACAAAGATAGACTATGGCAATTTTGATTAAAAGGGGGGTGGGGGGGGGGGTCTCTCACCCTAATACTCTGGCAACATGTGCAAGTGACATGTAGATGATTTAAATTCCAAATCTCAGGCCAGGGTCCAAGAGGTCAAAGGCAATTTTCTTTTTTTTTGCCCAATTCATAAACGGGACCCCAAAAAAGATGGGTGTACTGGATTTGGAAAAAAATTGTAGTAGTCATGCAAGATATTTTGTGGGTTTTCAGTGGTGCTTTGAAAAGACTTGCCTCAACTACAATTTTGGAGGAGAGATCATTGGTGAGCACAAACACACATCAATATATAAAATATACCACGGAAGAAACTGTACAGATTCAAATCAAAGCGGAGACAATGAATAGGTGTCCACCAATGCTCAGGGTGGCCATTTCCTGGTGGGTCTATATGTTGGCTTTGGGGTCAGAGAGTCAGAAACCTAACCTTAACACCTCCATTGGTTTCTTCCACAAGATTGGTAAGAAAAGTTCTTTCTCCAAAAGAGTGTCACTTTGCCGCTAACACCAGTCGGCAATGTAATCGAAGTCGGAAAACAGCTTCTGCTCGGCCAAACTGAGCGCCCGTGGCTCCCTGGGCGGGGTCAGGACCGGGGCCTCCGAGGTGAATTCCTCGTCAAAGTTGCTGACGTCATTGGCGCCCAAGATGGTGGGCAAGAAAGGGGGCTTGACTTTCTTGGACAACAAGCCATTCCAGTCCAGATTCTGAATACAAGTCAGAGAGAGCAGATTATTAGAAATTTCAAGCTATAAAGAGTCCTTTACAAACATCCATTCACTTTGCGGATAGACACGCAATGCATTGCGAATGGTTGCAATGGTCAGCGCAAACGCACTACAAAGCCACGTGTAGTAGGCACGTTACTCAGAGAGTAAAAATCAAGGTTGGATTTTGTCACATTCGCAGTTGGACATTCCCAAATTCACACACAAATAAAGAGGGAAAAGACAGTCCTCTGGATTTTCACTTGACTGGTTTCAGTGAGCGAATTTAAAGGTAGACCACTAAGCCACCGGGACCCTGTCCCACTCGGTCTTTGATGTAACTCAAAGGCGAAAAGGAATGTTGTTTAACCATCTGTCTGAATATGGAGGGATTTGGAGTGGGACCATAATTGCACTCAAATGCCATATTACGGCCTACAGTAAGCGTACACCAACCGACGCTCATTTCTATTATTCAGAGGATTTAGACCACTAAATCTTGTTAACTTCAAAAGAAGTTTTTTTTCATCACTCCCGCCATTTATTCGATTTGATTACCTATAACCAACACCCCACCCCACAACCCCCATGGCTCCCACCCATCTCGTGATTATAGGAGATTGAATTTCTCACCCTGAAGAACAGGTGTTTCTTGACCTCCTCAGCATCCCGTTCTCCCGCTCCGAGACGACGCTCGGGGCTTCTTCTTAAAAGCTGGATCCGCGGCGCACCGGTGGAAAAAGAAAGGTTGGCAAAAGGCTAGCATTTGGAAGGCAAGCTCCGGTCTTGTACGTACCCTCCTCATGATGGAGATGGCTTCCGTGGAGAGGAATCTCGGGTAGCGCACTTCGTCATTGACGATGCTGTCAAAGACCTCTTCCTCGTCGTCGCCGGGGAAGGGCGACTGCCGGGGATTTGATGGTCAGGTGGGCGTTTGCGAGAAAAGGGCGCACCAGCGACCGCTTGCTTACCTCCCCCACCAGCATCTCGAAAATGAGCACGCCTAGCCCCCACCAGTCCACGGCGCGGGTGTACGACGTTTCCGTCAAGACCTCGGGGGCCAAAAACTCCGGCGTGCCGCAGAAAGTGCTGGTTCTGTCCCTGAAGCCCATCCCTCAAGAGCACAGGGACAATGGGAAGTCAACCAAAGCGAAACGGCGCCAGTCGCCGGCGAAAAAAACAGCCCTCCCTCTCCATCACTCCCTCCCTCTCCCCCGCTTGCTTTCGTTTCACCTTCTTTGCAAAGGCCAAAGTCTGCGATCTTCACGTAGCCTTCTGTGTCCAGGAGCAAATTATCCAGCTTCAAGTCTCTGCCCAAAAAAAATGGCTCATTGTTTTTGCATTTCTTTTTTTGTTTTAACCCGACGACAAAAGCACCACGGGCGGCAACGCGCAACACTTTGCTCAGTCTAAGTAGCATCTGCCCTGCCCTTCAATGCCAGTGGTCTTTTTTGGGGAGGAATTTCATCTCTGGCCAAATAGCTCTCTGTTAACACGACATTTTAACAGCAACTAAAACAATGATAGCTTAAACCGCAAAACAGGACTTGTTTACCCGACTGCAAATTTCACTGCAAATCCAGTCGGTCTTTATACTCATCATGACTTGTGGTCTAATGTGGAAATGGGGGGCTAACGGTGTCAAACGTATCATTTGCACGCAACTATGGAAAGAAGAGGGACGGCAAACCACGGGACACCTTTTGGTACGTGCATGCTTGGGGATTGTAAATAAAGCTGCATTTCCATTCCAATCAAAATGGCCACGTGCAATGACATTTGTCCAGCGTCCTGACCGGAATGAAGCAATCGATAAAAATGCAAGCTGACTGCAATCTCGCAACTAAGAGTGGCCCGCTTTTGAAGTGTGTGATTTTGTTATCGCTCATTTTCAAACGGAGCGACGCCACGGGTAATGTACGCCTATTTGAATTGCGGCGGCGGATGGAGCGTGGGTAGGCAGGCAGGCAACTGATTGGCAGAAGGGGAGATTCAATCTTTGGCCCACAAAATACTCACCCACCTGTACACAATTTTGTGATCGTGCAAGTATTGTAATCCCAGCACGACACAAGCGGCATAAAATCTGCAAAAGACAAAGCGTTTACGTCAGTTCAAGTCACGAGACGACAATAAAAACACTTTTCATTTCAAAGGCCCGCTTGTCTCTTGAAAGGAAAATTGAAAATTCCTTCCCGTGTGGAGTGCCAATTTGAAATTTGGACAAGGCGACGGCCGCACTTAGGAAAAGGCGGGGCCTTCCTTTCGCACTCACGTGGCCCGCGGCTCAGAGAAGACGTCGGCGTGGATGTGCATCATGAGGTCGCCTCCCGCCGCGTACTCCATGACGAAGCAAACGTGCTCCCGCGTCTGGAAGCAGGCAAATAAATTGACCAGGAAGGGGTGGCGCACGCTGTTCACCGTCTCAAAGATCCTCTTCTCGCACATCAGACTACGGGAGGGAGGGAGGGAGAGGAGGTTGGTATACAAAAGCCGTTAATTTTTGACACTCCAATCGTTGAGCGGGCGCCAATGGCGGGGATAACCGTCCATTGATCCCTTCTTTCTATCGCCGCCGCTACGATATCGTTCGGGCCGTTACCTGTCGACTTCGTCGCGAGCCACAATGTCGCCTTTCTTCAAAGCTTTGATGGCAAACATTTCACCTGTGCTTTTGTACTCCGCTAACAAGACCTGTAAAACAGAAAACGGCTTCAGACGAGCGCAAGAAATTTTCCCTCGGACCGTCCGAACGGCACTTGTCAAAGGGTGGGATTGGTGCAGGCCCCCCTGAAAGCAATTCATTTGGATCCCGTTTCAGATTCTGGTGGTTCGCACAAACTCGCACGTGTTTATTGTTAACAATCTCTCCTTGAAATTGATTTGAATCGTCGGATCAGGACCGCGGAGAGGGAACAAGCCCAAAAAAGGAATAAAAACGAGGCAGTGTAAAGTCCCCGTACGGCGCATATCTTCTTCTGGAGACACGGGTTAGGGCTACTTGTACAATTGTTTCCAGGAAACGGGTGACACTGACCTTCCCAAAGTGTCCGCGTCCGAGAACCGCCACGCACTTGAAGTCTTTGAGGCTAAAGTGGAACTGTTCTTCTTCCCTGAACACACATCCGGGAAGAGATCAGGACAAAGCGTCCCATTGTCGCGGGTGCGCTCCCACAAATGCAAACTCAAATAGACGGCCAGGCCAGGGGGCGCCGCTTACACACGCGGACAAAATACCGTATTTTCACACCTACAGGGCGCACTTTTTCTGCAAGTCTCCATTTTTCGGTAAAATGGCCGGTGCGCCTTGTTTGTGCACTAAATTCAAATTTTTGTATGACTGCTTGAGTGACTGGTTTTATTTCTAGCCGACACGCTATCTATTGCGATCAACACAGCGGACGTTCACCCTAAAAATAGCCTCCCCGCGCTTTCCAAGCCTTATGGTAAATCCATTCGAAACATCCCAGGCAAGTGGCAAGGCATTTGACTTCCGTGTGCTCGTAGTGCTTTTAAACCTCAAAAACACTCAATACTCAAAGAAACAGCACAGTAGACCTATACAGAGGAAATGCCTGACGTGAATGACAACAGAATGCAGTTGTGAACGCTTGGAAAATGGACTGAAGCCATGGATCCAACACAATTTAACAGTGAGGAGGAACAGCTTTGCGAACGGCTTGGGAGTGATGAATGTCGAATAGCCACCAACATAGAGGTTCCATACAAAGACGGGCAGGCAGCGTTGCACGTGGAATGGGTCGTCGATGGGAAACGCTGACCCTGACAATGTTATGGAACCCAGCATTGTTGGCCAACTCTTTATGTCGGATACAGAAGATGAGGACTTTGACAGATTTGTAGATGTTTGCACACTTTGACTTACATTTTGGCGAATATACATTACGTCAATAAAACAAAATCAAACTCAGTTTTGCTCCTGTTGACCTTTCTTAAACATTCGCTAGCATGCATGCTATGTGTTATACTGCGTGTCATGCTAGCGCAACCATAGCAGTGCATCTTTTAAAACAAAGCGCCCTATGTATTGACAAAAAAAACTGAAAATACACTCGCAACTGAGACTGGGCCCTTTAGGGCGGTGCGTTTTTATCGGTGTGAAAATACGGTACCGCCAACTATTCTACGCAGGGCCGCAGTGAAGGCGGGCTTTCGTTCAAAACAAATGAGACGACACCTTTTCACCAATAGGGTGTCTTGCGGGTGTCGTCCGTCCACTGCAGGCGGGTTCCGCTCGTTTTGGATTAAAGCTCAGCGGCTCAAGTGCCCGGTTGCGAAAAAAAACCCAGAGCCGCTTTGGAGAGACTCGCTCAGATGGCTTTGGCACTCCTCAGTAAGTCAGGGAGCAGGTTTACCTTATGTCCGCATCTTTGGGGAAGACCCTGAGCTCCAATTCCGGATGCTGAAGCGCCGACTCCACCGCCAGGTGCAGATCGGGATTCGCCGCCACGCTGTTCCTTTTGTTCAGGAAGTCGAACGAGGCCAGCGCATCCTGAACAGAGGGTCAGCCAGACTCAGACGTGCGAACTATCCAGTGTTTCGCCGCCGTTGACGCCGATAGACTTTCGATCCATCCAACTGGAAGGGCCCGACGGCGAGTAATAATGCAGGTACGAGCGGTTTGTTAGCCGTTGAATACGGAGAAGGTGTGGACTGGCCATAAAAAAAATCCGGGGTTTTTACAATTTGCAGTGTGAACTCCCCTTACATTGTCGCTTAGGAAAAAAGGTGGTCTTACAAGTAAGGAGGAAAAGTGGGAGGAATAAACACACAAAACCCCCACAAAACATTTGAAAAGTCATGCAAAATGGCCACATTTCGGAGATCATTTGGAGCGCCAACAATTTGTTGTTGGGTTTTTCCCCATAGCCGTCGGAGACCTGCTTCCTTTCAATGAAATGTTACGACGATCACCCAGGGGACCCGTACTTATTCAAAGCATTCGGCATTCAAGACGGACTCCATTTTTAAACGGTTAAGATTTTTCACACAAAATGTTTCATCTTCATTTGCGAAACAAATTCCGAGGCCAAACGCCGCGATGCTGGTATTGACAGGGATCCACGTGTCATTGCATACCTGCACTTCTTCCTTATCGGGCAACATGTCACGTGGTCCGTCCAGCGGTTCTCGGATGGCGTCGGGCGCCGGGTAGTACTTGGGTCCCAGGGTGGCCTCTCTGTCAAAGTCTAGCTTGGTCACAAAGGGGGCGCTGTGGATGGATACGCAGAGGAAAGGTTCGAGGCGCCACTCATGGGACGGACGGACGGAGTCCACGTGAAAAAGCCTCCACTCGCCTGCTAGGGGGGGGCGAACTGGGAACGCCACCGGAGCCGCTCTCGGCCGCCTGTGGACTGAAGGAGTTGGAGCTGACCGTCGGGATGGCTCTTCTTACCAGACGGCCCCAGGTGGCGATGTTGATGTTCATCTGAGGGGCTCTCAGGAAAGTCTTACCTGGTGGAAAATAAAGACACACTTGGGACTCAAAGGTCAGCTTTGGCAAAAACAAGCCACAAAAAAAGGAGGCGCTCACCTTGCTGCTTGGAGAAAATCTTTTTCTGCCTTTGCAATTTTGGTCGTCTCTCGATAACGGGATTAAAAAATGTGACCTAAAACAAGAGAGGCCATGGGAATGGTGCCCATAAAAGCGCGGGAGGGGCGGTTACTGGCTTTACAAACCTCGGCAAACAGCATCCCCTGCGGCTCCAGGTACAAACACATGCCGTGACGTTGGTTGTCCAGGAAGTCCTCCAGACGTAGGAACTTGACGGCGCAAAGCGAGCGCCAGTCACGCCAGTACACGGCGATCTCCAGCTCGCGAGACTGAAAAGCGAGGGCGACACGTGAGCGGGCGAGCGAGCCAACGAGCGTCCGCCGGTGGCGTTACCCTGTCCAACTCCAAGGTAAACTTGTGGTCCCAGGCCTGGTTGCCGACCGGCCTCCAGCTGGTCTGACCCACGACCGTGTTGTCCAACTTCAAAACGGCACTGATTTCATCTGAGGAAAGCCAGAGGCACTTCTCCCGTCAGGGCTCCGCCGCAGTTGGGCTTATTAGCGGCACTTACTGGAGAGCTCCTCGCTTTTGGCCACGCTCCGCGAGCTCACCCCGCGGTTGCGGTTGGCTCTGCTAATGAAGGACGAGCGCGTTTCGCTGGGGCTCCAGCCGGGCAGGGGGACGGACGCGGCTTTGGAGCGGCCGGGGACATTTTCCAGAAGGTCTTGACAGCCCATGAGCCTGACGTCCAAGGTGCCTGGTAGCCGAAGGCCGCAAAAAAAAAAAAAAATCCAAAAAAAAATCCAAATAAATAAATAGATAAAAATCAGCCAATGGGCCGTCGGGAAATAAGACATTTGGGCGCGCCCGGCCGTACCTGTGAGCGCAGCGGGCTTGGTCACGGTGCTGTACTGGTTCTGCGCCGAGATGAGGCTGGATCGCGGGCTGAGGACCGGCGCGGACAAAAGCGACAGTTCTTCCACGATGCCCCCGTTGCGCGGGTGGTTCTTGGGCAGTTCGCCCAGCCGCTGCTCCAACGAATGGCGCAGGAGGTCCAGCTTTTGGCTGGATTCATTGAAGCGAGCCTGGGCCTGAAGAGCAAAGTTAACAGAGTTATTTTTCCTATCACGTCCTGACCTTTCATTCATTTCTGGGGGAAAATGTCGGGCGTGTCCTCTCTCAGTCCTTTATCGCTCTGTATTTCACGTAACATCCCATTTGATTGAAGCGCATATGTCACCTCCTCATATATGCTGAAGCGCCTTATGGAGTGCGACAGTATATCTAAAAGGCGGACAGGCGCTTTAGTAAATTCAATCCATTGGACTTGGCTGAGGCACAAGCCATAGTAGTGGCTTTCTTTGTAAAAATAGACCGCAAAAGCGCCCAAAACTGTTGGACTCTCATTTTGCCACGGGCGAGAGGGAATAGACCAGGGCTTAACCACCCATTGAGGTCCACAACAGACGGAATCTTTGCGCAAATGTCAAAATTACCTCTAAATGCGCTCTTTTCTCTGCGACTTTTCCTGTGCCCAGGAGTTTCATAACATTCTTGGCTCCCTCCGCTACAGCCGACTCTATCCTGGCATGGTGACACAACTCCTCCACCCGAAGGTCTAAAGGGCTGATGATGGCCTTTTCTGGAGGACAACCAGCAAGTTGACTCTCCGGGACATTTTTCCAGGTCAAATGGTGGAAGAAGAAGCAGCGTTTTACCAATCACGTCGCTGCTCTCGAAGCTCAGCTCACTGGACTGGCTGGCCTTGAGGATCTGCATCCTGATGAACTCGATCTTCATCTTACTGTCCTGAAGCAACTGCTGCGCCGTGGCCAGTAATTTGCGATCCTAGAGGCAAAAGATTCAATTGAAGCCATTGAAAGGGAATCTCTCTGGAATCAAAAGAAGGAAGCCAACTTCCAAATGGACCGTGCTTTTCTGTCCACCACATTTGGCCTTTGGCTTGCTGATTATTAAAAGTCAGGTAAGGTGGTAAATGAGGGAGTTTTGGCAACCCAAAAATAAAGAAATAACCCTAACCCATAAAAATCAGGTTCACTAGAAGCCAGAAAAATTATTCTAAATCATAACTCATTTTACCCTGAGCACGAGAGAAGCAACAATGCCCGTTAAAAGCTTGGTGAACAGGACACAACACGTCACGTCACGTCGCGCCAAGGCTAACCGGCGGCTATCATTCTCCCTTCTGCAAAGCGCAGGTCTCTTTTGTGAAACATCCAATGAGTTAACTGTAAAGACTCTCATTAAAGTTGTCATTTGAGAGTCTAGACTGATTAAGAAATCAAATTAACATTCGCCTCGCGGCCACGAAACCGAAACAAACAGAATGACAGCGAGTCTTTTTTTTCCCCTTCGGCGGGACGTTAACCCATGACTCGCCGACGACGACGGGGACGCACGCGCACGCTGGCGGAGCCTACCTTGGAGGACCCGTTGGAGTACATTTGAATCATGTTCTCGGCGCCCTGTTTGACCTTGAGCTCGATGTCGTTCTGTCTTTTCAAGGCGGCCAGGCGGCTGCTGCTGGCGCACGTTCGGCTTTCCCTGTTTGGGGTATCTGGGGTCAAGGGGCATTCTGAGGAGAAAGACGCAAAGGGACAATTAACGTCTTAAGACATGCACGCGGGAAACGACATGAGACCAACGCGTTCTGTAGCTCAACGGAAAACTACCCAAAAAGATACGTTGGGATTGCTGCTTCACTTCAACGCAAAGACAAGATGGTGCAGCGGGTGAATCCCAGCGGGAAAAAAAATCTGCCTTGCCAATTTGGGACACAAGAAACTTGAATTTCATTTTTAGGATGCTTAAGCGTGGACAAAATTGTCACGGAATGCCAAGATTTCCAGGAAGAACGCAAAACAGCTGTTGTCACACGTCTTTAAAAGCCACTGCTACTTTAGCCAATCAAATGCGACAATGTCACATTGTCCCGCGCGGCCCTCACACATGGACAGAAAGACAGAAACATCCAATTGTCATCTGGTTGCGACTTTAGCCGGACTGTGGAATGCCACAACGGTTTCAGTCTGTGGAGAATGAGTCACCGCCAGAGACTGAGTGGCTTGCGATACGCTACGCCCAATAATGAACCTGCCATGTTGACAAAATGACCGTGTCTAGTAAATAGGGACATTTTGTTGCCAATGAAACAGTGAGATTGCTTGAAGCATAGAGTAAAGCAGGGGTGTCAGACTCAGGTTGGTTGGCGGGCCGCTTTAACGTCAACTTCATTTCACGTGGGCCGGACCATTTTAGATATATTTAGATTTTTTTCTTTTATAAATGGATTAAAAGCCCTTAATATTCCGTTTTTTATAGATCTAAAACAATGTTTATTTTAGTTTTTTTTATTTATTTTTAGATTTTACAAAATGATTTTTGAACTAAAAACAGAAAAAATGGATTAAAAAATGACAACGATTGATTTAAAAGGGGGAAAATCAGGAAATTCAATATACATCTATACTCTTCATTTTTAATTTGATCCTAAAACAGAAAGTCGGCACTCATGATTTACTTTCCCGGGCCACACAAAATGATATGGCGGGCCAGATTTGGCCCCCGGGCCGCCACTTTGAAACATGCGGAGTAAAGTGAGTGAAAAATAAAAACACAACAACGCAACAAGAGAGTGTGTGTGTGTGTGTGTGTGTGTATGTATGTATGTATGTATGTATATGTATGTGTATATATATATATACACATTTTTTTTTTTTTATAGTATTAATCTAATAGGACCAGGTATCTCACTTATCGCACAGAAATGTAAAAGCATACGCTTGCGTTACCTTGTAATTCTTCCGGATCTTTAACCACAATGTGAGCGTTGAGCTCCTGTAGCTCCTGGTGAAGCTCCTCCACCTTTTTGTTGGATTTTTTCAGCATGTTGTCTACATAAGCCAGGCTCTTCTTGTCCGTGGTGACCTGTGAAGGATCGGCACAAGTTTGTCCGGTGGAGTCTACACCTGATGCCGTCGTACTCGCCCTCGAGGTCAAGTCATATTCTTAACGTAGGCAGTTAATAAGCTTCCCAAGGGTTGATCTTCCCTGAGATTTCCAATGTACGTGATGGTCAACTTTTTGAGCCAGCGACTTTCTGTTCTGGACCGAGACGACGAGAGGTAAATCCGAGCGTACCTTGCGCAGATTCTCCGCACCTTCCTTGATCTTGAGTTCCTTTCGGATCTCGCGCCGAATCTGCTCCTTGATCTCGTCCAGTTTCTGTTGGACCGTGGTGTCCGAGAGGTCCAGATTGTTGCCCAGGCCCAGCCGCTCGGACACCAAGTGACCCCTGCCGTCGCCCTGCGAGAGGAGGGGAAGAAAGATGTTGCTTTGGGCGTGGAATTGCGCAAGCCTCCACCATGTCGCTCTTCCTATCCAATGTCAGCGGGCATTACGAATACAGCGCAGACGTCCTACTAGCTGACCTTCATAAATCAAAAGGTCAACTGAGGGATGGATGGGAGCCCGGCGAATGAAGTTGATTTGCAGGCCGGAGCCCGAACCCAACCCAACCCGAAATGTCATTATTGATTTGCGAGGACTGGGGACTCCCGAATCGGGAGGAGGAGAGGTCATTTACGATAACAAATTAAAGCCAGTCTTTTGTAACGAAATCGAAGTGAATCAAGACTGGATAAACATTGACATCTTTTATATGATAATATAGATGTTTGCTGATCATCACTTTTGCCAGTACAACTGTTTAAATGGCCGCTCGCCGTCGAGGTGCCAGTCTTTTTGCTCTCGTGCCAAAGCAAAGGGCCACATTGACTACGTTCAGCGAAGCCAACGCAAGTTTCTCTAGCATATTCAACAATGGATTTGAAGCTTTCCCACACCTCACTCTTAACGGTGCGTGTTTGTCTTTTCACTTCTCCTGTCTTTAGTTTATCCTGAACTTCTTGCTCCTCCATATGGGGGACACCAGGTCAAAATAGATGCGGACTTGCGTAGGGGAAGATTAATAAGAGGGCGGCGTTTACGTGACATGCGCAGAGAATGCTCTGGCTCTGCGGCTCCAATTGCAATTACATTACAGCACATTCTCTCTTTTATCCAAAGTATTTATTTTATAACAAGTATTCCTTACTTTAGGAGCCACACATTGTTTTAATATACATTTTCTTAAACATACATGTATTTCAAAAAGTCAGCGAGAGAGACCACACATCGTTTAGTATATTTTTTTGTTTCAGCGAGAGAGAAGCCCGGCTCGACCCGAACCCGAAGTAATGATTGACATTTTAGGCCCTACCCGACCCAAATTGCAGGTCGGGCTTGCCCCTAAGATCTCACCTCTAGGGAGGAGTAACCGTTCCAATAGAATAATGCCCATTTGAAAATGACGGCCTCAACATTTAGCCAAATTGGCCTCCTCGCTTAAACGGAGACGTACTTTTTTTTGAAAGAATGCATTGTATGTGCCGTGAGGCCTTCGACGGATTGCACAGTTGGAGAGTAACAAAAACCAACAACTGGAGAGATACATGGACCTCGGGGTTAGGATGGACGGGGCGCGCCAGACATCAGCACCGCGGGAGCTTTGGCCTAAGCTGCTAACGCCGGCGCATTAAACATTTTTAAAAGACGACGGCCGATTCGCGAGCAATGCTTAGGCTTTAAGGATGAACGTCGGCACGTCATTCCGGAACAACGCCGCCGCTGCCGCCGCCGCCGTCGAGTCGTTCGTGGCAACCCGACGCAACGCGACCCGACCCGCTTCCGAAGCTTACCGTGCCGACTTCAGCTTCAGCCAGCTCCCTCTCCAGATCGGACGACCAAAGCGTGCCGCGCACGTAGTGCTGACAAGATAAACGCTCTTCGCAAGAGCCCCATTCAAGTTGCGCCATTGCCAAGAAGAGGCCGTGTAACGCGTTAAGCTCGCAGTAACTCCTTGGCCATCCGCTCTCATTGGGGTTTTCTCACGCCACGCCGTCCCATCTCGTCTTTTGCGCGCATGCCGGGAACATCCACTGGAGAAGGAAGATAAAACGTCTGAGCGGCCACGGCCAAATCCCTATTAGCTCCTCAATCTGTGAGGTCAGTGCAGCCCGGAAATGGGATCTAATCGCCCTCTGGTGGCTAAAATTAACCCTGGTTTAAAAAACAAAACAAAACAAAAAACAACCACAACCCTGGCCACCTATCAAGAGCCGGCCGGCGCGGTACGTGAGAAGAGCAAAGACTAAAAAGCTAGTCCGGGACGACAACGATTCACCCCGCTGACAAGAGGGTAGGTACTTAAAAATCTCAGCCAGCCGCGGTACCAAATGACATTCATGAATAAATTGCTTCAAGAAGATGACATATTCACGAGCCGCCGTTGACGGCATTCCATTTCGACGCGGGGCGATCGTTCGCCGTTCAAATGAATTCCAAAAACCACGGCGCTCGGTTGAATCTTTGACCTCTAACGTCATCCCACGTGTCTGAAAGGCTTCCTGGGTACGTTATGGCCTAAACCTTTGAATCATTTACCTGTTCGAAGGGAGGAGGAAAAAGTTTTGATAGTGTGTGGAATTTGTGTGTGTGTGTGTGTGTGTGTGTGCGAAAGAGGCTCGTGATGACTCATACTGAAGGCAAACACTCCAGAATAAGAGAATAAATAAAAGGCAATGCGAAAAGGCCTCGACGCCCCGTGAGACTTTTCGGCTTGACGCCACAAACGGATGTTCCTAGCTCCAATGGGACGGTGCTACTGTTCTGGGTTAGGGGACCAGATTGGTGAAAAGGTGTCCGTCCTCTTTATGGGTTGGAATGAAAAGCCACACCCGAGGGGGCCCACAGTGGAATAGTTTAAAAGCGCTCCTCAAGGGCCGTTGTGGGTGCAGGTTTTTGTTCCCACTGATTCAACACAGACACTTTGACCCATGAGATTTCTGCAGAAAACAAGAAGCACCTGACTGCAATCCACTGATTGTACTTGTAGGACACCAGATTGGTAAAGGGTGTCCTCTTTATGGGTTGGAACCAAATCCTGCACACCGGCACCAATTGCGGGTGACCCAAAGTGGGTGCGGGTATGTGGGCTTCGTTTGCCCACCCCTGCCCAAACCCAACGTAAGCAAGCGCGAGCCATTTGAACAGGTCAGGACACTTCACGTGTGCCGTTAAACTAGTCCAAGCACTTTGTCAATTCCCAATTGGGAGACGGCACTCCTCCGTCAAGTGGGAGCAGGTAAAGGGGAACTCGTGCCTCCAAAAAGTTTACATTGGTCGTTTTCCAGGTGACATTCCCACGTGTTCTGAACAAGTAACGCGAGTGACGACAAGTTGCGGGTCGGATAGATGGTTGTCAACAATGCTAAATACAGTCAAGTCTGAAAGTACGACTCATCGTTACGTTAGCTACAAGTTGACGTGTAACTCGAGCGGGAGTTCAACGTAGAAAGTTGGCCCATGGAGTGAACAGAGCGCCACGATATTATTATTATTATTTTTTAATTAAGGACAAGTTACGGAGAAGTTGAAAAGTTCGCAGAACGGTCGAGTCCCCCGCAGGCCTCAAATCCTGGGAAGGTTGGCCTCCAGCAAAGCAACTTTTCCGACTAACGAAAGGTCTCGGCTTAGTCGACCAAGCCGCCAAAGAGTTCAACAACCCCCCCTTCCTTTTCGCCCCGAGCCTTGAGAAACTTCTCGAACTTTTACTCAAGAGTTGTCAACTTTTCCTACCTGCACGGAGTCGGCGGCCATCTTGCTTGTCGCCTTGGAATCAAATCCTACGGGGAGAGAGGAGGGAAGGAACTCGGAAAACAAGGGGGGGCGGCTTTGGACCTTTCCCGACACGGACGTCGATTTGCGCTCATCTCGATTCGGTCAAACGTCCCATGCTTCTCTCTTCCGTGTGGTTAACTGCGAAAAGTCAACGAGTCGAAGAGTCGAAACCGCCTAGCTTTCCCTGTCCCGGTGCCGTCGGCGAAAGAGGCGGTGGTTAAGGGTGGAAGCGTCCGCCCATGTCGGGGAGTCGAGAGCAGACGAACAACCCCCACCCCCTCCACCTCCCCGATCCCCGACGCACACACACACACACTCGCACACACACTCTCTCTCTCTCACACACACACACTCCATTCTCTTCTGTACACCGGCATCCTTTGGTGGATACATAAAGGAATTACTCGGCACTTTATGCAGTAAACTCTTAGTGTAGATAGACATGTATTCGCAGGCAACCTACCTAAATAAGAATGAGCTCTCTTGGGTGACTTGATCTGACATTTGCTTTACTATCGTTCACACATCTCAAATACTACTTCAAGCTGTCATTTCATTTTTTGTGTCAATTACTTATGCATGTTTACAGCGTCCCTCCAAAAAATGCCAAGTAATATCTCCCACTTGTGAAGCGGGACGGGCCTCTCGTCGCCTTTCGGCGGCCGGTCCATCTTCCGGCCGAGGCTCCGGCGCTTTGGTCGCAGCCACGCTTTCCCGTCCAGGGATCCTCCTTTCCGGTAGGAGAGCGGCCACTCTCGCCCAGCCCAGACCTAGCTCGGTGGTCCGCGAAGGGCTCGGAGTAGAGGTGCTGCTCCGGAAGCGATTGGGGCGCCTCCCTGGTCCGGTCTCGCCAGGAGGCCCTAGAGCCCGCCTGGAGTGAGTGGGCGGGCGGATTAAATTTAAGTGAAATCACTACTGGAGAGAAGCAAGTCGAAAAGCCACCAGTGACCTCAGGGGTCCCCCAAGGGCCGCCGCCGCCGCTGCCGTGGCTCCGCCAAATCCCGAGCAGGCAATTGAGCTTTCCGCGAAGACGCGCGGCCACTGACTACAACCAAATGGTGGCACTTATCAGGCGCCCGATTGGTGAAAAGGCGTCGCTCGGTTTGTCCGAAAGCCAATCCTGCGGCCCTTTGTGGAACGCTTTGGAGAGAGTGGCAATTTCAACCGCAAATGATAATTCCTCCTATTTATAAACAACGTTGCGGGAAAGTGGACGCCAAGCTCATCGCTGATAGAAAACAGACCGCGGTGAACATTAACCAAAAGCAAAGCGCCCTCTTTGCAACAGACGGCCATAAATCATCGCGCATTGGGGAAAGAGAAACGGAGAGAGGGCCCATAAGACTTTGGATGTGTGATTACGCACAAAAAAAACAGAAGCTCTAAGCGTAGTACAAAATGAGATTAAAGGGGATGAGCCCCACTATTGGTGATTGGCCAGGGATTAGTTGAGAATGCATAAACTTTCACTCACATCCTTTATATGTCGCTTTGAATTTTTATGCCTTCGAAAATAATTCTTGAATATGTACTGTATACAAATTTAAAATATTTTAACTGGGAAAAAAAATCCTAATCCAAACTCTTTTTTGACTTCCAAAAGGTGGGGGCACTAAACACAAACAATATCAAGGATTTATGTTGAATGAACTTGCTACTATGTAAATCAAAGTTGAATTTCAAAAATTGACGTTATGAAACGAGATGGTCGCAAATGAAAGGACAGCTGGCCTTTCCGCCTCATTTCGTTTCGGCTCACCGAGTCTCTGTCGCGGCACCCGTGTGAGAGGGCTGGCGACGATACGGGCCTTTTCGCAGAACAGTCATTAGGGAGCGGGGGCGGGGTTAGGGAAATAACCCGGAAGTGGGCCCAGTTCATCAAGCGTAGATTCGCGAGCGTAAACTGATACGCTCGGGAAAACCACTGCGCTGCACTCCGCTCGGCTCGGCTACCGGTGGCGACGGGCGTTGGATCCTTTTTGATCGGAAGCCACGGTTCGCCGCCGCCGACACCGTTCTTTCCCAGCATCAGCCGAAACGTCAATAGCGCCCGGTGCCGGCTTTCCGTTCCGATTGAAAATCCAGCGGCGAGCGGCAAAGAACGGATAAAACGGTCGCGTCGCCGCCGTCTTCTGGAGGTCCTGCCGCAAAGGCCCGCGGGAGTCTAGGCGGCGCCGCGGGGAGGGGAATTTTCGGGCCCCTCTATTTATTGGCTTATTTTTTGGGGTAGATCTTCTCGTAGAAGAAGTTTTGCGGCAGCACGTAGAGTTCGCCGTCCTTTTCCCGAACGGCGTGCGTCCGGACAAACTGGAACTGCTCCAGGGCAAACTCGTAGAACTCGTTCTCCATCTTCCAGATGGCCGACTGCTGCAACTTGGCCGTGGACTCCCTGGTGGGCGGCCTCTTCTCGCTGGTCTTCCTCAAATGGGATTTCTTCCCTACGACAAAGGAGGCAGACGAGAGGGCGTTTTTGTCGCTCCTTGGCCTGAGGGTAAAACGGGGCAATGGGGGGGGGGACGCCGACCTGTTTTGTAGAGCTCCGTGGCTCCTCTGAAGAAGCGCGGCAGGGCCGCCTCCAGCATCATGACAAAGTCCTCCAGTTCTTCCGTCACTCCGACCAGCAGGTACTGGTTGAGCAGGTTGTGTTTGGCCCGCTCCAGAGCCCAGCGGCTCCCGGCGTTCCTTGGAAAAAAGGGCAAGGGGTCACGGCCGGGACGCCCCGCGGAGGCCGGCGACCCGACCTTTCCGCCACCGACCAGCATTCCGAATAGTGTCCGCAGAAGAAGGGAATCTGGAGCCAGAGCTTCTCCGGGGCGCAGTCGGATCCGCCGGCCGACACGCACTCGTCAAAAGTCTGAAAGGCGGCAAAATTGTCAAAGGTTGGAAGGGTGAAGGGACGGACGGACAGATGGACGGACGGACGGACAGACGGACGGGTGGGCAAACTGCTTTGACGGAGCGGGACCCACCTTCTTGTCGCCTTGTTTCCTGCGTCTCAAGCCGGGTCGGTAGTCGTCTCCGAAACGCAAAAAGTAGTAATAGGACACCAGGCGTTGGATGGGGTCTCGGATCACGTTGATGTAGATGGGCTTCCTCGCCACCCCCAACCTGAGCCAGTCATTTTCTCATCATCTCATGATCCTGCTCCATTTTTGTCATTAAAGAGCTCACGCGGAACGAGAGGAGAGAAAATTCGGTCTTTTTTTTTTCCCCCAATGGTGACAATGACAACCCATCCACTCTTCCAATAAAAACGATAGACAACAAATCCTCATCCAAGTTGTTTGCATTTGAACTAAGTCATTTTTCTGATTTCATTTTACACACATGAATTTCTTTGAATGATTTGACCATTTGAGCCAAATGCCTCCCTCTTAGACGACGGATCAAATCACGTAATTGCACTAGTCATTTGAATACGGGAGGGATATTTGACTAGTGATTCCAGAACCGGGAGAGGGATGGGTTAACCCAAAGCCTTCCTTCTGCTTTGCCAATTCCATTTCCCAAGAAAAGAATTTCACCTAGTTTGTATTTCTGCTCATTGACTAAGTGGTTCATTTGTTGTTGTCAGAGTTTAAAAAAAAAGGGTTAGGGGATTAACCTTTTGTCACTTTCTACATGTTGTTTTTGAAGAGGGCAACATTTTCACCCTAAGCTACGGGTGAAGTATCGAGTCAACGGTACGCCTTGTTTCTTACTTGCTGAAGTCCAGGAAGGAGACGTGGCCGTGGTAGAAGGCCGGCTTCATCTCCCTCCACGCCGTCACATTTTGGACAAAGCGCACCTGAAAGAGTCAAAAACGGCCCCGCCGCTGAAGCATATTAGCTGTAGAAGTCTACACAAAAGATTGGATCGGGCGCAGACGTGGTCTAAAGGGACGACCTGGTCCTGGATGGACATGACGGGGTTGTTCTTGGTGGTGTTGATGTGCAGCACGTGGTAGCGGTTCTTCCCGCAGAGGTCGTAGGCGATGTTGGTGAAGGAGGTGCTGGCCGTCTTGGGCACACGGTTGTAGATGACCACCGCCGCGTCGTCGTCGCCGTCGCCATCGGACGTCCGCCGTCGCTCCGCCTCCCGGGCTTCGCGCCTAGCCACGGCGCGCTCTGAAAGGGCCACGGCGAGCGCTCGCAAAAACAGAGTGCAAATAGTCTGCCGGAGCCTGTCCGAGGGGGGGGGCGTTTGACGGACGGGACAGGCTTTTCCTTCAAAGCACCAGAGGTCATCAGGCAGGGTATGGCTGGGCTGGGGCCCTAATCGCAGTCCCATCCGCCCCCTTTCAATTGGTCGCGAGTGGGACAACGTGAATAGACGGGCGGCCCGAGACGACAGCGCTCGAGGAGCTGGCCAGAAAGCCCGGACGCTAGCCGGACACTGGTGTCAACTCATTTACATCAACGTACAGTGCATACTACAATCTTTTCCAGAGCTGCCAACCTCCGTCGTTGAAAAAGTACAGCATACTGAAAATAAGTTCATCTTTGTGTTTGGGTCCTTCTACGTGCGCTTTACAGTCCGTCATTTGACCATGGGTCACCCTGACGTCGCACGGGCATGTTGTTGCGGGTGATTGCTGGAGCCTAACCCAGCTGACTTTGGACAAAAGGCAGACTACACCCTATATTGGTCGCCAGTCAGCCGTAGGGCACACAGAGAGACAAACGACCACACGCACTCACAATGACACCACCACCGGCAGGAATTGAGCCTGCGCCTGCCCGAACCAAAGTCAGGCAAGTGAAGCTCTACACCACGAGTTGGCCGTGCATGTTGTGCAACGTGCAAATGTCGGTCCTTTTGGAGACGGCGTCAACATGGGATATTTCGTCAAATAAGAAGGAATAAAGTTCTGCGAGTGTCTGGGTTTCTTAAAACTTTCATCCAAATTGCCATCCATTTTGCACTCATTCCGAGGAGGTATACTGAATTGAATTGAAAGCGTTATTGTCATTGACTTACCACAGTGCTGTGTACGCAGACAGAGATTTTGTTGGAAAATATAGAGAGATGCAGCAATGGCTACATCTCTTTGGCAGACGTTGACAGCGTGAGATAAATAGACAGATTGTTGAACATGTCGGTGAATCCTGCCAGATTAAAGCGCGCGGGCTATTGGGCTATTGGGCTTTGCCCATCCATACATTGGCGTAGTCATGCCTACCTCCCGGTATGGTACCATTGAATTATGCGCCGCAATTTCGTCATGGCTTGAGCAAAGCTTTGATTTAATGGGACTTACCGAGTTTTCCTCGGGACTCCTCGAGCTTCTGGATCTGGTTCTCCAAGAAGAACATCGCCAAGGCGAACGCCAGCAAAGCTAGCAGCTGCATCTTCGGCGGCATCATGACACGGAGCAGCCCCATCAAATCATCCAGAGAAGTAGTCCGTCAGTCCGGCAGTCCGGCAGTCAGTCAGTCCGTCAGTCCGGCAGTCCGGGAGTCCGGGAGTCCGGCAGTCCGTCAGCCCATTAGTCCATCAGCCCATTAGCAAAAGAGCAGAGGGCGGCCAGGAAGAGGCGATAGCGAAAAGCCGAGCAGCCGGTGAAAACAAAGCGGCGGGGGTGGCGGCGGAGAGGGTGACGACGACGACGACGTGCCCTTCACATTAAAATACAAGTCCGGTGCAAAATGCCCTTTCTTTGTTTCTTTGCCGGTCCCCCTTGCGCCCGTGGTCGCCGCGAAGCTTCCGCGGCGTCCACTTTCGGTATTTAACCGAAGGGTCCCACGGCCCACACTGTCAAAAGCACACAGGCCATTGGATGCTATCACGTACCTAGAGTCCACCGTAGACTTGAAACTGAAGTGACATCCCTTGGCTGGCAAAGCGACGCGAGTCTCCCACGCCGCCTTCTTGTGTGTGGCAAAGTTAAGAAGACGCAGATGTCCAATGCATCGAAACGTTCATTCAATTTGGCTCATTTCCTTACAACGGATTATGATTGATCATTTCGGTGCTTTAAATCGTTTGCTTGGGTCGTGTCTGGTCTTTTGTTGTTGGCGGACTTGCGAACCGAAACATCCAATATGGCGCGCGCGTTAACGGATTGTGGCGACCCTTTCGAGGCGTGGTCTCGAATTGTCTATCGTCTCTATTCGTCAGTGTTTGTTGTCCGTCCTCCCCCGATTGGGCAAACATAGGCAGCGAGCGCGAAAGGCAACCCGTGAAAGCGAAAGCATTCTACTACGCTACGGGTGCCCGCAAGCGCAGGCGCAGGCGCAGGCGGGGGCCAGAGCCAAAAAAAGGAAGGCAGGAAATTCCTGTGTACTATTAGTTCATTTCATTTGGATTCTTCCGACGGCAACTTACTAGCGCCTTAGTGAATGTACATTTCGCCTGGACTTTCTTTGGAGGACTTACTTGGAGTAAGCTTGGATAAAGTGGGTCTTGTTAGGGGGGTGCATTTGCACATTTGGATTGGATAAGGCTCGTCTCATTTGAACGTGGCGCGCCTGGCCGAGCGGCTACTGTTTCCCTTGCCGAGATGGTTTGACTAATGGCAAGCCGAGTCTAAAGTCCGAAGTTTGAGTGACAAGTGGGCAGATTTCGATCGCTCTCGGGTTATCGGGTTAGGGTCTCTCGCTCTCGCTCTCTCTCTCTGGACTTCGCTCTCACTCGCGCGCGTACGCACGCACGCACACAATGAAGCCTCGCTTTAGAGCACGCCGATGATCGCCGCTTTCCTATAATGGACAGTCCGAGGAACGGAGTAAACAAGGAACGCTTTATTTTGTCCGTGGACGTGGGCACCACTTCCATCAAATGTCACGTATACGACAAGAAAGCCCAAATTCGCGGCTCGTCCTGTGCCCAGGTACGGTAGGAAGGAGCCGATCGCTCGCCCGCTGGGCCTTCTCTTACTGCGGGTTCCCTTCTTTATTTAGGTGCTCCCCTTATATCCAGAGGAAGGCCACGTGGAACTCGACCCAGATGCCCTGTGGACAAGTTTCGTCTCGGTGGTGAAGGGGGCCGTCAAAGGTATTCTCTGCACGCGGCCAATTCTCCTTGCCAAATTTGATTTTTTTCGTGACCAATTCTGCGTGCCAAACTTGAGTTTTAGTTTTTGCGCAAGGAGCGTACATTTTCTGCCAGCCGTGCTAAAAATCTGCGGCGTGCGGAAATGACCAGAGCAACGCAACTAACGATTAGAAGCAAGAGCTTTTGCAGTGGGTGGCCTCCATTGGAATCTCGGGGTTACCCTCTCCGCGACGGGCACTTTGTCGCTAATTCCATTGGAATCTCGGGGTTACCCTCTCCGCGACGGGCACTTTGTCGCTAATTCCAGGGCAGACCGAGTTTGAACAGGCTAATGACCGAGCCTGTCGCCCCCGTTCAGACGCGGCGGTTCAAATGCATCAAATGGAGGCTCTGGGTATCTCCACTCAGCGGGCGACCTTCACCACCTGGGACAGGTGAGGACGGCCCGTTGCGGTTGGCGAGCCGGCCCCACTCACCTCGGCGCCTTTGCCTCACCCGACAGGAGAACCGGCGTCCCTTTCCACAACTTTATCAGCTGGCAGGACCGGAGAGCGGCGGCTCTGGTCGCCTCCTGGAACAAGTCGTGCACCTTGAAAGTTTGTCTCCGTGGGCGTGGCGTCTCGGCGGGGCCGGGTGATGAGAAGGCTCTGGGCTGGCTCTCCAATTTGCAGGTCATCCGGGGCCTGATGAAAGCGCTCCACTTTGTGACCGGGCAGCGGCGAGCCCTGGCGGCCAGTCAGGTGGTCTTCTCCACTCAGCACGTCACCTTCCGCCTGCTTTGGGCGCTCCGAAACTACAAACAGGCGAGTGGGCCGCGCCTGGCGCGAGAGACACCCTTCTTTTTGCACTTAGGGTTATCCGGCGCCTTTTAGCGACTCTTTGCATTTTAGCCGCCCACAAAAACTATGTGCCGAGAAAGGAAGAGGCGAGAGGGAAGCAAAATCCTTTTTGTTGATGGCAAAAACGAGGGAAGGGCACATTTCCCTTTTTGGGCGTCCGACGCCACGATAATTTCATGGCCGACGTCCAGGCGCCGTCGCCGGTGGGAATCCCGGGTAGTACGGACGTATCGGGCACGCTCGGTGATACCGATGGCGTTTCTCTCCCCGAAGGTTGCCCGGGCCGCGTCCGACGGAAACTGCTGTTTTGGAACGGTGGACACCTGGCTCCTCTTCAAATTGACTAAGGGTAAGCGAGTTGGTCCGCTCTGGCCCGGCGACAAGACTCGGACGTTGCCAGATATTTTGCAAGGGACGTCTTTCGGTGCTCCCCCAGGCGGCATCCACGCCACCGACTACTCCAACGCCAGCGCCACGGGGATTTTTGACACCTATCAGGTCCGATCGCGCCCCGCCGTCTGGCTTTGAATCTTTTATTCTACGGTAGTATTCACCGTCTGGGCAGATGTGTTGGAGTCAGATGTTGTGCTCTCTGCTCTCCCTGCCGCTCTCCATTTTCCCCAAAGTGGAAAACACGTGGTGAGTAAAGGGAGGCGTCGGGAGGCTTTTCTTTTTATGTCCGAGCCGCGAGCGGGTTAGGGTTAGATAGCTAGATAGTTAGCTCTCTCGCTCTCCCTCGCCAGCCACCTTTTTGGTTCCACTGACCCATCCGTCTTTGGAGTGGCCGTCCCCATCCTGTCGTCGGTGAGTCGGTCAGCGCGGCCTCCCCCGCCTTTGTCGCCAGCACGCTATTCCGCACGCTCTCCCGACGTCGTAGATAGCCGACCAGCAGGCCGCCATGTTTGGCGAGTGCTGCTACAACGTGGGCGACGTGAAGATCACCATGGGAACGGGGACCTTCATGGACATCAACACGGGCGGCACGCCTCACGCGTCGGTAAAGGGTAACTTCAAATCCAGGCGGCGCCCGCCTCCCCCGCCCGAGGCCGTCAGTGGCACGCCACCTTCTCTTTAGGTCTCTATCCGCTGGTGGGTTGGAAGATGGGGCCCGAGGTGGTGTACCTGGCCGAGGGCAACGCGGCCGACACGGGCACCGCCATCGACTGGGCTCGGGCGCTGGGTGAGGACCCGTCCAAACGCCCTTAACCCTTTTGGCTTGGAGAGTGCTCTTGGGCGGAGAAATGCTCCGGGGGCCTTCCCGAAGCCAAGATCTCCGTCGCTCGCCGCTTGCCCCCACCCCCTCCGTTCCCGAGAACGACCCCTTCCCCAAAATGTGACGAGCCCCAAACGACGGCACTTTTTCCGCTGGCCTAGATCTCTTCTCTGACGTGGAGGCCACCAGCTCGATGGCGTACAGCGTGAGCGACTCCAACGGCGTCTGTTTCGTCCCCTCTTTCAGCGGTCTGCAGGTACAGTTAGGGGGTTGACTACGGGTTAGATTTAGGGGGCTATTTCCCTAGGCCAAGCATGGCCGGACGCCTTTGCAAATCTTCCCAGGCTCCCCTGAACGACCCCGGGGCTTGCGCTTCCTTCATGGGGCTGAAACCTTCCACCACCAAGTGTCACCTGGTCCGCGCCATCCTAGAGTCCGTGGCCTTCCGGTGAGTCTTTTGGGGCGCGGCCTCGCGCCGACCTGCCGTGACGGCCCCCCCGTTGCGCCGGCAGAAACAAGCAGCTGTACGAGACGGTGCTGGCGGAAACCGACATTCCCATCACCAAGATCAGGTAGAGAGAGAGAAAGAGGGGAGGGGGGCCTTGGCCCAGCCCCAGTGGGCCACTTTCACTCATTTGCTGCACTTCGGCCTCGCAGGGTGGACGGCGGCGTTTCGGCCAACGACTTTATCGCGCAGCTTACCGCTAACCTGTTAGGTCGAAAGATCGAAAGGTGCCGCCACCGGGAAATGTCCTGTCTGGGGGCGGCCTTCCTCGCCGGCCTCGGCACGGGTAAGTTGCGCAGCGGTTTTGGCTCGGAGCGCTCATTCTCGCCATCCAAAACTCATCTCGGTTGGCGCCCGACCTCACGCCGCTAGTTGGCCAGCTTATCTTGCATTGCGCAATACGAACAAATAATTGCAAAGCGAGTTGGCCATCTTATCTTACATGGCGCAATCCAAAGAAGCAATTGCAAAGCGAGTTGGCCAGCCCATCCCACACTCTCCTGACTACAAGTAATTCAAATTTGTTCTCTTTCGAGGACACCTGTAAACCTAAATATCTCCCACCCGGTGCATCCAATCGCATTAACTCCTTTTGTGCTTGATAGAGGACATTCAGAGGTTTCCAATGATACCAAATTTCTTTTGCCATATTCCAATTACAAAAGAAATAAATGTGATTGGACAACATATTTTCTTGGTAGTTGGGAAGATATATAATATATACTGGGCTAGAGTGTCAGCACTTTTTGATAGCCAACCCTGCGCCTGCCCCAAAACCAGGTGGAAAGGGCCACATTGAACAGTTTGGTCCCGTTTCGAGCGTCCTCCGCCAAGTAGCTAACGAGAATTGACTCTCGGCTTCTCGAGAATTGACTCAATTGCTTCACGGGAATCCGCCCCCGCTCGCGTTTGTTTTTTCTTTGGCCCTATCCGATAGAGCAGGGGTGGCCAACCCGCGGCTCTAGAGCCGCATGCGGCTCTTTGGCTGATTTCATGCGGCTCTTTAAGCGATATTCTGGCGTAAGGCGTAAGTGTAAACCATGGTCAAACACACCGTAACAACCCCATTCAAGAGATTAATTTACCCGACCGCTAGATTCACGAGATCCACCAACTTCAGCAAATACCGCACTATCGCCACATACGGCGCTGTACGGAGCCACTGTCCGACCGCAAACGCCACTATTAGCCACAAATAATGCTCAGAATTGCACCAAACTTCATCAATAGTACACACAGGGTCCCAGCACGTAGACAGATATGCAACGCTGATTGAAAACTTGCACGAAAGCTTTGTGACCCGCTTCCGTGATCTACAACTGAAAAGACCACAGATTACGTTCCTTGTCGACCCATTTAATGCGGAGATGGACTGTTTGAAAATCCCGCTCGTCACAGATGAGGCTGCGGCGGAGTTGGAGATGATTGATCTTTGTGAGGAGGATCAACTGAAAGCTGTTTTCAGGGAAGGGACCATTGAGTTCTGGAAACGTGTTCCGATGGAAAAATACCCCAACATCAAACGAGCTGCGCTAAAGATCCTGTCGATGTTTGGGTCAACGTACGTCTGTGAGTCTGTGTTTTCCACCCTGAAACATGTGAAATCAAAGCATCGATCTGTTTTGACTGACACTCATGTGAAAGAGTTGCTTCGAGTGGCAACAACGGAATACAAGCCAGATTTGAGGAGGATTGTTCAGGACAAGGAATGCCAGAAGTCCCACTAAGCAGCATAGTAAGAGAAAAATGTCATTGAAAATTGTTATATTTTTGTTTGTGGACTTGCTTTAACTGAGAGTTTATGTGTGTGTGTGTGTGTGTGTGACAGTGCACACAATGTTAACTGTTGAAAAAAATAACTGTCATTATCTTGCTGTGGGTCATTTTCAATAAATCTGGCTGAGCAGAGGTCTGTGTGTGCCCATGTATGATGTGGCTCTTTGCAGTAACACAGTAAAAAAAGTGGCTCTTAGTCTCTGACTGGTTGGCCACTCCTGCGATAGAGGGTTATTTTTAGCCCAAGAGGGAAAAGGTTCCACAAAGTGCTTTGGTATTCATGCCGAGCGATTTGACCGGAAGGCCCGCTACGGCAATTACAGCGCAGGGCTTTTGTCGGTCAGAGGCGGGGATGGACCGGGATGGACCGGGATGGACCGGGATGGACGGGGAGCCCGGCCGCCGCAGTCGCGCCTACGTACGGGAGTCCGGTCTGCTCTGGTCAACACTTTGCTTTGCTCCCTCCGCCTTTTCGGCAGGCTACTGGCGATCCCGCGAGGAGCTGAAGAAGCTGCGCCAGGCCGACGCCGTCTTTTGCCCCAAGGGCCAGCCTTCCGACGCGCGCCACCTGGAGAGGTGGGAGGGAGCTCTCCGCCGCTCCATGCATTGGTACGAGCGACCCTGACCTCCACGTGACGAGAAAAGGAGCCTTTCCGGCGGTCCCCGGCAAGCGACGGCATTTGGGCATCCAAGCGGACGGCTTCAGAAAACGAATACTGCAGTCACGCCGGGAGGAAACGGAACACCAAATTGGATTGCACGCGCGATGGCGTTCTCACCCAATTGAATTTGACCGCTTGGCATGGACAACAAAAGGAATCCTTTTCGAGCTCATTGGCTTGGTCCGTTGGCGTCGACGACTGAACGGATGGCCTTTTGGAAGCCCTTCTATCGGCTCCTCTTCGCCGAGACATTTGCGGGAGATGACAATTTACCCGCGTCTGGCCTTCCGCTCGCAACGCCGTGGAACCGCCGGCCAAAAATGGCGCTTGACTTCTGACGGGGACGACTAAAAAAAAATGTACACCAATCTGAAAGAAAATCTTCTTTGCTTGGAAAATTTGGCAATAAATGTTTACCCCAGAAACGAGCGCATTTGTTCCTTTGCTCTAAGAAGGCATGGCGCCCAATGAGGCATTTGACACCATCAACCACAAGCTACTACTGACTAAACCAGGGGTAGGGAACCTATGGCTCGGGAGCCACATGTGGCTCTTTTGATGGGTGCATATGGCTCTGAGCTAAAATATGGAAACCAATATGAGAGAAAAGAGTCCCGAACGCACCAACCAATAGGAACGTCACATCGGCACTATGGCATTGATTTTTTTTTTTTATCATTAGTCTTCTGCATTCATTCTCTCATTGATACTCATTGAACTCATTGACATTCATTGATTAGCAACAGCTTAACAATGTTGTCAAAATAATTAAGAGACTTTTTGTACTTTGAAAATTGTAAAGTCACATAAAAAAATGGCACATTTTCATGTGTTTTGACTTTTAAATTGTGATTATGGCTCTCAAGGAATAATATTTGTAAATAGGAATTGTTTATGGCTCTCTCTTTCAAAAAGGTTCCCGACCCCTGGACTAAACCATCTCATTTTGTTATTATCATTATTTTACCAAGCACGCTAAATTGGATTGAATCATACTTATCTGTACTTGTCTGCTCTTCAGTCTTAACACAAATGATATGGCAAGCTGCTGTGTTTCAACCGTCACCTGGCAAATGTATGGCGATGATGCCGTCCTATACGTCCACGCCAAAGACAAAAAACATGCTGCGCAGGAACTCACTGATGCAATGCCGAGCGTCAATAACTGGCTTGAAAAATCTCAAGGACACTTCAACATATCTAGGACTGTCTTTCTGTACTTCTCAAAAAGAGCGACAAATAACAGCAACCCCAAGGTTTTTGTCCAAGGAAAAACAAACGACAGATAAAAAAAAACACGCTCACTTTGTCCAATTTCAGGTTCATTAGAAACAATCTAACACCCGAGTCAGCAAATTTTGACACAATGATCATATCACGCATGACTTACTGCCTAACAAGTTGGTCATCACTAAAACCAATTGAAAGCATTTCTAAGCAAGCTTTCAAAGTACTGGACAGAAAGCCAGAACGCACAAACACTGTCAAACATTTCAAAAAAAAAACATTTCTAGTGTGTATCATCTTGTACCTACACAAGGGACCAAATATGGAAACTAGCCCTCGGCTACAATCTTACATTTTTCACACGAATATGGTCATTTACATGAGTATAAATATGTTCATTTATATGTGCTGTCCCTTATCGAATAAATCAAACTCACGAGTTCATCGCTGTATTTCACTATTTGTGGGTGCATTGCTCTTGTGACTATGCTGAATTCATCTTTAGGAACCTTGAATCCCATGAGTGTCTCAAAATGGCATTGTCATGATCGCCTCGGGTGCGTGCGTCGCGACGACAGAAGCCAGAATGCGAGGCAGGAAAAAAGGTGATAAAAGTGCTGGTGCACAACTTGGGTTTTGAATGACAAAAACGCTCCGTACAAAAGTGACAAATAAACGGGCACAAACGCAAGCTAACAAAGTGGCAAAACATGACTCACGTGGAAGGGGAAACCCACCAGACACAAGGTCATACTCCCACAAAAGATGTCAGCAAACACTTCCCTTAAATACATGCACAAGGGCCAATTATAAACTACAAAGAGCTGGCCACGAGAGTAAGGGAAACCAGGGGGGACATAAGAGGTGAGACATACTCATCACCCTGAAAGCACACCAAGGAAAACCTGCACGCACACACGTGCACACACATGCACACATGCGCACACACATGCGCACACACATGCACACACACATGCACACACACATGCACACACACATGCACACACATACACACACATACACCCAACCCAACCCCCAAAAATACCTAATCCCTTGGTCATTGAAAAAATTGTGCAAGAGGGTGGATCTTGAAAACACCGGAAAGGTCCAGAAATGGCGAGGGCCCGGCTTCCCTTTCCGGGGCTTGGCTCGGACGTTCGACTCCCCGAACTGACGCTCGACCCCCCGAACTGGTGCTCGGCTCCCCTTACACGAAGGCGTGTGAGTCGCGGGAATTTAATTGAATTGAATGCTTATATTGTCATTATACAAGTATGAGATTTTTTTTTTTTAAAGCGCACTTTAGAGAGATTCCTGATGTGTGACGCACTTGACCCCCAAAGGAGATGAGATTCCAGAAGCGGACTGACTGAGCGAGCGTTTTGCCATTGATGCGAGCGAGGGGCGAGTGTTGCCATGGCAGCGTGCGAGACTGAGAACAAATGAGCGGGTGTGCGTTTGTCTCTTCTCCCGATAATTGAGCGCGTTGGAATTAAAAAGGGAAGGGGCGCTGGGTCGTCCTCCACAATGGGAGGATTGTCATAGAGGACACAAATGTCTTTGCCCTGTCCCCCCCTCCCCAAAAGAGCCCCCCCCCCCTCTCTCTCTAGTGGTCGAAATCCACGCCCCCCGGGCAGCGGTCGCCGACGACAGCGCGGATGGGACGGAAGCAGCCGGCCCGTCCGTCAAGTTGCGGTACGGAGGCCAGCCCTGCCTGCCCTGCGACAAACTCAATTTGACAGCCCCAAGTTACGTCGCCATAGCAACGAGGCCGATGCCCCCGACGCAGGGAGGCAGGCAGGCAGGCAGGCAGGTCGGGCTTCGATGGGATGCGATTCGTTCGTGACGACGGCGAGGAGCAAAAGCGCGTCGTTGCTTCGTTCGTTGGTCGAGCGGCCATGAGAACGAAAGCAAGGCGGACGCGTCGTCCTATATTTGCCATTGGTGCGTCGGCAACCAATGCGCATCGGCTGATGCATTTTTCCAGCCTTCCTTCCTACCTTCTTTTTTTCTATCCATCTATCTCTTGCTCCCCTCCCCTCTTTCTCTCTCTCTCTCTCTCTGTCTCTCTCTCTCTTTCTCTCTCTCCCCCGACCAGCCACCCACTCCTCCCCTCCTCCCCTCCTCCCCTCCTCTCCTCCTCTCCCCTCGCTCTCCCCTTCGCTCGCCTCGCCGGCTTCTTCGCCTCATTTCACCGGGCAGCCTCCGTGTGCAAAAGCTTTGCTTGTCGCTGGCTTCATTTGGGACTCGTTCCTCCCTCTTTCGACGTTTGGGCCAAGGTGAAGGCAAAGGCGAAGGATGGCGAGCGCGGAGGAGAAAGCGGCCAGCAAGGCGGACGCGTCCAGCTGGAAGGACTCCTTCTACAACCCGAGAACCGGAGAGGTTCTGGGTCGCACGGCCGGCAGTTGGGGTAAGACGAGCGAGACGAGCCGAACCGGGCCCAGCAATCCATCGCTACGTGCGGGTGGGCGGGCATACGAGAAGGAAGGCAGACGGGGCAATGGATGTCGTTGGCCCTCACGCCCGTCCGCCAGCGATGGATGTCCTTCGATGCAACCTAAATATGCCCGTCGCCGTCTTTGGCAGGATGCTTTTATGTAATCGTGCTTGCGAGGTAGTCACGGGGGCCGTCAATGAGGAAGGGAAACCATTTACCCCCCCCCACCCACCCGCTCCCCCATGCAGTGGGATGCTCCGTTGCAGTTGCATGGCCGCCCACATTGGCGCGCCCGTCAAGGTCAAATGGGATTCCCTGCCTTCCACTTTCCTCCGCAGCCGCCACGGAGCATTGTTGGATGGTGATGGACAACGGGGGTGGTAGTGGTGTGTGTCTGTTGGGGTGGGGCTTTGGGTTTTGCGGGTTCTCTCGGGCCCTCACGGGTCCCGCCACACCAAGGCCAAGGCGCCAACGGCAGTGAAGGGCTTTCCGCCACGTAGCCATCCTTGGCGAGGAAGCTTTTCCGTCAAACGTAGCGTCACGTTCCACATCGGTCAAAAAGGGGTCCCAATGGATTTTTGCATAGCTTTTGGAACTGCCTGTGTTCAATCACATCCATCCATCCGTCCATCGTAGGCCCTTGAATCCAACGGAGGCACAATATTGTATCGCTGGTTGGCCAAGGAATCCAATTACCCATCTCGTTTTTATATAGCATAAACACCGTAGCTCTGAGGTGCGGTGTTGTTGTTGTTGTTTTTTGGCGGGGGGGTCTCTGTTCTGCATTTTTTGTTCCCCTGCCTTGCCATCATTTTTGGTGTTATGTCACTTCCCGCCTCTAGGTGGCGACCCTTAAATTCCATCGTATATGCAAGTAAAAGCAACAAAAACCAACCCAGAAATAATCTCAGGTGACCAAATGAGAGTGACGGAATTTTTGAGAGGAAGCTTTTCCAGGTCCAAAATGCTGGCTCAAATTTGGCTCGACGGCTCGTGGGGAAAGGTGGCGCTGGTGGCAAATGGGTCCCATCCAGCGGAGTCACGCCGTTGTGTCGTCGCCCGCCGTCGGCCACGATAGACGTGGCGTCCCCGCGAAGCGAAAGGAGCGGCAAAGGGGGGCAAAGTGCGTTTGTCAACTAACTCATTGTGGGTGACCTTTTGCACGGTAGGCCTCATCCTGCTCTTCTACTTGGTGTTCTACTGTTTCCTGGCCGGTATGTTCGCCCTCACCATGTGGGTGATGCTGCTGACCCTGGACGAGAACGTGCCCAAGTACAGAGACCGCGTTCCCTTCCCAGGTGGGTCCAACCCTCTCCTCTCCCCTCCTTTGCTCTGCTCTCCTCTCCTCTCTCATTTTCTCTTGGCTTCACTCCGGGCTCCTTTCCAGGCCGCCGCCATTCATTATTCATGATCCATTTGTCATAAAAATCCCATGCCCGTGGACTAAAAGTACACCAGTGCGGCCTTCTTCTCTAGCGTGCACGGGGGGGGGGAGCCGTCGGGGCCGGCTGACCGTCTCCGTCCGTCTTTCTTCCAGGGCTGGTGGTCCTTCCCAACTCGCTGGACATCGCTTTTAACAGATCGGAGCCCCTGAAGTACGCGCCCTACGTGGAGAGCCTGGAGACCTTCCTGGAGAGTGAGAAGTGACACATACGCGTTCCAAAACAAGAGCTGAGTCCAACTGTTGTTGTCCTTCCGCTTTCATTTGGTTACCCAAAAGAAAAAAAAAATCATAATGATCAAAAGCGACGGGCATTCATTCCGATACCAACTCACCGAAGGCTACGCGCGTCCGATGCATTTGGACTCGATTTGGGACGGAAGCGTTCGTCCCCGTCAAAGGTCTCGTTAATTGTCTCGGAGCCTTTTCACGTCTAAGAAAATAGCGGTAGGGCCCGTCTTTCCTCCGCGGATCGGAAGGCGTCGTCGGCGTCGTCGGTGGCGGCGCCCGAGCTAAATGGGCCTTTGGAGACGGCGGCTCCATCTGGTGTCGACAAGCGCGGCGGAGACAACGTAGGCTGAACTCCAGCTCCCCACGCGAACCGTCTCGGACGGAAGTTTGTCGGTGACGTGCGCCGGGTAACCTCCCGCCTTGTCCCCCCCCGGCCCAGAGGCGTACAACGACACGGAGCAGGAGAAGAACGTGGATTGCCCCCAGGGGGAATATTTCCTGCAGGAGGAGAAGGAGGAGGAGGAGGAGGATGGGCAAAAGAAAGCCTGCCGCTTCAAGAGGGGCTACCTCAGCCTCTGCTCGGGCTTGTCCGACACCACCTTCGGTTACTCGGAGGGGAAACCCTGCGTGGTGCTCAAGCTCAACAGGGTACCGCCGAACGTGCCGTCTCTCGTTGCCGCCGCCGCCCTCGCCGCCCTTGCCGGCCGCTCAACGCCTTTTCTCTTCTGCCCTGCCAGATCATCGGCCTGAAGCCTCTCGGGGACCCTTACGTCAACTGCACCGTCAAAGTAAACTTTTGCCCTCCCGAGTAGACGCGCTGGCTCGTATGTGTCTTTTCTTTGGATTTGTGGCCGCAATGACCAGAGCTCTTTTCTTTTGTGGACCTGGATTCCTCCCCGCCCTTTCTGTCTGTCTGTCTCTGTTTTCTTTGCTTTCTCGTTGACTTTCTCCCGCATGCCTTCGGCGGCCACTTTAGGGTAAGACGGTACCGGGAAGGATACGAGCGGCTCGAGCGCCAGCGACTCTCCGTGTGCCATTTGGATCCACGGGCCGCCTAGTTTGCTAAATGACGGGCCGCGCTCCGCTTTCTCCACCAAAAAATAATATGAATTGTTCAAATAAAAAACCTAACCCAGCGACAGACGGTCGGTCAGCGAGCCAGCGTTTCCGGGCGTGACCCGCCTTCTTCTCGCCCGCAGAAAGAGAATCCGGTCCAGATGCAGTACTTCCCCAGAAAGGGCCAATTTGACAAGATGTACTTCCCCTACTACGGCAAGAAGGCCCACGTGAGCGTTTCTCTCCTTTGGGCTAGCGTCGGGGGCGCCAAAAGCGGGCTGGGCTGGCGGAGGCGCCAGCGGTTGTGTTCTGACGCCCGTTTCTCCGTCCAGGCCAAATACGTTCAGCCCCTGGTGGCCGTCAAGCTGCTGCTCACCAAGGACGACTACAACAAGGAGCTGTCGGTGGAGTGCCGGGTGGAGGGCTCCAACCTGCTCAATAACGACGACAGGGATAAGTTCCTGGGCCGCGTGACCTTCAGGATCAAGGTGCTGGAGTAAAAAAGGGACCCCGGCGGAGGAAGTAAGCGTCCTGTCCCTCTGAAGACAGCGTTCCGCCAGGAAGGTTGCCTTGATGAACCGGAGGACACTTATTTCCTTCCGAAACTCCCTAATTCCTTCAAAACCTCCCTCATTTCTTCAAACCCTTTCTCCCTCCCTCCCGACCTCCCTCCCTCCCTCCCTCCCTCATTTCTTCAAACCCTTTCTCCCTCCCTCCCTGCCTTCCCGGAGGACGAGACGCCCCCGATTTCCCCTCCCTCGGCTTTCATTTTCACGCCATTGGCCGAGCCCGATAGCCCACGCCAGAAAGCCATTTGTCGCTTTTTCACACTCCTTTGGGAGGCAAGCAAGCACATAGGCGCCATGGCATTCCACGCTACGACATAGCCGCCATGGCATTTCATCCCACGACATAGCCGCCATCCCATTTCACGCTACGACACGGCCGTCATGGCATTTCTTTGACTCCGCTGTATATACACGGGCGACAAATCCCTCGTAGCTTCCGACGGAAATTTCAGGATGGACCTAAATGGCGCGGGGACGGGCTAACGTCAAAGGATGCTCTCTCCGCCGCCGTCTTAGGTGGGTCCCGAAACAAAACCGTCGGCGAGCGAGCCGGACGACTCTCCCTTTTTCCCCCTGTCCCTGCCAACGCGTGGCGTATGTCCATTATGGTTAGAATGCTCTCTCCATGGAAATCAAGTCCCTTTCTACATAGAAATACATATAGCATATTTAGGGAAGACTAGCTTGATTTTTGTCTCGTCTCGTCTCGTGCCGTCCGTCCGTCTGCATGTGCATCTGAGCGCGCGCGCCGATCCCACTCCGTCTCGCCGTTAATCGGGCCAAGGCCCTCTGGCCCCAAAACGGAGAGGACGCCGTCGACGGAGTTAGGAGAGCGCGCGTGCCGACCGTCCAGTGGGCGCTCGCCGAAAGAAGAAGAAGAGGGAAAAAAAATCAACCTGTGTGGGGGGTGATCTGTCTGCAAGATTGTCCCTTCCTCTTCTCCCTTCTTCTGATTGTCCGCCAGTCTATTAATCAACGTGTGTGCATGTGTGCGTGTGTGCGTGTATGCGTGTGTGTGCGTGTGCGTGCGTGTGTGTGTGTGTATATATAGTATATATAAATATATCTACTGCAAACACTATCAACCATATTGACGAAATCCACACTGTATTTTTGTCACCAAACGCAATGTCTGTGGACTGTAAAGAAATGGTGGAAGGCAAGATTTACAGCAAACGATCTTCAAAGCTATGTTTACACACGCCGTCTTTAAAAGGAAGCCACCCTCGTTCGAAAGAACATCACGGAACATCTTTTCGGGGTGCCTTCACACCCCCTGAAATTAATTGTGGAATAAAACAGATTTTGAAGAAAACAAAAGTAAAAAACAAACAAACCAACAAACACATTTTTGCCTGGTGTCCTGCCTCCTCAGTTGATGTTTTTTTTCTGAATGGACAAACGATGTTCACCCCTGTCGCTTGCCTCACGGGGGCGCTAAAGTCACGACGGGTCTTCTTAGTCTGCCCATAGCCAGTAGAGTTACATCTGATTCAATCCAACCCTCAAAAACTATTTTATAGCTATGAAACCTTTACTGCAGCTACAGATGCGACGCATATCAAAAAGCCTCAATAATAACCTCACGCAATTGAAATATTATTTAGGAAAATAGCCACATTGTACTCACCGAAAATCCTTTTTATTTGGACACAAAATCCATCCTCCTTTCTTTGCTCCTTCTTTTCTGTCGCCATCGGAGCCAATGCTAAAAGTCAAGTCTGTCCTGTGGTATTATTTCTGGCATAAGTTTTGGTTCGGTTTAGGGCTGAAAATGTCCGTTCCAGCTTGTGACAGGCTTGCTAGCTTCAGAGATGTCCGAGCTTTCTTAATGATGTCCAGCCGTTGTTGAAAAGTCCATCTTGAAAATGGCTTCGGCAGTAAATCTGCAACCAAATCCAATTCTTCTCCTTCTTGAGCCACGGTGGCTTGACAAAAGTGCTATTAAATCAACACAACAATATATTTGCTTGTGCAGCTAGCTACAGGTAGAGTTTGCTAGCTCTGGCTACTCAACTCTATGACCAGCCATGCCAATCATAGTTTGTGAAAGCGATGGCGTATCCCTACGCCCGTGAAAAGGCCTCGGTGTGACCAAGTCCAGAACCCATTGGTTAAAGCCACAGTTTGATTGGCACTTCTTTTATGCTACCGGGCCCGCAGAAGTGATTGTAGATGGGGTAGATTTCTGACCCTGGCACCAAATCATGGCTGAAATGTGATTGGTTAAGTGCTCATGGACAAAATAGAATTAACATCAGTCTGTGGTTAGGATATTTTTCAGGCCAGCGGAGAAGGCCTCGCAGGCCCTGACGGTCAACCACTGGTGTTGGGAAAGTTCCTTTCCGACACCATCTCGTTCAGAGCTGACTGTTTTTTTTTTCTCAACTAGTTCCTCTAATCCAAGGGTAGGGAACCTATGGCTCGGGAGCCATATGTGGCTCTTTCGGTAGGTGCATATGGCTCTCCGCTAAACTGCCAGGTCAAATATGGGAACCGCTGTTGAGAGAGCTCAGTCCCGAATGCATCAATAGGAGCGTTACGTGATCATTGTGGCGCCGTCATTACCTCTAGTGCGGCTTTAAACATTTTTTTTTCCATTTGATTCTTCTGCAAGCATACTCCCATTGATTATCATTGATTAGCAAGATCTCAGAGAACGTTTGTACTTTAAAAGTGATGATATGACTACAAATAACACACATTGGAGTGTATTTTGACTTTAAAATTTGGAGTATGCTCTCAAGGAATAACATTTGAAAATATGAATTGTTTATGGCTCTCGGCGTCAAAAGGGTTTCCGGCCCCTGCTTTAATCCTTCCCGAATGAAAAGGTGGAGTTGGTTCCTTCCCAAATGGACTAGCCTGTAGAGTGGTGTTTTGGCAAGCGACGTAATGTCACCGAAGTGGGCCGTTGAAACGGGATCTTAGCAGAACGGGGGAGCCCCAAAAGATCAAGCCAAGGGTATTTTGGAGCAGGAAAGAGACACATCTGCATTACTACCTGGGAAGTTGTTTCTCCAGCCGCTAGCCTAGCGTCTCCGTCGGGCGCATTGCCGGAGCTGACGCTGGACGCTGGACGCTGGACGCTTGGCGATGGGATGATTTGGGCAAAGGAGGCCAAAGGATAAGCAACCGGGCCGATCCCTTTATCGGCTCAGGCCGGTCGAAGCGGCCCCGCCCGAAGCCGAGCGCGGTCCATCCGGCGCCGTTGATCCCAGCGGCGGCTCTGGCGTGACTCGCTAGCGGAACCGTGTCGCTCGGATGGGGAAAGCAATGATCAAAGTGGACAATGGTGCTTTTAGTCCGGTCTGTTCTGTTCCGCTTTGGTCTCCATGGGGACAAAGCCCATTCCCCTGGCTAGCAAAAAGGGGCCCGTCCGCCGTCTTGCCGTCTTGGATGTGTGGCGTGACGAGACAAGGAAGGACACGACTCCTTTTAAAAGACATGACTTTTGCACTTTATTCAATGCAATTTTAGCCTGGCTTTGAATCCTTCTACAATCAATCACGCCTCACCTGGCACTAGACGTATTTACACCAGACCAAATCTCGGTCTTAAAATAACGGTAAAAAGTGGAGATGAAAAAGCTGGCCTAAGAGAAATACTTTGACAAATTTTCAGAAGGTCCCGAAAAAGCTGGGCTCGCTCTCGGGAGAATGGGAACTATGTTTGGACCAGCCCGAGCTGTAGGTAAAGCTAACCCTACCCGCGACCGTAAAATACATACCACGGCGTGTCTGTACAATATTTACACTGGCTTTTGACCGATTTGAGGAAGGGCTCCGGGCACGGTTCCAGAGCGCTTTTTCATCCGTCCGGAGAACTTGAATGGCACGGTCGCCCTACCGGCACGCCCACCCGGCCGCCTGCCCACCCGCTCGACCTCCAAATTTGCCTGGCCTCTCCTTGGTCGGGGGTGCCGACCACGCCGACGTTGCGAATGAAATCATCGGTGTTTCAGCCCCTTCGACGCATTTTGCCATCGTATGATGCCACGTTTGTTGTTGTCGTTGTTGTTGTTGTTTCTGCACGGCTCATGGGAACCACGTCACCGATCTCTTGTAGGTTCTCTCGTTCTCCTCCTGCCGAATTGGGTTTTTCTCACCGGAGCTCGGGTCCCATTATGGAGACTGGTAAGGCGGAACGTGAATGATTTGAGGTGCCTAAAACGCCCACAGACTGTTCCATGACTCTAACAGCTACGGCTAATGGGTTGCTATTTTAACCGTTAGCCTACGTTGCTAATGACCCTAACTCTAACTCTAACTCTAACCGTAACCCTCACCCTCACCCGTTGGTCTTTTCTCGGCTTGCGCGAGCCGCGTTCTTTAAAGTTTCAAGTAGCTGGCACGATTTCCATTCTCAACGACTAGTCATTGTCGTTCAAGTCAAGCCAGTCTACGTTTCTATTTGAGCTTTCTTCAGCGTTTGCGCCACAAGATTCTAAAAACTCCTGCAAGTTCCCTTTTTTTCCCTTTTTTCTTTTCTTAGGGTTCTCGGTAGGAAAAAAACAACTCAACTACGGCTTAGGGGAAGCCTAACCCTAGCCTGCTTTTAGGACACCTAAGGCCGGCGGCAAGTCGTTCTAGCGACTCCGCCGGTCCGCCTACTAACTTACTAGACGGACGGACGGCCGGTGGATGCGTCGGTGGGCGCTTCTCCTCACAGCAAGGCGCAAGTACCGGACTTCTTCTCGTCGTCGGCGTCCCCGCCGCCGCCCTCTTTCCTGTTGGGGTCGTTGAGCTCGTCGAAGAGTCCCGTTTCGATCATCTCCGTCTGCCACTGGATGGCCACGGCGCCCGTGCTGAACTCCTTGAAGAATATGTCATCCTTGGCGTCGAACTCGATGCCTTTGATTTCGGAGAACTCGGCGATGTCGCCCGTGTCCTTGGCGTAGACCACGTTGGGCTTGGGCGTCCACGGCGGCGGCACCAGGCCGGCTTCCAGACGGGGAAAGTTGATGCTCTTGAACCACGGGTGCTTCCTGGGGTCCTCCATGTTGTCCCTAAAAAGAGAAAAAGAGGCCGTCTTTTACCCGTACGGATCGGAGTAAAATGGCGCGGCCCGGAGCCACCACGGCGGGCCGAAAAGGGCGCTCTGGGGAAAGGCCGGCGGCGCCCGGGGATGGGGGGGGGCGGGGTCTTACTTTATGCCCAGACGCTCGTCCATTTTCTTCTTGAGGAACTGCTGGATGACGTCTTTGGTGTTGGCATCGAAAAACCTGTGCTCCCACTTGGGTTCCTCGTTGAGAATGCGCCGTTGCACCTCCTCCTTCTCCACCTTCTCCTTTTTACTCTCGGCCCCTTTGAAAGGCGTGTAGCCGGCCACCATCTCGTAGATGCTGCAGCCCAGCGCCCACCAGTCCACCGAGGTCCTGTACGGGGTCTTGCTCAGGAGCTCCGGGGCCATGTACGCTCCGGTGCCGGCCTGCGGGGCGTCAACGGGAATGAGCGAGCCGGCCGGCCGGCCGGCGACCCCGCGACCCCACCCGCCCTTAATCCCAACACTAAGCCTATACTACCTGTCAAGAGTCATCTACGTCTACGCTCCCGCAGAGCAGAGTTCCCCGACCCTGCTTGGACAGGAATGGGCCTCAAGTATGGACCGACCGACCGACCAACCGCTGCACCTTTTTAGCTTTCGGGGGAGGTGACTTTTGCGCTTTTGAGCGAGGGGAGCGTCCGGACGAGAGAGTCAACGAGAAGCCGCCGGCCCCAGTCCGGAGCCGCCTTCGCCCTCGCGAACTTTGATTCCTTTTGGGCGCGTAATGCCCCTTAAGGAGATTAGGGGGACCTGAGCCATCCCGACCGCAGGCGTTCCGGCCGGCGGCGCCGCAATGAGCTTAGCCCGGGTCGACGGATCTTATTCTCTCCCGGCCGCAGGTCGGGCGCAAAACGGAACGTCGGGAGGAGGCGGCCTACCCCTGGCTTTTATAAACGCTACACGGGCGCGGTCGGTCCGTGACGCGCCTTCCAAAAGTCATTGCGTTGGCACATAACGCGTAATGTGCTTTACTGTAATCTGATCACGAGATGGCCACTTACATAATGAAGACCCTTAACGCTTAACCGGCTCTAATCCCCGGCCCATCCGGTCCGGTCCGGATTTACCGTCCGAAAGCCACCCCGGCCGGATTGGCGAGCCGCCAATCCGGAATGCCCACTGGGTTCTAGCTCCATCGATCAGGGTTGAGGGTTAAACACCGGCTCCGAGACCGGACGACAACCGTCCCGACAACTAAGCCTCGGCCTCTCCGGCCCGTTTACCACATCTCCCTCCCTCCCTCCCTCCTCGTCAGGTAGCCGCCCGGAAGCTCGACGGGCGCGTCGGAGGAGGGAGACCCGGAAAAGGGGCCCCCGTCTCGGCCCCGCCCGCCCGCGGTAGATAACGTAGGCGGCGCCCCGTCTGGCGAGCGGAGGCCCGCGGCTTACCATCTGGGTGACGGTCTTGCCCGGAACGATCTCGATGGCCAGGCCCAGGTCGGAGAGGCGGCACTGGCCCACGCTGTCCAGCAGGACGTTCTCGGGCTTCATGTCGCGATAGACGATGTCCATGGCGTGCAGGTGCAGAATGCCGGTGGAGATTTGGGCCGTGTAGTGCACGATGCGGTTCATCTCGATGCCCTTGTCGACGCCCTTGCCGTCGTAGCCGATGTTGTAGATGTGGTACTTGAGGTCGCCTCCGTTCATCAGCGTCATGACCAGGCACAGGTGGGTCTTGGTGTCGTAGGCGTAGCCCAGGTTGACCAGGAACAGGCTGTTGACCTTCTCCAGGATCTTCTTCTCCAGAAGGGCCATCTTCTCGCCTCCCTTCTTCTTCAGGCGTTTCTTGCACAGCTTCTTGCAGGCGTACATCTGGCCCGTGTTTTTCACCTGGACGGCGCACACCTGCAAAGAGCCACTCGCTCAATTCCGGCGCTTAGATAGCTTAGATTCTTTTCACGGCGGCCGGCGAATCCCGAGTCGAGCTCCGACCGGGCGCCCGCCCAGTCCTGGTTGGCTTTTTGCTTTTGGCCGGTGACGCGACACGAGGCCACACCACACCACACCACACCACACCACACCAGCCCGAACGCTCGGCAACGACGCAAAGGCCTCACCTCTCCGAAGCCGCCCTTTCCCAGCGTCCGGAACTCGTAAAAGTACTTGTCGCTGATGGGCTGCTTCTCGTACTCCTTCCACTGGAGGAACTTGTCGAAGAGCGGACTGGCCTGGTAATCCGTAAAGGGCTTGTCTTTCAGATACTCCCGCACGCCGTCCTGGACCTTGCTCTTCATCACCTCTTCGAAGGTGGCGTCGGTCACCGACTTGCACTTGTCGGAGGCCTCGCCGCTCAGGAAGGCCAGGAAGTTCTTGGAGTCGGCCTTGCAGTACTTGTTGATGATGTTCTGCCGCGCCTTGTCCTTGGCGGCGCCCTCGGCCAGGTCCCAGTCGTACAGCTCGTCCAGGAAGTCGGCGGCCAGCTTGTACTGGGCCTCGGCGGCCAGGAACTGCCGGAAGAAGATCTTGCCCACGGGCTGCCGTTCGCACAGCGAGACAAATTCCTTGTCCAGGGAGGCTCGCGTGGCGCCGCACTGCTCCGGCTTGGGCAGCGACAGGCTGCGGCGTCGCTTCTTCATCTCCTTGTCGTCGCCGCCCTGGGCTTTCAGGTAGGCCGTGTTGGCCACCAGGTTATCCAGGCCCCCCATGTCGCACATCTTGGCGGTGGTAGAGGTGGTGACGGTGGTGGAAACGCTGGCGGTGGCTGAGGCGGAGGCGGTGGCTCGGGCGTGCTTGGGCGGCGCGGTGGCTCGGCTTCAGGCGGCCGTGCGTGCGTGCGTGCTGTCGTGGACTCGCTCTCCCGAGCCGCTCAGAGAATGAGCTCCTTGAGCCGAGCCATTCCCACCCCAGACACACCCAGTAATTACTCATTTAGAATTAAATACCCGGGAGGGATTTGGCCCTAAGTATCTTTGTGCGCGCTATTCGGGGATGCCGCGCCCTGAAAGGGAATCGTAAGCGGGCTCTGTCCTAAGAGGCTTTGCCATCCCTCCTATATTTGCTCGCTAAAGGCTAAAGCGCTCGTCAAACGCCGACTTTTGCCACCGGCACGGCCCCCCGCCGCCGCCATCGTCCCTCCGGTCCGTCCGTCGGGCGGAAATGACGTTGGAACCGAGCCCGTCCCGCGAGACACATTCGTCGGCTCGGGCCGTCGTACGCTCCGTTTGATCCGGTCGTCGGACGGCGCTGCGGTGATATTCTTTTCTCGGTTCCGAACGATCTGGTGAGACGAGTGTCAAGGAAAACATGGGCAAGACGTTATCGAAGCTCCTACGACCAGTTCTCTTTAGAAAAGGCAAGACCATTTGAAAATTCTCGATGATCTCCGTCCAAAGTGGGCGCTCATTTGAATACAAGTGGCTAGGTTTCGGTTACGAGGCAATGTGGCTGCTACTTTGCAATCAAATTCTATTGGGTCTTAACTTGGGCAGAGATTCTGAAGATGTGACACTTCCCTATGAAACCATAAAAACAGGATATTTAGACAGGTCAGGGAAAAGTTTTACAAATGCCACAACACAGCTCCACTCCCATCAGTGCTATATGTGTACTCTTTCCACAGACTCTGCCCAAACACAATGATCGGGTCGTGGCAGGCACTTCGCTAAGACAATTCCAGTTGCATTTGATAACAAATCATTCAAAACGGCGCCCACGGGGGCCGCTCGGACGTGCGCCGGCCGAACCCGGGATCGTTCCTTCCCAAAGGGTCCGAAGCCGCGCCGTCGCCACGCCGCCCGTCACGTACGACGATGGCGGCCGGGCCCGAACGGAGGGCGCGTCGCCTTGGGCTATCGTCGTGGCCGCAAATACGTCACCTTGTAAATGGATCATAGAGTCAGCGCGGGTTTAAGCCCACTGAGTGGATGAAACGGGGGCACGACTTTTGCCACGGGTCAGCGGGTTAAGCCGAAAGCTCGCGAGCCGGCGTACGGCGTCGCGCGAGCGCCGCTTCTCATCGCCGTCCGCTGGCCAATGAATGGATTACGGCGATATGTGGGCAAACACGGACGGCCGCGACGACCGATCGTCGCCCGCCGCTATTTTCTCCGCGCGCCGGCTCCACGTTTGATCTGCGAGAGCGCCAGTTTTTAACCTTGGGACAGATTAGCACGGCGAGTAGAGGTTAAGACGGCCAGCGCCGGCGTCTTATCCCATCCCCGCCAAACATGCCGATGCCTCGGCCCCCGGACCTCTCGGGTTCCCACCATCCCTCGGCTAGCGTAGGGGGCGCTCGCCCAATCGATCGGACTTGTCGGGGTCCCCGCTTGAGTGCTTCTGCCGAGGCGCCCCCTACGGGCGGGGCTGTTGTCAGCGCTGGCTCCTAATCCTATCAGCGCTAACAGTTGTCGTGCCTCTTCTTGGAACTCCAGCGAGTCGTGATGTAACTCGGAGTAGGCCATCGTTGCGCGCGGCGATGGAGGCCGGTTGGTTTTTCTTTTTCTGGCCGGCGGCGGCCGACGACTCCTCCCGGCCGTCCACGGCACCGGGACGAGATCGTCGGCTGCCACTCTCCCAATTTTTGCTTCCCGTGCGATGCCCGCAAGCTCCTTCAAATTTGGGCGCCGCCGTAAATTCAGCTCATCTTATTCAGGCACGTACACATTGGTCATGTTTTTTTTTTAAAGCTCGTAGAAACTTAATTATGTAGAGCAAATGTCCATCAAAAGGACACTTTTTTACTAACCTGGTGTCCTACAAATGCAATCGGTGGATCGGAGTCAGGTGCTTCTTGTTTTCTGCACAAATCTCATGGGTCAATGTGTCTGTGCCGGATTGGTTGGAACAAAAACCTGCACCCACAGCGGCCCTGGAGTTTGGAGCGCTTTGGCCACCCCTGGTGTGGAGAAATAAGGACGCCTGGGAAAATTGGGTTGAAGGGGGTCAAAAAAATGCATCGGAGCACTTTTGCCGTGGAAGAAAATGAGCAATTTGAGTAGAGGCAAAATGATATATTTGGCAGAAACCAGGCACATGTTCTTTATCCACTGTGAAGAATAGCAAGACAGCTTACGGAATGACTCGGAGTAGTAGCCCAACGCTCCGCAAGACTGGCCCCAACATGGCAGACAACAGAGGGAAATGAATTCCATTTTCTAGGTTAGCTTCTGGCGAGAAAATACGGCCCGCCAGCGTCACGGCGGACGGTAAAAAACTCTTGGCGAACATCGCCATTCGGGTGAACCGCACGGAGCGGCGAAATCAAATAAGGGACGGGCGAAAGGCAGACGGGCGACCGGGCGGGCGGGCGGGCGACCGGGCAAGCCGACGAAAGGCGGGCCGGCTTTCAGCCCTCCATGGTGCGCTCCACGGCGGCCGGCGCCTTGAGGTCGGGCCGAGCAGTCTCCGACCTCTTGCCCGGCGTGGGCTCCCCCTTCTCCTCTTCGGCCCGCAGCCTCCGGCGGCTGATCAGCTTCTGCAGCTGCAGCTTATTGGTGAAGAAAATGTTGCGCCAACCCACCTCTCGCGCCAGGGCGGCCGCCTCGGGCGACACCGTCTTGCAGCAGCGCCGCACCGCCTGCTCCCAGAACTCCTCGGAGCCGCACAGCTGAGGAGGCCCGGCGTTAGCGTACGGCCAAGCGTGGCGCGCCTCCGTTCCCCCGGCGTTAGCGTATGGCGGAGCGCGCGGCCCGCCTCCGTTCCCCGCTCACCTGCCGGAACCTGCGCGAGGTCCGTCCCAGTTGACCCACGTCTTCCAGCTCCAGGTAGTTGACGATCTGCAGGAGCAAGGAGTCGGGGAGCCGCTCCAGGTAATCGAAATGGCCCTGGCACAGGGCCTTGGTGTACTTCAAGGCGCCGCGGCCAAAGATCATGCCCAGGTCGTCTGCCGACCACACGGAGGGCTTTAGCGGCCGGAGCGCTTTAGCGGCCGGAGCGCTTTAGCGGCCGGAGCGCTTTAGCGGCCGGAGCGCTTTAGCGTCCGGCGCGCTTCTGGCCGCGCCGGCGCCGTGACGGGCTTACTTTGTAACTTGCTGTCGTCCAGGAAGTCCTCGTGCGACATGATCAGTTGACCGGGCTTGGAGAGCCTGTACACGGCTCGGGGAGATATCGTCCACCATCTCCAGATCACCTGAGGGAACGGAAAGAGAGCGCTACGCCCAGGGACGAGTGCCGAGGGCCGAGCGCAGCCGGCGCCAGCGCTCACTCGGCTGCCTCCCGTCAAAATCGCGACACTGGCCGGCTAAAATAAAAATCAAATCAATAACGTGCGGCTACGGAAAGGTCATTTCCTTATCTTTTCTTTTAAAAACATCAAAATCATTTGATTCAAATACCATGACAGTCATTCATCAAGGCTGACTCGTGTCCTTTTCTTTCATTTTTTTAACCTTGGTGGGATTTACTCAGACATGTGCGGGGGTTAGGGTTAGGGTACATTAGGAATATTTCCTTTTTTTATAAATTGAAGGCTCGAGTTAAAGAATTCGTTTTTGGGGAAAGTAGGCGGCCAGTTTCGAACAGACAAACAGTAAAAAAAACAGACAATTGAAACAAAGATCATTCCTCCACAGATGGAGAAAGGTGTACTGTTCTTCACCCTGGCATAAACAATCCGCTAAAGCTGATTGATTGAATACCTTGATGGTCATTAGACAAGTGATTCTTCTTTTTTTACGGTCGGATAGGTTTGGCTAGCTGAAGGGAACGTGCGTCGACGTGCACGTCGTCGTTGTTGTTGTTGTTGTTGTTGTTGATATTGCATTAAGAGCAAAATGGCCAAACGTTCCAAAATCCCACTTGGGGCGGCGTCCGTTCGACAAAACACCGGAAGGGAAGCTAGCAAGCAGACGACGACGACACCGCCGCTAACGTTAACGGCCAATCGTGCCGCCGAGAGTCATTCGGCATCGGCATTCCGAATCGAGGGGGAAAAAGAGAGAGAGAGAGAGAGAGAGAGAGAGAGAGACCAAGTAAGAGAGACAGAAAGAAAAGCGGCGAGGAAAAGAAGCGTTCGAGCGGGCGGCCATCCTTACGTCTTCCTTGGTAATCACGCAGTTGTAGTAGTTTTTATTGGTGGAGGGACCCCGGCCAGCGATTTCAAACAGCGGGTCCGTCAACAGGGAGGCCATGACAGTGTCTGCCCGTTGCCATAGCAACCGCGACACCTTTTACCCACAGGATACGTGTCACTTTCTCAAAGTGATGTTTGACATCGATCGTATTTCCATGATGAAAAAAAAAAATACAGCCACCTAAATTTATCCATTTCCTCACGAGGAAGAGCAAAGTCGCACGAGCCAGCCTTTCCCATGTGCCGGGACAGGGATGGCTCATTTGACAAGAATGAAGGGATTATTATTATTATTTTATGTCGCCGAGAGCATTCGACGTCGTGGTCGGGCAACGACAAGGTGCCGTTGACGATCGACGGACGCCCACTTGGAGAAATGGCTGAAAGAACGAGGAGGCTGCAAGTACTTTGTTGCTTCTTTAAAAAAAAAAAACAAATTCTTTTCATTTATACATATATGTACACATTGCCTTGGCAGACCCCAATACATAACGGGAAGCCCGGCAGAGGAAAATCAAACAAACAAACAGACATCCGTTTGCTCGATGGCCTAGCTTACCAACGCACGGACATACTCACTGATGCCACTGTTTGCCATTCCGAGTGACTTTGCGCGTTTGGTCGTGCTCAACCAAAACCCAGAGGGTGGATTTGTGCAGAGTGCCCTTTTTGATGTTCAGACACTCGCTGGCATCTGTGGCCACGCTCCTCCTTATACGTTAGTAATATGATTACAGATGATACGGGCGCGGCGAATGGGTGTAAACACATCGGGACCAAAAGCGTATGGCGTGCAGGTGGCGCTCCAAAAAAGTGGATGGTTCCACCCCAAAGGTCAAGCGTTCATTTGGCAGGGACCGCTGGTGGGAAGGAGCATCTCTGAAAAGGAGAGGCTTAGGCGGAAGACGCCGTCGAATGCGCCGCGAGCGACGCAAGGCGACGAGGCCGCCGCTCAACTCTGGACGGAGCGCCTCCCAAAGTCCCCTCTTTGCCATTAACTTCTGCCGAGCGTCACCCGTGTCGCGCGCGCTCCTACCGGTGCCGTAGTCTCCCAAAAAGTCATTTTAGTGTGGAATAAATGGGAGCGCCGCTAATAGTCTGGACTCATTCATACACCTGCTGCATGCTGCCCCCTTGGGGCCAGGTAGCGTTACAGGAAGGGGTTGGTGGAGGTACCGGCCGAAGAGAACGGCCCCCCGCCGGGCACTCCTGTTCCTGCCTGGAAGGACGACAAAGGGGTGGGGTGAGGTGAAGCGAGAGAGAGAGAGAGAAAGAGGAGGCCCTTTACTTATGGCCTTTCCTCGCCACCGTCGCCGTCCCCGCCCCCAAACTTCCCTCAGCGTCAGCGCACCCTTCGGAAGGAAGCCCGGCCGGGCAGGCGCTTGGGCGACCCTCCTTTGAAACTCACCACGAAGGGGTTGTTGGCCACGCCGGCCGAGGGCGTCGCGGAGGGCTTGCTCGCGCCATACACCGGGAACGCGGGGCCTGGAGGACAAACACGCCGTACCAGGTCAGGCGAGAAAACCTCGGTGCGGCAAAAGAGCGCCTCTCCAAATGGGAGCGAGCCCCCAAAATCAATCGTTTTGCCCAAAAATCCAGCGCGCCTCATTTGAAAAAATGCCGAGGGGGGCGCCGACCGAGCACGGCTCGGAGGGCCGGCGTGATTACAACTTGGCCTCGGCGCTAAAAAACCCGGTAAGGATTTGGGACGACCGCGCATTTTGGCGGCGGACAGTGAGAGGGGGGCCGGAGGCCACTCACCGTTGCAGTGGGCGTGGTAGGCGCCGGCCGGAGGATACGGCATGGGATTCTGGCCGGGGAATGGCGGCGGCTGCTGGAAGGTTCCGCTGAAACTGGTCGGGAGGCGGTACGAAGACGAATTCCCAAAGCCGGCGGGCATGCTCATGGAAGCCGTACCAAAGGAGGCAGCGACGGCGGCGGCAGCGGCTACGACACAACATACTTCCACTGAAACTGGGCGGGAAGGCTAGCGCTCTCAGAAATCATCACTCAAACCCAAACTCTAATGGTCTGCAAAAAAGGCCCCCATTGCCAGGAAATATTCCATTTGAAAAGTCATTTGAAAAACGGCCCTTGGTCTTTAGGTCAACCGTCACTCTCGCGACCCAGGAAATCATACAAAGCGGCGTCGAGACCTGCGGGCGCCGGACCTCTGCCGTTGGCCTGGAACGGGTTGGCGGATACCTCGGAAGCCGCCGCCACCGCCACGAAGGGGTTTGTGGACGGGACGCCTGTGTGGAAAAAAGCGGCTCAGAAAAAGGCGCTCCCACCACAAGAAGGAAAAAGCTCAAGGTTACCTCCGAAAGCGGGCTGCGCGCCGGCGTGCTGGGCCGGAGAGGAGCCCGGCGCCGGCCCCATCAAATTCCTGCGGCCACAACCGTTACATGGTAGGTGAATCGCAGTCGGCCTGCCGGCCGGTGCGCTCTCACGCTCTCTCTCTCTCTCTCTCTCACCCTTGCACCGAGGAGCCCAGCTTGTTGTCCAACTCGGCCAAAGCGGCGTAGCGATCTTCCCCGCGGCCCCCGATCGCCGGCCGGACGGGGACGGCGCCGGACTCGGACGCCATCGGCCCGCCTCCTGTGGCGATAAAGGGAGAGCGCCATCCCGGCGGGTGGGAACCTATCGACCCTTGCTCCGTTTAGGCGGGACGGGAGCGACGGCCTCCTTACCCGATGGGCATGGAAAATGCGCAAAGTTGGCGAAGGCGGCGGCGTGCGCGGGCGGAGCGGCGAAGATGTCCCCGCCCAGGTCGGACAGCAGGTCAAACTTTTTCTCCCGGCCGCGCACCGAGACCGGACTGGACTGGACGGGGTCGGGCGGGACCAGATTAAAAACAGGAAGAGGGGGGGAAAAAGCCCAAGCCCTTGGCCAAAAGCGTGACATCCCCGCCGAGGGCCTTACTTGCCGAAGCGGGGTCTTGTTGTGTTGCAAGCTCTTGAGCGGCTGCGCTTCCGGGGCGGCCGACGCCGAGGTCCGGACGCCCGGGGCCGGGCGGCTCCGGTCCGGAGGCACGTACCTGACAAAAGACACAAAGTTGGAGCAGAGAACGTGGAGAACCATCCCGTCTACGGGCAGCGAAAGGGGCACGCGCCTCCCCTTTCTCACGGATTGGGCGTCGTCGGTTGGCTTTAGCCGATCGGCCGGCGGCGGATTGGAAAACACCGTCCTTTGGCTGGCCGCCGACGGGCCGGAGCAAGGACAAAGAAAAAAAAACTACGGACAAAGTACCATCTTTTCTTTTCGTATTTCTCCTGGAGGAACTCCTTGACTTTCTGCGGCTCCCGAAAATCCGGAACGACCGACGTCCTGTCGTCGTAGAGGCCCAACCAGATGTGTTTGCAGACCTGTAGGCCAATAAAACGGGGCCAACTGAGATTTTCAGATCGGGACGGACAGACGTCGGATCCGCCCGGTCTTACCTCGTTGCTGTGTTTCTGTAGGAACTCCATTTCTTGATGGGTGAATGTGGTCATGGAGATGGACTTGACTCTGTGTGGGGGGTTCAGGCCTCGCCTGTAGGGAGGGGGAGGGGGAGGTCAAAAATACATGGTGTCGAAAGAAGGCAGCAAAAGAATTCCCGAATTTCCATGGCGGGCAGCCTGCCTTCCTCCCATTAAAACCAAAGGCGGACTAAGGAGGAGTAAAGCCAGTCTACGCGAAAAGCCACTCGAAAGAACAACAGCCCAAATCGCAAACGTTTGGATGCGCTTAGAGCAGCGAATGAGACACCTCCAACCAAAACGACGCCGTTCCTTTAAGACCTTTTTGGGGCGCACGGCTCGACCGGAGACGACGACTTGGATTAGGGTTAGCCAGAGGCAGGACCGGCATCAGGGGCGCCAGGGGCGCCAGGACCGCCAGAACCGCTAAGAACCGCCACCGCCACCCCCACCGCCACCGCCGACCCCGCCTTCCCGTGCCCACAAGCACCAACACCACCCATGGGGCCAACTTCCGCTCATCAACTTGGACATTTGCCAGCCCGAGTTTTTCACTTTGGATACCGGGCGTCTTTATTTCAAGCCCCCTTACAGCTGTTTTGACGCCAGTGTTAGCATACCTGCTAACGGACGGAGAAGAGGCGAGGGGGGGGGCGAGGGGAGACGGTGGACTCGCGTCTCGTCTCGTCTCGTCCCGTCTCGTCTCGTCCCGTCCCCTCTCGTCGCCTCGCCTCGCCCTTGACGGCTGGACGACAGAAAGGAGAGAGAGACAGAGAAGGAGAGAAGGAGAGAAGGGGACTTACAAAATACCGGAGCAAGTGGTACAGACGAAGGAGCCCACCGTCATGTTGACGTAGGTTGGGCCGCGCTGGTCGCAGTCGAAGCATTTCCTATTGGCCGGCAAGCTAGTCATTTCTCGGAGCATCTTCAAATGAGTCTCCTCTTGCTTCCGTTTGGCGCTGGTCGCCATGGCGGCAGGCAGGACGAGAGAGCTCCGGATTCTCTTCCAAAATGCCCAGAGAGGCGAGGCTAGTCTCCGGGGAGGGGGCGGGGGGCTTTGGATGGAGGGAGGGAGGGAGGCAGGGAGAGAGGGAGGGAGGGAGGTCGCTAGGCAGGGAAATGAGTTCGGGAGGGGGGCCGTTTTTGGTTGTTTAGGGAACGCCGACAGGGAACCAGGCCAGGCCAGGCCAGGCCAGGCCAGGCCAAAGAAGGGCTGGCCAAGGTGTCCGACCGACTACCTTGCTCGGAGCTCTGGCTGGGCGAGCCACTCATTTCTACTTCGACGAGGCAAAAGAAAAACGATCCCGTTGGCTTCGATTGTCAAAGCGCCCCCCACGGGACACATTTATATCGCACGGCCCTCACTCCCAATTTTAGTCGCACTGCCCTGAATATGAGGCAGAAGTGAACCCTTTGAGGGCTACTGGATAGCCGGGCCACAGTGAACCCTTGAGATATTTTTGCTCATGCAAACGCCGACTTACAAAGACGGCGTCTTTGTAAAAGGAAAGAAGAAAGAAAGACGTAAACAGGACGGGACGGGACTGACATGGTTCAGGTCTTGTCACAAAATGCAGACAGGACAGACATGGTTCAGGTTTTGGCACAAAGTGCAGGCAAGACAGGAGTGACATGGTTCCGGTCTTGGCACCGACGACACAGCAGGTGCGGCCTGGCTTGCCCGGCCGGCCGGCCGTCTCTTGGAGTCTGGCTCGGGGACACTGGGCTCTTTCACATAGTGGCTCTGCCTTTGTCCACGACTTAAGGAGGGGCCGCAAAGAAAAAGGCTCACCTGCTCAACACGACTCCTTTTTGGAAAACCCACAGCCCCGAGAGACGTCCATTGTAACTAGGGTCCTTGAAGTTAATAAAGAAGGAAAAGATGTGTGTGACGCCAGAAGGAACCTGGGCCGAGAGCTGAAAGGTTCCATTCTCTTTGCAAGAAAAACCCAGAAGATGGTCTTGTCTATTTATTTGTGCGTGCATTTGGTGAACCTATCGACCACATTGCAAGATAAATGGAAGTAGTGTTGATTCTTCTGGATATAATGTATGAATAAATACAAATTACAATACAAAAACCTGAAAGACATCCAGAAATAAAAGATACCAATAAAAATGATGACAGTTGGTTATTTATTTTCCACAGACAGTTGCAGGGGAAAAAAAATCTCCAGATGATGGTCATTTTGAACAGCATTGCACAAGTCAGGATGGATTTACAGCCATTGATGAAAGCGAAAAAGGATCCACCGTAACAACCCGTGTTTTGGGCTTTCACAAACAAAATGGACATCTGACATGCGCAATGAAACAAAAATCCATCTACTATCTACACTGGATCATCAGATCCGTATTCTAACAATAAATTAAACCCATAAATAGAGACCGGTGTAGATTTGACACATTTTTAACAGCCTCAAAGAAAGACGCATTCAAGGTGCTTTTCTTGGCAGCGCTCACGTTTGCAAAGAACGATTGAGCCTCTTGACTCAAATGTCATCACGGTTTCCATAGCTAGGAAAACAAAAAAATACTCTCCACACGTGGCATTATAATCATTTAAAGGTTGACAATATATATATATATTTTTTACTCAGCCAATGATCATTCCCCATTTCATTATTACGTCCGTGAGACTTTGTGACTCGGCTGTGACGTAAATTGGGACCTCCGTCGCCGTCGATGGAGCAGAGTGAGCTCCTAAGTCGCGTGATGGCAACCAGGAGCGCAAAAGAATGTTCGTGTGCCCCGTAAAGGTGAAAGACCTTCTTTGTTTTCTCAGTGTGATGACAAGTAGGCTTTTTGTGTTGTGATAATGACGACAGGGCCTATGTCCGATTATTATTATATTATTATTATTCTCAGCGGCGGAACCAAACCCAGGTGTTGACCAGCCAAAAGGCCACGGTAGCAGAATACAGCAGCGCTTCTCGCCTGGAGCGTTCCTTGTTTTCTTCCTCCAGCATCTGCAGACGGCGGTTGAGCTTCACGATCTGAAAGACGACAAGACAGACGCCGCGTTTCCCAGAGGAGCGCCGGATCGCAGGCGAGGGAGGCCACGCTACCTGTCGTCGTATGGAGGAGGCGTCCGCCAAGCCAAACTCGTCTGGGTTGACGTCCGAGGCCAGCGCCAGGTCCACCAGCGACCTGCCCATTCGGGGGAGGGGGAAAAAGCCTTTCAACAATGGAAGGAAGGGCCATTTTCAAGAGCAGCTCGAAAATGTAGCCCCGACGCACTCGACCGATCAAACGCTGTCCGATCCGAGCCATATGACCGAGAAAACTAGGACTGGGCGTTCGCGGAGAGACCAACGGGCGGCAACTCGATACATGTAAGTACCTACGTAAATACACCATACTTTTCACTCTCTCATTGTGTTTTTCGCTGAAGCTAAAAGTTTAAAATGAAAAGGGAACTCCCATTCTTCTGTTTGGATGGCCGCTACGCGCTGACGCCATCTTCTTGAGAGCGAATTGAACGGAAAGCTGAGCGCCGTGCGCAAAGGCGCCACCATTTGGGGAGCGAATCCAATGGAAAGCTGAGCGCCGTGCGCAAAGGCCATCGTCTCGTGAGCAAATCGAACGGAAAGCTGACCGTCGCTGGCCGTCGTCCAAGAGCCGGAGGAGCCGTTGGTAGGCCCGGCGCGTGGCCGACTGGACGTAAAGCAGGAAGCCTTCCGCCGTGGTGGCGGTCGGGTTGACGTCGGCGTCCTCGGGGGGGCACCGGGCGGGGCACGTGTGGACTGGGGGGGCAGAGGGCGAGGGGGTTACACTGTCAAAGAGGGAGCACATTTTGTCCTAAGCCGTCTCCGGTGCATTGCCGGCAAGGGAAAGGGAATCGAATAGGCCCCCCCGTCCTCACCTGACGTCGCCTCGGATCACCTGACGGCCGTGGCGAGTCGGGGCCGCCTCTCCCGATCGCGGTGGAGCCTGTCGAGGGCGAGGCGAGGGTGAGGGCGAGGGCGAGGGCGGGGGAAAAGGCAAGGCTTAGAGCGCCTGACCAGCCGCCAGGCGTCCGGGACTCACCGTCCGAGCGGGCTCGGACTCGCCCTCGCTCGCTCGCCGGGTTTCCAGGGAGTCCAGTGGCAGTTGGGCCAGCGTCAGGACGTGCGGTGGGGCCTTCATGTCCAGGAGCTCCGCGCCCGCCACACACTGAATTAAATCCAAGTCCCTGGGACACGAGAAGCGGGCTTCCCCGTCCCCTGCTGCCCAGACAAAATGGACCAAATGCAACGGCTGGATTACATTAGCCCTCTTGCTTTAAATCTCATTGTACTTGTATAATGACAATCAAAGCATTCAATTCAATTGAATATTCTCCGGCCGGGCTTTGCATTGGAAGCTGGGAAGGGGCTACGTCACGGTCATTGTCATCAGCGAAAGCAGATGTTTGCAAATATCTGAACGAGGGAGGGGCCTGGAAATGGAAAAGAGAAATCGACTAAGACGGCTCACCTGCCACCACAATTCTCTCGGGCACCTGCATGAGGGCGGAATGAGCTCCCGGCGGCCGCTGGGGCGCCGGCACGCCAACGCCGGCCACCTTCAGCGTCTCCGGGACGCGCATCCGCTGACCGATGGCCTCGACGTAGTCCGTCTCGTAGTGGACGCGGCTGTCCTCCGCCGTCTCGCAGTGGACGCGGCTCATCTGCGCCGCCTGAAAAGAGTTGGACGTCAATCCATCAAACCAAAATGTCAACGTTGAAGTCTGACTAACCTTAACGCTGAAGGACGATGCTCCGTCACGCCACGGTAGAAGACAAAACGTCGGATTTAGGCGAGGATTTACCCTGCCCGAGGAAAAAAAAAGACTATTTTTTTAAGATATGATGGATGCGGGACTTTTAAATATTCACTGGTAAGATGGATGCTAGTTGCCTGTCTGAGAAACGCTAATCGACGAAGAATTAGAACCCGGAAATGAATAGCAACGATAGCCTGGGTGCGCCTGATCTGTGTTTCCATATAGCCGCAATCTGTGTCGGTGGGATCTTTTTTTTTATATAACGCAACACCGATAAATAAAAACATCCGTGCAAAAACAGATGTGTCAAGATCATCTCATTTCAAAATGACGATCCAAATTGAAACAATCAATGTTATACTGCAGATACTTATCAAGAGCCAATACAATACTATCGGAGTTTGAATATGATATATTTTCTTACGAGTGCAAACCTTGCCGAGGCGTCAACAACATTCGGCGACCGTAAAAACAACAACCAACCCTAAAAAAGAAACAACAACAACAACACAGGTTGATCATCATTTGATGTCTTTACCCATACAATACGCCGCCGGTCGCCGGCCGACGGGGAGGTCATTTCCAACTAACCCTCGAAACGTTTGCGTCACGCGCGAGCGGGTCCGCTACCTTCCTCCTCCTCACGTGACTTCGGCGCTCACCCGAACAGCTACGAACTGAGTCGGCGGCGGTGCTTTCGGGTGACATTATTTATGGATGCTGCCCGAACAGTTGCCTTCTGAAAGACATTAGCGGCGGTTGACGTCCAACCCACGTGGACCGGGAGATGAAGCAGCCGTCGTTGGCCAATAAGTTCCGCTCATTAGACCAGGCGCTCGTTGTTATTGTCTCCATTTCCCAGAATTCCCTGGAACCGAGCCCCACATTGCGCATGCGCCGCTCGTCTGGCCCTTTATCTGGTCTCGAAGCGACTGAACGAGGGTCGTTCTATTCGTCAAATAAATAAAAAAAGAAAACAGCAAAGGCGCGCCTAGATGGAGTTGGTCGGCCGTTAGCTGTATTTGTCGCAGGGCCGTTGGCTGTCTCTGGCCGGCCGGCCGGACGGAGCGACGGACGCAGGGAGGCAGGGAGGCAGGCAGGGAGGGAGGGACGGAGGGACGGAGGGAGGTGATCGGAGGCCCCGAGGGCGCTGCTCGGAGTGACAAGACTGACGGACGGACAGACAGACAACCCCGTTAAAAGTAGCCGTAGGTTGGATACTTGATTAGGCTAGGCCGCCTCAGCTAACTTCCCAGTAGACAGAGGGAAGGGGAACACAAAGGGACAAAAGACCAACTCAGAGATTCTGAACTCCCTGCAAAGGAGAGATGGCACACCTACGAGACATCCAAAATCAGGTACTGTATAGTAGGGACCCACTGTCCGGACATGGAAAAACAGGTACTGTATGGTACGGAGCTACAAAATCAGGTCCTGTATAGTAGTAGTATACGGTGCCACTGTCCAGACATGAAAAATCAGGTCCCGTGTAGTATGGACCTCTTATTCCCGCGGCAGGTCGTTGTCGTTGTCGTTGCCGTTGCCGTTGCCGGCCAGCTGAACAAAAGATGCTATTTGTTCCTCGTCGATACATTGTTCCTTACTCGGCCCGGTGGTATATTTTCCAAAACGTAAGAGCCGCCGTTTGTTCGCCGTCCACTTTGGCCTCGTTTAGTGGAAGACAAAGCAAGGGGTCCGGGCGGGCCTAACGCTCGCTAACCCCAAACACCCAGTGGCTTCCTGCGAGCCTTTCCACTGCATAAACTGAGCTATGGTCGCCAAGGGTTTTGTAGGCAATTTCTTTGGACGCAGAACTCCCGCTTGGATCCCGAGGAGTACTTCACCAAGCAAGAGCGCATCGGCAAGGGCTCCTTCGGCGAGGTCTACAAAGGCATCAACGATCGCACCAAGGAGGTGGTGGCCATTAAAATCATCGATTTGGAGGAGGCCGAGGATGAAATCGAGGACATTCAGCAGGAGATCACGGTCTTGAGTCAGTGCGACAGTCCCTTTGTCACCAAGTATTACGGCTCTTACCTGAAGGTGAGTCTGCCGCGGGACGCCTTCTGGAACTCTTTCTCTCTCGCTCTATCTCCATCTTTCTCTTACCCCCGACTTTCCTCCACCAGGGGACAAAGCTGTGGATTATCATGGAATATTTAGGCGGTGGATCTGCTCTGGATCTGGTAATTGTATTCCCATTTTCTGGCATCTTTAGACATTGGCTAGCTGTGCAAATGTCCACGTTTGTTGCCTCCCTAATAGTTGCGTCCGGGACCTCTGGAAGAGACCTACATTGCCACCATCCTCCGAGAAATCCTCAAGGGCTTGGAGTATTTGCATTCGGAAAGGAAGATTCACCGAGATATCAAAGGTGAGTGAGGAGGCGGCCGAACGAGGACGGCCTGCCGCAAATTTCTACCCCGTCGGCCTTTAGGCTTGGGAAAAATAAACTGGACCGCCGGAAACGATCCAGCCGCGGAACCGCCACGTCCTAAACGGACGACGGTCGCCATCCTTTTAGGGCCATGGGAATCCGGGCGATATTGGCTAAGCTATCAATGAGATACGTACGTTGGGAGACCAAAATGTTGCACGGAATGATAGGATTTCCCGCAGAACGAGTGGACTCTTGACTTTTGCCACCCGCTCTCTCTCTCTCTCTTTCTTTCTCTCGTCTGTCCAGCCGCCAACGTGCTCTTGTCCGAGCAGGGCGAAGTCAAGTTGGCGGATTTCGGCGTGGCCGGACAGTTGACCGACACGCAGATCAAGAGGAACACTTTTGTGGGCACCCCTTTTTGGATGGCCCCGGAGGTCATCAAGCAGTCGGCCTACGACTTCAAGGTGGGCGGGCGGGCGGGATGGCGGCCGGATGGCCAAAGGTCCGCTTCGAGGCTCTCACCGCCTGTCGGCGCAGGCGGACATTTGGTCGCTGGGCATCACCGCCATCGAGCTGGCCAAAGGCGAGCCCCCCAACTCGGAGCTGCACCCCATGCGCGTCCTCTTCCTGATTCCCAAAAACACTCCGCCCGCCCTGGAAGGAGCCTACAGCAAAGCCTTCAAGGAGTTTGTGGAGGCCTGCTTGAATAAAGACCCGCGCTTTGTGAGTAGTCCCTTTTGGCCAGCGGCGCGCTCGCTCCGTGCGTCCGTCAGTCGGTCCGTCCATCAGTCGGTCCGTCTTTCGTCTGTGACCCGGGGGCAGAGGCCGACGGCCAAAGAGCTGCTCAAGCACAAGTTCATCGCGCGCTACACCAAGAAGACGGCCTACCTGACCGAGCTCATCGACCGCTACCGCCGCTGGAAGTCGGAGGGGCACGGGGAGGAGTCCAGCTCCGACGACTCGGACGCGTGAGTCCGCTTAGACGCTCGCTCGCTCGCTCGCTCCCACGCAGGCAGGCAGGCACGCACGCTTGACGCTTTTCTGGCCGCAGGGACGCCGACGGCGATGCCGATTCCTGCCCCGTCTGGACTTTCCCCACAGTCAGACCCAGCTCTTTGAACAAGTTACAGAAGGGCTACGTCCACACGGATTCGGGGGTAAGGCTCGAGCCGCCTCGCCGGCCCTCCTCCTCCATTTTGCGTCTCATCCAGGCGGGAGATGGTGTCAAGAGGCAACCCAAGTCGCAGTGCTTGTCGGCCTTGGTCACCCCCATCTTTAGAGAGGTGCATCCGGCCGCGGCCTTCTCCCAGATGCCTTTTATTCTCTGGGGAGGGAGGAATTAACAAGCATCAGCCAAACAAAGTTTAAACAGTGACCGTTTGTGTTTGCCGTTTACCTACCGGGCAGCTGAAGGAGAAGCGGCGAGCCAGCGGCGCCGGGGCCATGGAGGAGCTGGAGAACGCCTTTGACCTGGCCGAGGAATCGTGCCCGGGCATCTCCGACCGCCTGGTCACGCACATGATGGAACGCGTGCGCAGGTAGCGCCCTCGCACGCTCCCCCCGTCCGTCCCGGAGATAACCTTCCTCCGTCTCCCCTCAGGTTTTCGCTAAATGGTAACGCGGCGCCGTTGTTGCGATGAGAGCGGCGTTGGGGCGCCCTACGTTTGAAAGGACCTCGGCGGCCACCTGACCGACCAAGTCCCCGCCCGGCCCGGCCTTGATCCTGCCCCGAGAGATCTTTTATGTAGAAGTCCTGAAATATTTTTACACTTTGGAGAGTATTTAAAAGAATAAAAGTTCACATGTTGGCTATGCCTGTTAGCCTGAAAAGGAGGGGGAGAATAAATGGGAAAAGAATGACTTTCTTTGGCTGGTCTTTTGTCACGGCAGGAATCTCCAAGGTTCGACAACAGGGTTGTCAAAACTTGGGGGTATCCAATATTGGGACCCCTTTCGTCAGTAAGAATGATGTCATCCATCTAGCCGTTGATCCCTTTTCACACATCTCGCGTGGAAACAAAAGAAGAATAAAACTTTTATTTCATTATACATCAAGAATATTTGGTGCTTTCAACATTGGCTTGAAAAGAAGAAAAAAAAAAGACAAACAGCTCAAAGAGGAATGTCAGGATCTCCCAGTTTGGCCAGTAAGTGGAAAAAGTGGCATTTGACATTGTAAATAACAAAGGGAAACGTGGAGCAGACTCCAGGGAGGCTGTCGCAGCAAGAATGGAGCCATTTTAATGTCACGTTTGTTAGCATGAAAAGGAAAAGCTAAAATGATTTGGGATTCCAGCCAAAGAACTAAAAGTGAGGCTATATACTAGTCGGTCATAACACTGAATGTACTTTGCGGCGTGGCGGGCGCCGTACACCGCCGTCTACGGCTCAACCGGATCCCACTCCCTCCCTCCCTCCCGGTCGCTCGCTCGCCGACTCCTCTCAGACGTCTCCTTCGCCGTCGCCCTGCTTCTGCATCTGGGCTTGCATCTTGGCGATCATCTCCTGCATTCGCCTCAACTGCAAGACACCCCAAGTTTGATGGGCGTGCCCAGGCGGCGCTACCTCGCTCCCTCGGTCACCCGCCTGCTCACCTCAGCCTCCTTCTCCTGGAGAATCATATCCTTGTCCATTTCTTCGGGTTCCGGACCTTTTCTGCGGCAGTCACACATGCGCACGCTCACTACGCTATAGCAAATTCCATATCGGGTACTCGTTCCGTTAGGGTTTAGGGAAAAGCGGAAAGAGAAGCTGCGCGGGTTAGTCGGGTTGCTTTCTACAAGAAGGTGGGCGGCGGGCTCACAAGCGTGGGGTGCCGGAGTCGGCGGGGAAAAGTGGGGCCTCCCCCAGTTGAGGTTTAAAACGAAAAAAAAACACCACTTTACCTCCAATGCTCCATCGGCCACAAACCTGAAAATGCCTGGCACATCACTCGGGGGGCCAAAAAAAAAAGGGATCAGATCGGACCCAAGTTTCAATCTGCCTCATTTTGGCCAGTTTGGAACATGGGAAAGACCCACGGGGCGAGAGAAGTCGCCGACCCGACGGCAAAAAACCTCAACCGTCTTTTTTTGGTTTGTTTTTTTTAGCACCGGGGGGAGGCGGAAAGACAGACAGACAGGAAGTACGTACGCGGGAGAGAGAGGCAGAACGAAACCGTGGGAGGACAACCTGCCGCTGCGTTTCAAGCGATCCGAGCGGAAGTTCTCGTAGTGGAGGTCCTGGGTCACTTCCTGCAGGTCCTGCATGTGCGTTCTGTGCGGCGACGGGACGTACGGTCACCAACGGTCACGCTCCGTCACACGCGACCACCCGCTGGCTGCCGTCGGACGGCGAAGGCCACTCACATGAGCATGGTGCGCAGCTTGAGGAAATCGTTGTGCTCGGGGTTCTCCACCTCCACCACCCCCCAGGGGTACAGGCGGCCGCGCACCTTCTTCCCCTTGGCTTCGATCTGCTGGTTGGAGCCCACCACCGCAAAAGGGATGCTGGCCTGGGGGCGGGCAGAGGGGGAGAGGGAGGGAGACAGGTAGGGGAGGAGGCAGGGTCAGAGGGAGGGAGGCAGGGGGAGAGGCTTTTTGCCGGCTGCCGGGAGTCCGGAGGAAGGCAAAAAGGAGGCCCTACCTTTAGGATCCTGGTCTGCTCCTTGAAGTCTTCGTCCTCGTCCGACTCGGCGTCCGGCAAGTGGTAGATCTTGATGCCGTGCTCGTCGATTTCGTCCAGGATCTGAGATGACCAACAGACCAAGGAGCGCGTGGGTAGGACGCCGAAGCTCCAAACGGGCCGCCGCCGCCACCGCCACCGCCGCCGCCGCTCCACTCACTCTGCGCTTGAGCCGCTCTCTCTCCCGGAGCGTCAGGGTGTCCGCCTTGGCGATGACCGGGACCACGTTGACCTTGTTGTGAATGGCCTTCATGAACTGGACGTCCAGGGGTTTCAGGCTGCCCGGGGGGAGGGGATTAGGGGGGCGGGGGAATGAGCGGTCAGCCGCCGGAGGGAGCCAAATGAGCGGGCGGCGGGGAGCGGCCGGGGGCGGGACGAGGACACTCACCCGTGACCCAGCGGCGAGATGAAATAGAAACAGCAGTGAACTCTGTTGTCCACGATGTGGCGGCGGTTCAAACCGCTCTCGTCGTGGAGGTAGCGTTCAAACTGGTCGTCGATGTAGCTGATGATGGTGCTGAAACTGCCGGCGGAGGTCACGCACGTCCACGTTTTGGCAGGCCGGCGGCGTTCCCGAAAGCCAGTCCCCTACCAGTCCTGGCTGTTGATGGCGTCGCCGTATCCCGGCGTGTCCACCACGGTCAGGCGCAGCTTGACGCCCCGCTCCTCGATTTCCACCGTCGATGCCTCGATCTGAACCGTTCTCTCGATCTTCTCTGATGGGGAACCAAAAGGAGCCTGAGTATGGCGGGAGGGCGGCCTGGACGGATAGATGGGTGGGGTAGCATACCCGCCGCTCCCGGGATGATTCTCTCCGGGTAAAGGTCCGTCAGGAAGAGGCTGTTGATCAGGGTGGACTTGCCCAGTCCGGATTCACCTTTTGCCAGCAAAACAACACGAGTGAGTGTTTGGCGGGCTGGCGCCTTCCGCTCTGGCTTAAGCGGAATGCCAAAAGGAGGTCAAAAAAAACAAGCCTTTCACTTGGAAGCGGTGACTTACCCACAACCATCAGGGTGAACTCAAAGCCCTTTTTGACGGACTTGCGGTGAACCTGATTGGGCAAGTTGGCGAATCCCACGTAGCCGGGCGTCTCGGGGTTGGTGAACTGACCCTGCTGCCGAAGGTCCGAAAAAAGACGGAGCACAACGCGGATGGCTCCAAGTTTGGGAGAGGGCGCCGTCGGCCGAATGGCGGCATCTCTGTCTTACCTTCATTTTGTCGCCGTGGGACATGATTTCTCTTGGGCGCGCCTGGAAGGACAGGGGTCCCACCGTGGATTCCGTCAAGGGAGAGCAAAGTAGCAATTAGGTTAGGGCCGCAGCCATTGTCATTCATTCTTTTCCGTTTCCTTTCCTCTCCTTTCCTTTTCATTCTTTCATTTCCTTTCCGCTACGCTCGGGACGTGCTACCTACCGTGAGCGTCGCTCGACGTGGCCGGCGTCCGTCTGCCTGACTTACCAAGAGCCGAGAGTCAAAAGAAAACCCCCAAAAGCAGGAGAGCCGCGTCGCTCACTCACCAAAACAATTGGACTGAACTGACTAGAGCTTCGAACGCACATGCGAGCAATCCGCCGCTGGCAAATGGTTCATTCGCATCCGGCTTTGGGGAATGGATGACCGTGCCAGTCGTGCCATTTGTGTGGCCATGTTTGTTATGCTAGTCTGCCCGCTAACTTTTAGTGAAGAGCGATGAAGGCCATCCAATCGAAAGCCTACCTTCTTTTGAAGGACCTTTTTCCTCGCAGAGACCATCTCGACGCGGACACTTTTAAGCCTAAGGGATAGATAGAGAGGGGTCGCGGTGGGGGACGACGACCACACGTCCCAATGAGACGAGTACATCTCATTTCCTCCAAACGCGAAGGCGATGCAATGCAATGAAAAGTTCCTAGGCGTTTCAGGGACTGAAGCCTAGAAGGCGTCTTTCTATAACGGTATAGAGACTCTCAAACGGGTGTGGCTGATGACGTTCTCGGTGGAAAAAAACCTAAGCCATTTTGAACCTCGTTCTCACTCTCCGGAAAGCGAAGCGTTCTCCACATCATCGACCAAGCCCCCACTAAATGGAGAGCTTCTCCTCGGTGCTAATTTGAGCTAACTAGCTAGCTAGCTCGAGGCGAGTCAATGGATGTGATTTGAAAGTGACGAACGGCTGTCCCGTCGAGCGTTATTACCTCAGACGAGTCTGCGGGGAAGAATGACAAAAGCAATCCGGAGGCAAAATCGGAGCTCGAACAAAAGGCTTGGAGTTTGGCTCGGCGGCGGATGCGTCAAATTCTTCAGATTCCGGCGCACGGCGAGCGCATTTGCAGCTTCCTTCCTCCGAGCAGACAAGCAGAGACGGTGGCGCGGACCACAATGCACCGCGCGAGCCGGACCGAGCGAGCGAGCGACGGACCGAGCGACTCACTCGAGCTACCATATTGGATGGGGCTGCGTCAACCTCATCGCATCTTATTTTCGGAACCGCTTGATCCTCACTCGGGTCGCGGGGGTGCTGGAGCCTATCCCAGCTGACTTGGGGCCTGAATTGGTGGGGGCTGCTTCAAATCCCTGCGAAACGAAAAGGCCTCCTTTCCAAAATCGAACCGAGCTGCCGTATTGGGTGGGTGGGGGATTCTGCATCAAGTCAATGTGGCAAAAGCCTCCTTTCGTCATCCGACCAAGGAGCGACAAAAGCCGCCAGCAATGTGCACGCACAATAATAGCAGATCCCATGTCACATCAAAATGAGAGAAGCCTGATTAGTCAATGAAAAACATCATTGGCAATAGACAGTAGTAGTAATAATCATCAATAGTCATCATCATCATCATCATCATCATCATCCATGTACCTCACTCAGTCCACAATGGACATAGCTCACCCCATACATGACCCACAAGTGAGTTTGTTTGTTTGTGCATTTTTATTCAAATGTGTCTCGCTTTGGGTTCCCGGACAGAGCCCTCTCCTAGCGGACTGGAATGAACACAGCGTCCACGTCTCCCAAAAGACCAAAGCCATTCCTAGACTGGCCAGGGTAACCCTAACCCTGCTCTTCCTCCCCTTCCTAACTGTACTGTATTGAAGAAGAGAGCCAGGACACAGTCATCCGTTTACGTCTTTTACTTCGAACCAAGAATGCAACAATACAGACACCAAAGTACGCATGCGCGTAATAGGTTGGAATACACCACACTTTTTAACATTGTCTTTTACCATATTTATTACATGAACGTATTTGAATATTTATCTATCTATATTTCAATAAATCTCTTACTATTGTTTTGAAGCTACTACTTTACATCAACATTTAAATGAACACTTACTCAGCCGTATCGAGACAACCTTAGGCTTGACAGTACGTTTGACCTGAGATGTCATTCTTGTAACTCCAAATGTTTGTCACAAATAGAAACACGAATCTGCTGATTTAATACTTAGAATTCGGTTTGCATTGTATAAAAGATCTTTGCTACGCACGAAGAAGCATCTCGGGGAAGAAATTTGCTACCCGGAATTGTCGGCTGCGGTGCGCCGATGAAATACGTCCGTGTTGCAACTCGTCGGCTTTTTTTTCCCAAATATTCTTTTAGCCCCCGTCGTCGCTTCGACCGTCTCGCGCATTCGCTTTGCATAGAAAGCCTTCTTCGAAGGACGGCCCGTCACGGAGCGCTTTTGTCGTTCTTATTTTCACCCGTATATTGATTTGAGGCCGTAACTTGGCAGCGTTCGAAGTCCGGAGACCGGCGGACGGACGCACTGACCGCATCTCCACTTCGGATGCTGCCCAGCGAGAGACGCGGACGCGGAGGCGAACAGTCTGGCTCGAAAAAAAGCGCAAAACTGACGACTGTCCCATCAACTATGGATCCCCCCCCGAGAGGTAACGTTGCGCCTATCTTCTTCCTTCATTTGGGAGCTTCGGGATTTGTTGGTGGCTGCTGCGAGGTGGCGCTTTTTACGCCGTGACTTGCGTCTCGTACGTATCCCATCGCCCCCGCTTGATAGTTCTCCAACCGGATGGAATCCCGAATACTTTGAGGACTAACCGACGAGTGATGATGAGCCGCAGTGGTGAGAAGAAAAGAGGGTGTGCATCCGGACCGGATGAGTACGTGATTGTGGACTCACTCTCAACTGGTTGCTTGGAGCTCATCAATCCATCCATCTATCCATCCATCTATCCATCCATCTATCCATCCATCTATCCATCCATCTATCCATCCATCCCTGGCCCGCAGCCCACAACCGCTCGTTTTTCTCCCATTTCTAGATCGCCTCTGTGCTGGACGGAGTGGCCGCCAGTTTAAACCTGGGGGGTGAAAAGGAAAGGAACCCCACCCTTGGGCACGTTAATCAATAACCGCCAGTGAAAGGCCAAGAGGGGAGAAAAAAAGCTCCATTGTTGCCACGCAGTGGGCAGGCAGGCAGGCAGGCAGGCGGGCGCTTCGCTCTTGGGCGCCATGCCTGCCTGGCACTCGGGCCTTATGCCCGGCGTTAGGCTCTGGCAAGAAACTTCTCGCGAGCAGCCGGTCACCCATCGTCGTCGTCGTCGTCGTCACTCCCAAGAATGTGCCGCCGCCCCGTGATTAATTGGTCTTCTCCTCACTCGGTTTGTGGCGCAATCGTAGACCCGATGCGCTTGTCCTTCCTTTTGGAGGAAAAGAAATATTTGCCGCTTGCCCGGCCGGGTTCCACTGAAACCAGAGCGAGCCAAGGAAGCAACCTTATGTCAACACAAGGGTTGGGCTTAAAGGCACTCCGATGCTAATCGACACCGCGGCAGACCGCAAATAGAAAGAAGAAAAAAAAGCACACCGTCTGCACGCTATATTTTGTCGACTTTTCAGTCGAGTTGGATCGTCCCGCGCTGACTCCACGGCGTCTTTGGCCCGCAGGCTCCTCCGGTGTGATGCTCGGGGCCGAGGAAGCGTGAGGGCGGCGAGGGCGGCGAGGGGGAGATGGGCTGCGCCTCCGCCAAGCAGGTGTCCGACCCGGCGGCGCCCGATGGCGAGGAGGAGCGGAGCAAAAGCCACGGCAATGGAGACCTCATATCCGGTCAGTCCGCTTCAAACCGCAAGGGAAGGCTTCAAACGGGGTCCTCCTCACCGCCCGGCCCGGCGAGGAGACCCTTTGGGGGCGTCCAACGATTAACGGCCCTGACGTGAACGTGCCTTTTTCCCCACTTGTCGGCAGACGAGTACAGGGCGAACGGGGCGGAAAAGTACGCAGGGGCGCAAGAGGCGGCGACGGACGGCTACGTCACGGTACGCCTTTCTACTTACTATTTTTCAACTCTTTGGTCCTAAGCGAAAAAGAGAGCGGACCGGGGCGGCTCCCGTCATTGGCCACATTCAAGATAGCTTTTTCTTTGTTTTGTTTTTTTCCCCCACCAGGAAAAAAGCGCTTTGCTCGGCCAAAGTGGCCGCTTTGATGACACGGGATCCAATGAAGATGGAAAGATACTGTAAGAAGGAAGATATCCTTACACGTTCACTCGTCGAGATCTTTATTGAAAAAAATCTTTCCCCCCTCCGGATAGGAGCGTTCATTCCTCGGAGAGCCAGCAGGAATTTTTCCGGATGCTGGATGAGAAAATTGAAAAGGTATCAAAAGGCAGGGATTTATTTAAAAAAAACTATTTGGAGTTATTTGTTGAATTGAAAAAGGACATTTTGCAGGGCCGAGACTACTACTCGGAGGAGGAAGACGCCACCTAGCTGCCGGGACAGGACCAAAGTTGCCGTCCGATCGCTGAGAAACGGCGCGTCCGAGCACCCCGCGCAATAACCGTCACGGGAGGCCAGGGAGACAGAGAGGAACTCTTGCTTCACACCTCGGATTTCACGTCTTCAGAAAATTGGACGAGGAGGGCCGCCGTGGCAGAGGGGAAAAAAAGAAAAAGAAAAGAAAACGTGACCTCAGCTCCGTCACCGGTGTCGAAAGATATCCGTCCGTCCGTCCGGTCGACGTTTCAAGCGACGTCGATGGCAATTCCCTTTGTCCACCTTCACTTTTCCTGGTAAAATCTTGACAGCATTTATTTTGCAATTTTTCTTTTGTTGTCCCCCCCTCGTTTTGCACAGTCAAAATCCAAAAACTGAAATATGGGAAATGGCGAAAAAGTAAAAACTGTCAAGAATATGTATAAAAAGGAGGGGGAAAGCACCCAAAATAAATGGAAAAAGAGAAAACTGCAAAAAATCTAACTCAGGATTGGACACCCACCGCATGACTGGATGTCTCCCATCTTTAACGCCACTCAGTGTTCAAAAAATCATATCTGCCGCCGTTTTGTGGCGATGCACTACCGAATTCCGCCCATAGGTGTCAGTCGCGTTGGTCTCACTGGATTGATGAGGTGAAGGTCAAAAGAAAAAAGAGAGAGAGAGAGAGAGAGAGAGAGAGAGAGAGGGGGGAAAGAGGTGTCGTCCTCTTCCGGCTCAGGCTGGCGGCCTCTTCCTCTTGCGTCCTTCCGTACGACGGGCGTCCCGGAAGGGCCCGACGGGCGGCTCGGGGCTCAGCGGCCCGTCGTTCAACCTCTGGTAGACCAGCGTGGAGTCGGCGGCCACGGCGCACAGCAGCGTGGGAAAGCCTCGCTCCAGAACCTCTCGTAAGCTGGAGAAACGGCAGCAAAGCCAAAGAGTTGACAAACAACATCACACGGGCTCTCGCTTGTCCTACTCGAGGTGGCCTCCCAAATTGAAGGGAGGCGTCCTCGGGCCGTCGAGGTTGGAAGGGTGGCGGCCCGTCGAGCGCCGTAGCGTGCTTTGTTGTAGAATCCGATCGTCGCTTGAGAATGTTGAGCTTCGGCTCAAGCCATTCCAAATGGGTATGTGCGGATTTTTAAAGCCATGACCCCATTGAACTGACCCGGGCAGCCATGGGATGACCCTCCCTCCCTCCCCCCCTCTGTCTTCTAGGGCAGAATTGAGGGGTCCTTTCAATGAATGGCACCTTGTGAACATCTACGACGACAGCTGGGTTTTGCCCACCTTCCAATCTCAAGTCGAGGACCCCCTGCCCTCCCCCAAAAGAAGAGCACCTTTCCCCTCTCACTTGTTGTGGCTGACGGAACGATGCGCCGGCAGCGGGAGAACCGAGTGCGTGGGCGAATCCTCCTTTTCTTTGCCCTCCAACAACACCAGCTGGAGTGGAGCACTTTTCAAACACGACACCTCCTTCCAACGGCGCACTGCAAAGACCAAGGCAATAGAAATGCCAACAGACTGGACTGGACATAGAGAACCCTGGTACGCCTGGTACGCCTGGTACGCCGGCTGGACTGGACATACGCCCCCTGGTGGCCAAACGTACCCTCGGTGAGATTCATGTAAACCAGGAAAGCGGCGTGGACTTGTTCGGCGTCGTCGACCCCCAGCTTTTGCATCTGGGCGTACTGGGTAAAAAAATAAATAAAACCAAATAGGCACCGCATCCTGGCTTAGGGGGGATTTGAGCCACTCTCGCTCCGTCCCGGGAAAGCGACTCACCGCCGGATGCTGAAGAATCCAGTTGGGAGGCACTTCGGACATTTCCGTGGCGGCAGCGCGTTGGCGTTTCGTCTTTCTCTCTCACTCTCTCTGCTCGCTTTTATTTTGGTGGGCGAGCGAGCGAGCGACACCAAAAAGTGGACCTAAATGTGTCTGTCTGTGGCTCCTGCATCACGCCCATTTGGAGCGCATGCCGTGACCGTGAGTTGCTCGGGGTGTGCAGCACCTAAATACGTCCGGCACGGAACACGCACCATAAAGTCAGTTCTCCCTTGTAAACAAACCAAAGAAGCGACTGACTTCACTTGTTAATTGCTCGTTTAACTGCATTCAAGAGAAACGATGGGCGCCCAATCCATTCTGACTGCTCGGAATTCATTCCCTATATAATATAAATATAATACTAAATTATATATATATATAATACTAAATTATATATATATATATATATATATATATATATATATATATATATATATATATAGATATATATATATATATATATATATATATATATATAGTATTTTTTTATTTCTTTATATTAAAGGCACACATTTATAACATTGACAAAATATGAATTGTTTACGGCTCTTTCTATCAAAAAGGTCCCCGACCCCCGCTTTAAGGGGCGTCGTTCTCTCCAGTGAGCCTTTTTTTTTTTCTCGTCCTTTTCGCAGGATTGCCATTGCATTCTTGCGGGTGTGACCAATTTAAAAGACATCACATTATTGTGGAAAAAGCAGCATACGCAAGGAAGGGACAAACCTTTGAATGAACTTCGGGCTTTTTATTTAGAAAAAAGAAAGAGGAAAAAAGAAAAGCATTTCATGTCAAGCCAACAATAAAAGCCTTTTAAAAAATGAGCAATGTTCACCAAAGTAGTTTGGAAAGAAATCAAAGCACACAAATGATACGCTTGGTAATAAATTAATCGGCTAAAAGAAATAAAAGATGCTTGTGTCCAGAAAATGAGCAAACCTGAGAATATAAATATCAAAACAGCTTGTTGCGGCACTTATTTTGTTCCACAGTTCCTCCTATTTTCCTTAGAACTAACTAAAGCTTTCGTGAGAGGATTTTTCGGCAATTAAAAAAAAAAAGAAATACAAAGAAAGAGAAAAGAAAAAACTTTCTCCGTACAATGTGCGTATCTCAATGAGTCTGGTGTCAAGAGAAATGATTTTTGTATTCCTCAACGAGGCAGCACAGAAAAGAGCGTGGGTGTGAATCCATCCCGCCCGCCTGCCGGCCGGGCCACTTTCATGTGGAAAAACACGTCGGGTGGATTTTACAGGGGGAGAAAATAACGGTGGCTGAGGTACGTTTTTATTGCAATATCCTAGCTTTGAAAGAAGAAGATAGTCTGTCTGACAGGTAGTTTGTGTGTGTGTGCGGTTAACTGTCCAAAGTCACTGCCAGCAGTGACCCATAACAAAACATTCGGGCGGGAAGAGAAAAGAAAAGAAAAGAGAAGAGAAGCAGGTGAAGCGTGACGTCTACCACGCCACGCGCCATTGATGGCGACGGAGCCATTTGGAGAGCGCTCGGCCCATATGGAGAAAGAAGGGAAGGAGAAATGCCCTTTGGGAGCCGCTTTAAAAGCACTTGAAGTTGAAAGAAAAGCCAGTGGGACCCCCAAATAAGCTCATCCATTCCATGCATTAACCTACAATGTGGCGCTTCTTAAACTTCAGCCAGCATAGTGGAGATCAACTTTTTGGCTTTTCAATCCGACAGCTGTTGGGTAGCTGCCAAAGTAGCTCTTGTGCTGCTGCCACACCCCAAAAAAAAAAGAAAAAAATATATATCAGCCACCATTTTAGCCCCGCGTTAACACTATCGTGGAAGACATGATCGTGATAACGCCTTTTTACGCGACTTAGCATACCATGAAATAGCACATGGATGGAATGGCCGCGGCTCGTCCGATGCCTTTCCTACCAAAATAAAAAAAAAAAAAGGAGAGCGTGGTGAAAAGTTGACAACAGCTATCGGATTCCATCATTCGCACAAGAAAAGGCGCCACTGTCGCAATGGAACCCCTTACGTTACAATTTGAAATGGATCACGTTAAAGCCTGCTTTGACAAAACCGGCGCCGAGAAAGACACACAAGCGCGCACACACACACACACACACACACACACACACACACGAGTGCCCTATTGCATAGGGAAAAGTGTCCAAATCATGGACATGGCGTCGTCTATCTGCATATACCTTTAGCGTGCGTGTTCGACGCGGTGCAAAAGTAGTTTGTAAGGCTTTCCAAGTCCCCTGATGTGGCGTCCGGATCGACGCGTAGGTCGCCCGGACAAACGGCGCGGGAAAAGCTGAGGTCGGATCGGTTCGGAACACGCCACGAGGCCCCATTTCGCTACCGTCGGAACGGACCACGACTGGCAAAAAAAACACGCAGGGATTCTCTAGCCGCGCGGCCGAGGTCTCGCCGAATGATTCCGTTCCTAATGCCAGACGTGGGACCAAAAAAAAAAAAAATCTACATTTGGATTGCTTCATTTGACCTTCTTGGGCTGCCATTGACAATGACACACAATCAATCCATTTGAAATGGGGAGGGGCCAAAAAAAAGAAAAGAAAAAGAGAAAATCTAGTAAAAGTCCAATCCGTTGGAAGCGGGAAGGCAGCACCTCCATCCAAGGTTAAACCAACTGGACGTCTACGGCCGTCCACATCCAAACAAAGTCAACTTTTTACACACCCGCAGAGAAAGTTACAAGTCCAAAACAAAGTTGTTTTACAACTTTGGCTCAATGTCATCTAGCAAATGTTGGCCCCGGGAGAGCGCTGGCTGCCCCCTGTTGGTCAGGAGGTCAAAAGCAGGCATTTCTCCAATCATTAGGTTAGGGTTTGCGGTGCGTGCGTGCGTGCGTGCGTGCACCAGCTCGACACACCATTTCACCCCGACTGACGCACAGTTGTTATCCATAGAATTTAGCCGCGCCAGTTCTATTACAGCGTATGGCTTTCTAAATTTGGTTGCATTCCGCTTTATTGTGGTGGCGTGGCCTGCTTTGAGGTTTTCTTTGCGTGGCCCCAAGACTTACGGACGGACGGCGTGTGCCGTTTCTAAGGCTGCTGTGTGAGGAAAAAGGCCTTGCCCTGAAAGTTAGCGGGTTTGATGCCCTGGACTTGGAAGGTGGCCAACGCTAACTTTCTCCCAAAAAGCACAAGATCGAGCTAGAAAGCGAGCTAGCACGCACGCACGCACGCACCAGCAAAGCCTACACTCTCGCGTCTAAGGACTACATCACATGTATTACTTGGACTGCTAGTTCCAATAAAGGTCTACGTTAGAAGCTTAAAGCTTATTTACATTTGCACGGGTATTAGACATAACACTACGGCGTATTATGTGTCAGTGTCTGTCGTCGGAAGGGTGGCGTGCAAACAGCTCTTCTACGTTCGAGCTCCCCGAGGAACATTTGATCTACGGTTAGATTGGATTGGATGGAGGGGGGAAAGGAAGAAGAAGAAGAAGAAAAAAAAAGACTAAACTTTGACGCTTTCATTGCAAATCAAACAAACAAACAAGAAATAGGAATGTATCAACACTAAAACTTGCAAAAAACATGGAATGGGCAGATCCAAACCAAAGAACCTATGGTCTCGTAATGTCCAAAACGGGGCGTGGCAACCACCACGCATTTGAACCGCGGCAAATGAGCGCCGTCGACGCCGAGTCCAAATCCATCGCCTTGAATGAGAAAGGCGTGCCCGAGAAACCCCCTTTTTTGTTACGTCATTAGCGGCGCAATTGCCACCCAATTGAAAGGTGTCGTGGTCGCCCAGCCCCCGTCACAATAAAATGCTGCCGAGAACGCCGCCAATGATACACAAAGGAACCGGAGGTAACCAACGCCTGAGATTTGGCTGATCCATCCTTTTGCAGATTGGATTTTTTTTTTTTTTTAGGGAAGAAAAAACAAATCCCTGCAGATTGCAAAAGTCTCATCTGCTTTTTCTATTCTGACTCTTACGGGGATGAAAAAATGGCCAAATTTGCCATGAAAGCAAAACTCCTTGCATTCTGAAAGCATTTCTGTCTTTGGATATTTTGCAACTGGAATTGAATGGTTTTTTTTTTGGTCTTCTCTTTTTTTTTATACAAAAAGTATGGAGTGAAGAGATACGTAATGCTGGTGCCATCCTTGCAGTGCACCTGATGTGCCCCAATGTAGACGTAGGAAACTGAAAGCAATCAAGTCCTGGAGAACACGAGCTAGCACGCCTTCAACCAATTCCCGGAACCGATCAACTCTCGTCGACGTCCGACGACGCGGCTCCCGCAAAGCTAAATTCAAATCGTCTTCTTCCTCTGGCCAAGCGGCACCACCAGTTTATCTCTAAGAGACGTCCGACCCATTTGAAATATGAGGGTTCGACCCCCCCCCGCTTCAGACGGATCGGACGCCTGACGCCGTCGATGGCGGCCAACCGATTAAGCCCAATCAAAAAGCACGTGGAGTCTGTGGTTTTGGAGCGGGCGCTAAGCTAACACTACATCCGGCGGTGTGGTTTGGTGTGGGTGCGGGCGTCTCCGGAACGCACCGCGTTGCGTGTGGTTAACCCCGCCCCCCCCTTTTTGCGAGCACCTGAGCCATCTAATGTGGGAGAGTCGGGCCGGAAGAAGAGACGCCCTTGTTGCGCGCCAACATGGCGGGCTGGAAGTCAGGGTGACGGCGGGCGTGCTTGATCAGATGGTCGCTGCGCATGAAGCGCTTGTCGCACAAGGGGCACAGAAAGCGCTTCTCTCCCGTGTGCGTGCGGGTGTGGCGGGCCAGCTCGTCCGAGCGGGCAAACTTCTTGTCGCACTCGGGCCACGTGCAGGGAAACGGACGCTCGCCTGGAAAACATAAAGAAAAAAACTTTCAAGACCGGCGTAACCGGGACGGAACCGGGACAGAACCGGGACGGAACCGGGACGGAACCGGGGCTCGCAACTTCACCGGGGAAACTATTGGCCCGCCCCAAAAGTCTCGACTACCTAACCCGGTGAAACGCAGCTAACGGACGGCTATCCCAAAGCCGTCGGTGGCAGCCAAGATAAGGGCTGTCGGGGCGGGAGGATTCCGATCCATCCGATTATCTCGGGTTAAGCTAGCGGCAGCCTTAATCTGCGGGATGCTCGGAGCCATTTTCAAGACGGGCCACAATGTCGTCGTCGACGTCGACGTTGTTGTTGTTGCGGATGACTTTTGTGGGCGTTCCCCACACCGTGCGATCGTTTCCTCCACGCCTTCCCGACGACCCTGAACGCACCATTTTAGGCCTCACGTAACGTCCGAAAAGACGCCAAAAGACGGGGCCGGGACTATTCGGCTAGATGAGCGAGCTCCTCACTCCGTGTCCCCCACCGACCCCCGCCCGCCCGCCCCCACAAAAGTCGCGAGCGTCGTCCAGACGAGGAAAAGACGCACGACGTTTCGCCTTACGTTTGTTTCATATGCAAACGAGGTCGGGGAAGAGCTTCGTCACGGGTCGGAACGTCCGGCCCCGTTCTTTTGTTTACTGGACTTCTTTGTCGGCGGCGTCGCTAAGGGGGTGTGCTAGGTCGGTCACCGTTCGCGCTCGCTCTCGCGCTCGGCTTTTGTTCCACGAAAGGCTACGTTGCCTTCTTGCCGGGACGGGAGAATAAAAGCCCCAAAGGACCCACAAGCAACACCCCCCCCCCCCCCCCCCCCCAATAAAAATAATAAAAACCCAGGCTAGCGCGTGACCTTCCGTACCTGTGTGGGTCCGGATGTGTGCCTTCAAGTGGGACGACTTCCCGTAAACTCGGTCGCATCCGACGAAAGTGCAGTGGTGTCTCTTAGCGGGGGAGCGGGCCCCCCCGTGGCCGTTAACGTGGCCGTTTCCGTTGCTGCTGCCGCTGCCGCCGCCCCTCGCCGCTTGCTGCCCTGGCACCGGCGTGGCGGACGGGGTCATGGTCGGGGTGGTGGGGTCGGACAACGTGGTGTAGCCACTCTCCCCGCCGCACGACGAGTTACTGCTCTCCGAGTAGGCCGACATGGGCCGAAACTTGCCGTGGAGGTCGGTTAGGATCCCGGCCACCGTCATCATGTTGGCACCCTCCAGCCGCAGGGTCTCCCGCACTTCGCGGTCCTCGCTGGAACCGCCGTCGTGCTCCCCGGGCAGCGGGCCCGCGCCAGCCCCGCCACCGCCGACGCCGCCGCCGCCGCCGCTCGGCTGGCCCGCGGCCACCGGGGTGGGTCGGTGAAGAACCGGGCCGCTCGATATAGAAACTAAACACTCCGCGGCAAAGTAGTCGGAGGACGGACTGAACGACATTCTTCGTCTTGCGGGACAAAAGTAGCCACACAAAAAATCGCCCCAAAAGCCAAAAAATAAAAGAGGCGAGGAAGGAGGTGGGGGCGAGCTCAGGAGGGGCTAACTACTGTAGTAGTCGGATCCCGACCTCGTTTTCATCAAACTCGACGTCGCCGTACTTGTAAAAGCCCATAAAGAGCTTCCGCTGCCCCGCAACAGCTCGTGTACATGAAAGAAAAGTGGAAATTGGGGCTAAAAGGCTAAAAGGGTGCCACTTTCGCCTTGCCGACACGCGCTTCGTCCACCGACTGCCGGTTGGTTCATTGTGTCTGAGTGAGGGAGGCGAGGCAGGCGAGGCAGGCGAGGCGAGCCGGCGGTAAACCTACGCCCCCTTGATCCGGACCGAGGTGCGTTCACGGACCCTCGGACTCGGCTTCCCAACATGGCCGCGCGCAACCACTGATATGGCGCCTATATAGTCTCTATATACAACTAGATGCGCAGGGCGCGAAATAGCTTTAAACGGCTCCATTTTCAAGCAACTTGGCACACGGCGGGGAAACACTTTCTGACGCGGCAAAGTGACCGCATGCTTTCAAACAATTACGCTCGTATTTGTCAACACCCTGTCTGAACCTTAGCCACGTTAATAGGTCTCGTTGTAAGCCAAACAATCCATCAAACTAGGTCACTAAAACCCGCATTGGGTTAGCTATGACATTGTCCGCCTGAATGTACTGCCCTAAAATGGCCGCCGATTTAGGAACACCGCCCAATCTGCCTTCTCGCATCTTCCTCTGTGGCGTACAACCCGCGTGCATTCCCACAAATTTAACATGCTCGAGTTATTTGAGCGTGAGGTATTCCAAACACCGAGTCGTTACAAGAGCAAATGTATACACTTTAAATAGCTATCACACCCATGAGGCTCGCGTGCGTAGATTTCAGCGCGGAAAGCCGACGTTTCTTTGGACATTGAACGCCTCTTGAGCGACAGACTGCTTGACGTCGCATCTCGGGCGTGGACCCGCGGCGGCCTGCCTGGCGACTGCATCGTGGAAGTTTGGCTGGCAGGCGCTTGGAGCTTCGGGTGGGTGGGCAAGAATGGGGCGGGCCGTCTGGCAGGCAGTAGACATTCAACCCATTCGAAATACTACAAGGCCTAGCCAAGATGGCGGCCGCCTACGCACAATTCTCGCGTTAGCCGTGCTTCCCGAGCGAGACAATAATGGACGTCCATTGGTGCGGCTGCGATTTGAAATGTGTTTACCTGTAGTAGTAGTAGTAGTAGCAGTACAATTCGTCTGAAGTGGGAAGGACGGCAAGTGTTCTTTCGTAGCCACCTGCCCACGTGGATTGGACGTCCACCACTGTCAATGGGAGCCAATGAGTTGTCTGCGCGAGGCACGACGACGGTCATTTGGCTGTATATCATGGAGGTCTTTGTTTTTATTGTTCTTGATATATTAGGAGATTTTTTTCAAATTGCTTTTATTTTCTGCACAGCACTTTGTTCCACCGCTGCTGTTTGAAATATGCATTATAAATAAAAGTTGGACTCATCAAAACAAAACAAAAATGTCTTTTGGAAAGAGGCCGTATCGGCTTGTTTTCTCGTGTCTTTTCAGCATTTATTTTCCATCCGAAACTCGGTAAATGTGAAAGAGCTGATTAACAAACAAAACAAACAAACAAACAAGATGGATATCCCGGGACCACGCGGCACCGTGTCAACTATCACTGCAAGCAAAATGAGGCAGTTTCACGTTTTCCTCCGGTTGGCGGACAGGAAGAGCAGCTGATCCACTCTCTGGGGCTTGGCGCAGCTCGCCGTCGGCGCCCGGGCGTCCCCGCCGGCGCCGAAGATCCGCTCGGACGGGAAGCTGGTGGCGGGGACGCACAGGTACTTTTTGGCCAGCCTGGCCACCCACGGGAAGTTGAGCTCGTGCCGCCTCCACCACTCCAAGGGATCTTTCTCCGGGTCCAGGTCGGCCGTCCGCAGGTACGTGTCCAGCTCCAGTTCCGCCGAGGCCCTGTCGGGCTGGGACGCGGCGCCGGGCGACGCCGCTTTCTTGAAGTAGCTGGACAAGCTCCTCTTGGCCTTCTTGGCCGCCGTGGCCGGCGGGTCCGGCTCGTCGGCGGGCGGCGCCGGGACCTCCGCCCGGACGCCGGCCATCAGCAGCTCCATTTCCGCCACGGCCCTGGACCTGATCCCGTCCAGCCGCTCGGGGTCCACGTAGGCACTTTTGAAGCGGGGGTCCAGGAGGGTGGCCGCATCCAGCAGCCGTTGGCCGGGCCCGTCGGCGTACGTGTGGCAGAGGTGGCCCAGGATCCCCTCCTTGATGCTGCCGGTGAGCGGGGGGTCGTCGCGCCGAGGCTTGAGGATCTGGTTCTTGAAGAGGTGCAGCACGGGCTTAACGTAGGAGACGCTGATGTACTCCCCGCCGGAGAAGGCGTCGGTGAACTCCTTCAGGGGGGTCAGCGCCAGGTTGATGGACTCCAGAATTTGCATGTCTTGCCTGGTTGGAGTGAGGTGCCTCACTCTCCTGTCTTCCAGGAGGACCTGGAAAAAGCAGTCCCACGTTAGCGCCAGCCCACCTGGAAAAAGGAGTCGCTCCGACGTTAGCGTGATGGCCATCGGCCGAAAGCGAGGTTTTAAAAGTCCAATCCTCTGAAAACCATGGGAGTTTCTAGCAAAGAGCAAACAACGCCCCAACAGATACGATAACGGCTCTGAATTGCCCTTTGCGATCAACGCGCTTTGCTAAATTGCCCAGTTATCGCATTGGTGGTCTGCAGATTCTCAAGGTCGGGTCAAATACGACCCAGTTGCAAAGAGACGCCATTGAACGCTGTTTGTTAGCGCTTTTGGGGTGAGGGGGGGCAGACCTGTTTGACCGCTTTCTCCTGCTGGAGGAACCTGCTGATCATCTGCTGTCGCGAGCCCCATCGCGAGGGGTTCTCCGTCTTCAGATGCTGAATGGGCACGTGCAGGTCCACTTGAGCCTTGGCCAGGTCGCATCTTCTCTTCAAGGAATTGGAGATGGCGGCCGTCACCTGCTTGCACATCCCCACCGCGTCGCTCACAGCCGCTTGGCTCAGGGAAGACGTTTTCAGGCTCATTTCTGTGAAAGGAAAGGCAAACACTGGAAGTTGAAAACTGCCTTGGTCTGTGTTCCCTGCCCGCTGCCCACAGTCGGCTGGGATAGGATAGGATTGGCTAGGACAGGGTAGGACAGGATAGGTGAGAAAAATGGGCGTCCCATTTGGCGTGGAAAGGGTATTTGGAGGGCGGGTGGCTCGGGACACTCACCGACGGCCGTCTGCAGATGGAGGCCAAAGCACTGCAGCCCGTTCCACTCGCGACCCTCCTCGGGGGCCGCGGTGGCGGCGACGTGATCGGCAGTGACGCAGACGAGCATGTCTCGGCGCAGGTCCCACGAGTCGAGGACTTCCCGGAGGAGCGAGGCCACCCCGTCGGCTGGGCGCTCTTCGGGCAGGTAGCCCGTTTGCAAGCGCCGGCTCCTGAGGATCCAGTGGCGGTCCACAAAGTGCACCGTCAGGCCCACGTAGGGCGGCGCGCCCCCGCACGTCAGGGCGTAGTAGTCCGCCGCCCTCAGCTCCTCGGCCACCTCGGCGCGGCACTCCTCGTACATGCGCGGCAGCTGCACCTCGGTGAAGTGTTTGGCCTCGGGCAGAGCGTACCTGGGCTCGAGCGTTCGGATCAGCTCCCGGAAGCCCCGGCGTCGCACGGTGTCCGCGGAGGCCACGCACACCCGCTCTTCCGAGACGAGGAAACGGCAGATGGCCTCGGTGATGTCGCGGTGCCTGCGGGACTGCTCGTCGTAGCTCGGCGACGGCTCCTTGCGGCGGCCCTTGGGCCCCTTGCCGTGGGCGCCGTGGGCGCCGTGGGCGCCGTGGCCGCCGTTGCTCCGAAGCGGGAGGTGGTCGCGGATCCTCAGGCTTTCCAAGTACAGCGCTTCGTGCCGGGTCTTCAGGTGGTAGAAGAGGTTGGACGTGTTGGAGTCGCTGGTGGCGATTTGACGCCGGCACGTCTTGCAGATGACCGTCTTCTGCTCCACGTCCGACGTTCGGAAGCCGAACCACAGCCAGACGGCGGAACTGCGGTTGCCTCTTTTAGGTACCAGTTCTTCCGGCTCGTCCTCGTCCTCCTCCTCGGATTTGGGCTCGCTCTTGACCTGGGCGAGGGCCGAGCTGCCGCAGCTGCCTTCCCCCTCGCCTTCGCCGTCGCCCTCGGCTTCCATGTTGTTTTCATTCGGGATTTTTCAGCACTGCCGTCAAGGAGCCTCGGCTGCTGACGTCAAAAAGGCGCGCCACGGTCAAGCGAACTTGTTTTGTTTGCACACCTTCCAATAAATAAACGTTCCTCCTTCTCACATTTCAGTGGCTTACACCGACGGCCCCGCAGTCGGGAAACTTTTGTTTTGTTTTGTTTAGCGCTTCTACGACTCATTGGTTGTCGTTGACGGCGATAGATCCGATCGTTCTGTCATGAGATTGACTTTTTTCAGGGAGGTGCGTCACTTCCTGTGGATTCTGGGGTACTTTCCGGGTCACCTTCTGTTACCTGCTGACTTTCTGTTCATTGGGGCATTTCAATGAAAAACAACGAACACTAAAATGATGAAAGTGAACTTTTTAAATGAATGCCTTATTCGTAAAAATAAATAAAAAATCTGGTAATTCTTTCAGTGCCATTTAAACTATTTAAATGGGTTGAGCATTAGTAGACCTCCACAGTAGAAAAAAAAGAGTCAATATTTCAGAGTTAACCTGAACGCAATAAAAAAGGGGAGCTCTTTGAAACTCGACTCCACACTGCCACATGCTGGTTGTAACAGTCACTTGCCAGACTCCACTGCGCGCAGGGGAAGGGGGGAGGACTGGAGGGGAGAGAGAGAGAGAACTCGTACTACTACGTACTTTGAGTCACTTTCAAGGCAATTTTAGTGAATGAAGAGATGTCCTGATCCCGTGAATGAGCGTCCACCTTCAGGTAATGTAAATTGCTTAGGTTGTTTTTCATGTTACTCATCATCTGCCATTGACGACCCTCGTCGTCCGAGCCGTTTGACGTTGGAGCGAAAGAACATACGAGTGGAGGTCTACTAGTGATGACCTCATTGGTGGAAGGGTGCATCTTGGCCAGAAGAAGACATTTGGATTTTTTTTTCAACCTGTCGGCTGCCGTGGACCAGGACGGACGCCCCATCCATTTGAAGTGGGAGGGTTGGCGGCCATGGCGCAATCATTGCTACTCGTAATGGACTCGGTTCAATTCACAGCAGAAGGGTGATTGGATGGCAGGTAATTAGACGTCCATCGCCGTCAATGGCAGGCCAGGATAATCAGGAGTTTCCCACATGATAGTATGATTTCTTTCAAATGAACGATGTCTTTGACTTGTTTTCAAATCCGTGAACATGGATTTTGATGAGCGCAATATGTGACTCATCATGGAAATGTCAAAAGCTGTCAAGCCATGGGCGGGCGGGCAGGCGGGCAGGCAGCCTATCCCAGTTGAAACGCACTGGACGTGCATTGGCGGCAATGGCAGTGGCCAATGCTTTCCAACCGACAGTGACAGTAGCCATGGCGTGGTTAAAAGCTGTTTGCGCTCGTGTCAGCTTCAACAAATATTGAACTTGAGCACGTGAGCCGGATGCGGTTCTCAAACGGACCCGATTTGGGCGTGCGGCCGACAGCTGGTGAAAAAAGCCGCCCGCGTAGAGGCGTTTGTGCGTGGATGACTGCTCGCTCGCTGGCTCGGCCGTCACGACAACCCAGCGAGAGAAAGTGGCGTGGCGAGAAGCCGCTCCGACGTTCCTCTCTCACTCGGTAAGACATTTGCACGTTAGAAGAAGAGCCAAATCATTTTGGGGGGGACGGAAAGCCAAGTTTTTTTTTCTTGTTCCCCCTCAGTAACAGTGGACTTTGCCACATCATCTGAAGACTGTTTTCTCAGGTAGGGAAAATGAAATGCCTGCCGGCATCGCTGGACACACACTGAGGGCCATTGTGGCCGTCCGGGGCCCAGCCCACGTATAAGGAGCTCAGTGTAGACACGCCAAAAGCCACACGTCACACGACACAGGCCACAGGACTTAGGCTGTCTGCTACTTGGGTACTTTTAACCCTTGGCTTAGGGTTAACGCTCAGGCACAAATGCACAGACTGTTTGTTTTTACCTTCACGGGACATCGACGTACATCGTTGTCCAATCCATTGGGACCGGGATTGGCCTTGAAGACTTTTCAGGATACTTCTTTTACAGTCTGACCTCTGCTGTCATTCCATCAAATACTCACTCACCCACGCTACTTGTGCCACGTGGGTGGACTCGTTTTACATGTTTATACTTTTTTTTAAAGCTGGAGGAATGCAGGACACCCGGATAGGCCAGCGCCATACCAGTTGTTCCGGTCGGAGGGCGCCAGATGATGAAACCTGCTGTGCTTTTGTACGCAGATTATCCAGGAACGCGCTTGCAACAACAAAAAACAAGATGCGAGCGGGGGCGGAAGCGTCGGGAGTCCGGCAGAAGATGCGACACGTAAGCGAGCCTCAAGTCACACGGCGGGTGACGGGTTCCTCTTTGTGTAACTCCAGCGGCTGGACATTTGGCTCCAATTTTCAGCAGTGAACAAAAGCTATTGGGTCAAGTCTAGACTCTCCTTCCGCCAAGAATTCTCGCCAATGGCGTCCTCGGCGCAGTCCGCCGCCATGAAGTATCTGTCTCTGGGAGTGTTGGTGTTGCAGACCACCTCCTTGGTACTCACCATGCGCTACTCGCGTGCCGGGGGGAGCGGCGGCCCCCGCTACCTGGCCTCCTCTGCCGTGGTGTCCGCCGAGGGGATCAAGATCGTGGTCTGCACTCTCCTGCTCTTCCTGGAAAACAGTGAGTGTTGAGTCAGTCAGTCAGTCAGTCAGTCAGTCAGTCAGTCCATTTGCCCCCTTTTTTGGTTGCTTTTCTTTTGGATTCCTATATTGAATTTAAAATCTCCAATGGTGGTCCGTTCTATTAGTTGGCCCCAGTAGAGCCCAAAACAATGACCCCATTATCACCCCCCCCCGACTCAACAGGGCCTGACCATAAAGCAAGAGAAAGTGTCAGGATATTGCCCCTAAATCAGGGGTGTCAAAGTCATTTTTTGTCGCGGGCCACGTGGTAGTTTCGCTGACATCCGGAGGGCCGTTATGTCTTCCAACTAGGCTGCCAAAATTAATCGATTAATAAATTGACAGCTTTCTCGAGCGTGCTAATCAATAGATCATTTTTGGACATTCAAATTAGTACATTTTTTTGCAATTATTGATTTAAAATGAGGAAACACAGGAAGTAATCTACAATCTTCATTTGAATTTCATCCTCAAACAGAAAGTTGGCACTCATCATTTAATTTCTCGGGCCACACAAAATGATGCGGTGGGCCAGATTTGGCCCACGGGCCGCCACTTTGACACATGTGCCCTAAATGAAGAAGTGAGCCAGAACTGCCACCCCAGAATCAGTAGGAAGTGAGCCGAAATCAACAGGAAGTGACCCCGCAAATGGCCTTCTATCAATAGGAAGAGCCCCAAAATCAAGAGGAGGTCCATCTCCGGAAGTGAGTGGCCTTCTCGGTTTGGAGCCAGTGGCCACCACAAGTCCGCCGTCTGTCCTTTGTGCTATCCATTGAAGATATGCTAACGCTGATGCTAACGCTACCTCTAACGCTATGTCGCCGCGTCTGTTAGATTTCAGCGTGCGAGCCACCGGGCAGCTCCTGAAGGAGGAGATTGTGGGCAAACCCCTGACGAGCCTCAAGCTGGCCCTTCCGGCGGGAATCTACTCTCTGCAGAACAATCTACTCTACCTGGCCCTATCCAACCTGGACGCGGCCACCTATCAGGTGACGTATGGCTCGGCGTTTGGCCCTTTGCGCCAAAGCGCGCCCGTCCCAAGCGCCTGCTTCCGCCCCAGGTGACGTATCAGCTGAAGATTCTGACCACGGCGCTCTTCTCCGTCTCCGTGTTGGGAAGGAGGCTGGCCACGCATCAGTGGCTGGCCCTCGTCCTCCTGGCGGCCGGGGTGGCTTTGGCGCAGGTAGCGAGGGGGCGGCGGGGGGCGAGGGCCGGCGACCGATCCGTCCGACCGATCTGTCCGACCGATCCGTCCGACCCTTTTTGTCCAAAGTGGCCCGCGGAGTCCCCGGGCACCGCGGAGGCCGGAGCGACGTCCGCCGGCGCCCGCCTGGTCGGTCTGACGGCGGTGTTGACGGCGTGCCTGTCCAGCGGCTTTGCCGGCGTTTACTTTGAGAAAATCCTCAAGGAAAGCAAACAGAGCGTGTGGCTTCGGAACATCCAGCTGGGTGAGCGCCCGGCGGGCTCGGCCGACGTGAATGACGGCCGCCGGCGATGGGATTGACACCCCCCACCCCTCTCGACAGGTTTCTTCGGCTTTGTGTTGGCTACGTTGGGAATGATGGCGTACGATGGCCAGAGAGTGCGGGAGCGCGGACTCTTCCAAGGCTACGACCGGGTGACCTGCGCCGTTGTTGCCTTACAGGTAGATTGGAAACTCCTTTATGGCTAATGACACGCGGCGAGTTGGCCCACCATTGGCCACCGTCCGTCGGTAGCGACAGACGGAGCGCGCGGTCGTGACCGTCATCGCCGGTCATCTCTCACCACCCCGAAAGCGAGTCGAGACGGAAAAGCAGCGTTAGCCGAGCGTCTTTGTTTCCGTCTCCTTTCTATCCGGGCGCCAGCCATCCAGCGCGTCTGCGGCAACTTTCTCAAACAGAAGGCCTTTCTCGCCAGGCTTTGGGAGGCTTGGTGGTCGCCGTGGTCATCAAATATGCCGACAACATCCTCAAAGGCTTCGCCACCTCGCTGTCCATCGTCTTGTCCGCCCTGGTCTCCTATCTGGCGTTGGGGGACTTCCACCCGAGCAGGTAACATCTTGGGAAGCTTTGGCCGGCGGCCATTTTTCCCACACCGCCGTCGCTTTGATGTGTCCGTGCTCTTTTGCCTTCCTCATCCTCAGAGTGTTTATCCCGGGCGCGGCCCTGGTGATCGGCGCCACATTTCTGTACGGCTACGAGCGCAAACCCGGCGGCGGCGGCGGCGGCGACGCCGCCCACGCCGGTCAAGCGTAAAGGAGAGAAGAAAAGCTCCACGGTTGGCGGCGATCCGGAGCCACTCCGAACGGACTTTGCCCAAAGGAGAAAAGGACGGGCGGATCCGCTGCGCCCACTCGAAACGTTCCTTTTCCATTTTCCCGGCTTTCGCTCTAGACTTGAAATAGACGCATGAGAATACTTTGGAAAGGGCGGCGTGGTTCCGCCGCGGTCGCCGTAGCAACAAGCATGGACCGGTTTCTCAGTGAGGCGCGGCGCCACGTCGAGCACACCACCAATAAAAGGCACCGCCGCCGCATCTCGGGCGGGATTTCCACGACGGAAGCGACTTTTTCTTTCCAGGATGTCTCGGTCCGTAGACTCCTTTGCGTAGTTGTGGCCTTGAGAACAAAGGAGGAGCAGCTTGCCGAGGAGGCCGCGTGAACCTGCAGAGAAGCGCAGATGGAGGAGAAAGGGCAAAGCCACGGACGGACAGACAGACGGAGGGAGGGAGGGAGGTCGGTGTAAAAAGGAACCAGCCGAGGCTCTCCCAGTTCAGTTCAAAAACAAAACAAACATTCAAGCATCTGTCAAGCGTACCACAGCAATGCTTTTTATCACTGTCTGCTTTACAGTAAGTGAGATGTTCCCTGATTGTCTGGAAATCCCAATATGTACAAAAGATGCAACAATTAAAGGAATTGTATTGCCATCACACCCTCCCAAAATATCGCGATTGAACTCCGGGATCACGTTTCCATCACAAACGGTGACATTTTGCCACCAGCCTATTTTCTAAAAAATGTCATCGTTAACATTTCCAAACTTGTTCAAAATGGGAGAGCGGAGCTGGTAAAAACGTGGAAAAGCCCGCTCGTGTCAACGCTTGGCGACAAAATGTTGCCATCCATTTTGAGGTCAAAAAGATCATAGGCACAAATGTTCCGGGTGATAAATCATCCCATTTTGACACACTAATGATCACATTTCAACACATCCACATCCCATTTTTATAGGACCGTGATCCCATTTTCATGTTTTTAATGATGGGAGATCCAATTTCCAATGACATTTTTGGATGACAGGCCATGGCCAATGATCACATTTTACAGGATAGAGATCACATTCTTACACGATGCCACCGCATCCAAACAGGATAGCGCACTTTTCTTTTCCCCTCGGTGTGGCAACGGCACACTTCCGTAAGATCGGCCTCATTCTCCACGTGGCAGAAGTAAGACGTGTGCATTTACCTTTGTATGAAATGAATGAACGTCACAACGTTGTTGTCGTGAAGGTCAGAAATGAAAGCCTCAGCTTGGGTAAAACTGCAACTGAAATAATGCGCATTGTGCTAGAAACGCCAACGGACTGTTTTTTTTCCATATATAGATATACTTTGTACGTATATGCCAACTTATTACAATAATACTAACTTAAAAGTTGAAGTATAACACTCATCTGAATACATTCTTGAACTCTGGTCATGAGGGCGTGCCCAAGGCCTTTCACGGAGGTCACCAGGGAGCTACGCTCTCGTCGCCACCCAGTAAGACTGGACGTTAGTGTGGCACCGGCTACAGCGGGGGTGGGTAGGCCAGTCCTGGAGGACGGACGGCTGCGCTTTTTCTTTCCAGCCTTCCGGCGCTGACAAGCTGACTAAATTGAAGCAACGGGGGTTGGGCTGAGACCACAAGCACCTCACCTGACTGCAATCCACTGATTGCTCTCGTAGGACACTAGTATTGTGGAAAGCTTTCCTCTTTGGAGGTTGAAACCAAAGCACTCACTTTTGGCCTTTTTTTGTTTGCCCAGCCCTGTTAAATAAATGCCTAGTCTTAGGGGATGCTACCTTTTCCTTCATATGTCCAATGCTTCAATTTCTTTGAGGCGCTCACTCACTCTTCAATGGTCAAAAGTTCACGCTTTGATGGCCCACGTTTGAAATAGGTCCAAAAAAAAGTCTTGAACTGGCTTTGACAGTTTATATCAGGCAGGGATGGCTTTGCAAAGCCATCCGCCACATACATAGGTGACGAAGTTGCATCAACGGGGGTTGGGCCAACGTGGGTGGGTGGGTGGGGAGCGAGTAGCTTTTCGTTCAAGTCATACAGCACGGACCAAGCTGAATGACAAAGTTGAACCAGCGGGGGTTGTGCTGTGTGAAGCAGCTGACTCCAATCCACTGATTACACTCGCAGGACACTAGTATTGCAGAAAGTTTCCTCTTTAGAAGTTGAAACCAAAGCACTCACTTTTGGCCTTTTTTTTAGTCTGCCCAGCCCTGTTAAATAAATGCCTAGTCTTATGGGACGTTACGTCTTCTTTCATATATGTGCAATGCTTCAATTTCTTCGAGGCACTCGCTCGCTCATCAATGGAAAAAAGTTTGCACTTTGATGGCCCACGTTTGAAATAGGTCCAAAAAAAGGGTTGAACTGGCTTTGACAGTTTAAACCAGGCAGGGAGGGCTTAGCAAAGCCATCCGCCACATACATAGGTGACGAAGTTGCATCAACGGGGGTTGGGCCGCTGTGGGTGGGGAGCGAGTAGCTTTTCGTTCAAGTCATACAGCATCGATCGAGCTGACTGACAAAGTTGAAGCAGCGGGGGTTGGGCTGTGTGAAGCACCTGACTGCAATCCACTGATTGCACTCGTAGGACACTAGTATTGTGGAAAGCTTTGCTCTGTCCAGGTTGAAACCAAAGCACTCACTTTTGGCCTTTTTTTAGTTTGCCCAGCCCTGTTAAATAAATGCCTAGTCTTAGGGGATGCTACATTTTCCTTCATATGTCCAATGCTTCAATTTCTTTGAGGCGCTCACTCGCTCTTCAATGGTCAAAAGTTCACGCTTTGATGGCCCATGTTTGAAATAGGTTAAAAAAAAAAGTCTTGAACTGGCTTTTGACAGTTTATACCAGGCAGGGGTGGCTTTGCCAAGGTGACAAAGGCACATACATAGGTGCCGAAGTTGCATCAACGGGGGTTGGGCCAACGTGGGTGGGTGGATGGGGAGCGAGTAGCTTTTCGTTCAAGTCATCCAGCAGCGAACGAGCTGGCAAAGTTGAACCAGTGGGGGTTGGGCAAGAGAAGCACCTGACGCCAATCCACTGATTGCACTTGCAGGACACTAGTATTGCAGAAAGCTTTGCTCTGTCCAGGTTGAAACCAAAGTACTCACTCTGGCCCTTTATTTAGTTTGCCCAGCCCTGTTAAATAAATGCCTAGTCTTATGGGACGTTACGTCTTCTTTCATATATGTCCAATGCTTCAATTTCTTCGAGGCACTCGCTTGCTCATGAATGGAAAAAAGTTTGCACTTTGATGGCCCACGTTTGAAATAGGTCAAAAAGTCTTGAACTGGCTTTGACAGTTTATACCAGGCAGGGAGGGGTGGCTTTGCAAAGCCATCCGCCACATACATAGGTGACGAAGTTGAATCAACGGGGGTTGGGCCGCTGTGGGTGGGTGGGGAGCGAGTAGCTTTTCGTTCAAGTCATACAGCATCGATCGAGCTGACTGACAAACTTGAAGGAGCGGGGGTTGTGCTGTGTGAAGCAGCTGACTCCAATCCACTGATTGCACTCGCAGGACACTAGTATTGCAGAAAGTTTCCTCTTTAGAAGTTGAAACCAAAGCACTCACTTTTGGCCTTTTTTTAGTCTGCCCAGCCCTGTTAAATAAATGCCTAGTCTTATGGGACGTTACATCTTCTTTCATATATGTCCAATGCTTCAATTTCTTCGAGGCACTCGCTCGCTCATCAATGGAAAAAAGTTTGCACTTTGATGGCCCATGTTTGTAATAGGCTTGAAAAAAGTCTTGAACTGGCTTTTGACAGTTTATACCAGGCTTTGCAAAGCCATCCGCCACATACATAGACGACGAAGTTGAATCAACGGGGGTTGGGCCAACGTGGGTGGGTGGGGAGCGAGTAGCTTTTGGTTCAAGTCATACAGCCCCAACCGAGCTGACTGACAAAGTTGAAGCAGCGGGGGTTGGGCTGTGTGAAGCAGCTGACTCCAATCCACTGATTGCACCTGCAGGACACTAGTATTGTGGAAAGCTTTGCTCTTTCGACATTGAAACCAAAACACCCCCGCCCGCACCCACTTTGTAGAATAGTTTATCCACCCCTGTTAAATGAACACCTAGTCTTACGGGATGCTACGTCTTCATACGCATGTTCAAGGCTACAAATTCATCAAGGCGCTCGCTCTTAAAAGGCTCAAAATGGTCAAAAGTCTGCGCTTGGATGGCCCACCGTTTAAATGGGTTCCAAAAAGTCTTGGACTGGCTGCCACAGTTTATGCTAGGGGTGGGCAAAGCGTGATGTCCCAGCGCTCCCGGAAATGGCGCTTTGGTGGGGGCTTTGGTGCAACGCCACCGCCGGACGATCTTTTTGTCGAGGCTTCAGCTCGTGGCTGACGCACGCACGCATGCACGAGATGGACTGAAGGAAAGATGCGCTTCTCCCCGAGGGTCCGACATCTCCAAAAAGAGTCCATTTTCTTTTGTTGTTGTTGTTGTTGTAAAAACGGTGGCGGCAAAGTCACGGGCCAAACGACAGATTGAGTCTTTCCTTCCGGAAGCCCCGCGTCTCATTTTGGCGGTATGACCACGAGCGGCGCGCCTCGCCGCGGTCTCCACATGAGCACCTGGGCGTCGTTGGCGTTGGGTCGGCCCAGGGCGTTGGGAGGGATGGGCTCCTGGTAGTTGAGGATGTGCGGCTGCTCCTGATAAGGCCCGCCCACCAGCGAGGCCCGGGAGCCCAGCGGCATGTCGGGCTCCACGCCGATGTCCACCCGCATTCGCCAGCGCACCGTCTGCAGCACGATTCGTTCCTGGGAGGAGAAGACAACGCAGCCGTTAAAAGTGGCCTTGCCAAACAAATCGATAAATAAAGGTTTCTTTGGACGTCGACCAACGACGCCCTTCTTGAAATTTGCCGCAAAAAAACACTTATTAGGGCCACCGGGGAACATTCGACGGACGTCCGATCGGAGCGGGAAGAGCGGTGTTACGATCACGCTGCATCGCTGCGTCGTCGCAGCGTGATCGGGGGCATCTGTTACGGTCGCGCCGCGTTGTGTGGCGCGACCGTGGATGTAGGTAGACCCAAGTGCAGGAAGCAGGAGAGGACGAGGCATTCAGTGTGATACGGAGTCCTTGAATGAATCAACCATGGCGTGGAAACAAACGTGGGCGCATGCGGCGCGCATACGGACAGAGGCAACAGAATAACGACAGCTAGCGACCGCTAACAACAGTCAGCAATGGTCAACGATAGTGGACGATCCGGCGACGTGTGATGACACGTCGCTACTTAAATACAGGAAACGAAAGCAATCAATGGATTGGCTACAGCCGGTACGCGTCGACGGCAACCCAGGAGGGCCAAAAGGGCCACTCCTGACAAGCGGGGGCGGAGTCGAGTCGATGCGCCCGTGATTTTGATCTTACCTTGGTGACAGAGTTGATGGCCACCAGCCAGGTGATGAAGCTCTGATCCCGGGTGATGTGGGTGAGCATGGGCGTGTTGCTGTTGCTGATGGGGACGGCCCAGGTCACGCTGGGGTAGAAGTTGTCGTTCATGCTGACCGTCAGGCGCGACGGCTTGGAGGTGGGGCCGCTGAGGGTCACCGTCTCGGTGGTGTTGCCGTACCACGGGTAGCTGACGCCGTCCGAGTCGCTGATGGCCTTCACGCGGCCCTCTCGCAGCTCCGGCAGCTCCCAGCTGGACCTGGCCGCGGGAAAGCAAACAAGTTAGAGGGAGCCCGCCCGCCGCTTCGCCAAAAGCACCCGTTTCACAAAGTGGATGTCCGAAAGTACTGCTTTCAAGCGTGGTACTAATGCCGAATGGTTAGCTAAGGAGGGCGGACGACGTTCCCAACGGCGGGCCCGTCCGCTCCGTCCCCTCCGTCCCTCCGTCCCTACGTCCCTACGTCCGTCTACTCGACGCTCGCTCACATGCCGATGTCGCCGTAGGTGTTGTAAAACTCCATCTGCGTGCAGGCCTGAATCCAGCCCACCACCCAAGTTTCATTCCGGGGCACGGGGGGCATGACCACCCCCGCCGAGGCCCGGAAGTAGGGCGTCTTGTAGCGCAGGACGATGGGCGAGTTCTCCTCCACCACGGTGGGGCACTGGTCGATGGAGGCCGACACCTCGTAGACCACGATGTTCTCCCGCCGGAGGCGGGGCTTGCAGGCGATGCTCTGGATGCAGCCCATGGCGCAGCCGGCCAGCAGCGCGAGCCACAGACCAGGGAGCCGTCGGACGACGCCCGGGCGGCGGCGTGCGCATGGGTCCCCGCGTGGAGGGGCGGGTGTTCCGGCCTGGCCCCGACCGGCACTCAGCATTCAGCAAATGGGAGCGGGGAGCCGGGACCTGCTCCTCCTGCTCCTCCTGCTCCTCCTCCTCCTCCCCCCGTGGTGACTGCCGCACTGCCCTTGGCGCTCGTCCCTGCAAAGTGCAATCTGGCTTTTCCTGGCTTGATGCTGAAGCTGATGCTGATGCTGATGCTGATGCTGATGCGGATGCTGATGCTGCGGCCGAAGCTGTGGCCGTGGCCGTAGCTGAGGCCGAGGATTCTCTGGCGAGCTTTCGCCGCCTTTCTTCTTCTTCGGGGAGTCCGCACGTCGGGCCGCCACCACCACCACCGCCGCCGCCGTCGTCGTCGCCGCCGCCGCACGGAGCCGCTCGATGCCGCCGCTGCTCGACACCCGGCTCCGCGCTGCTGTCATGTCAAGCGGCGACCGGGCAGACGGCTCGGAAACAGGCCGGAAGGCTCCGATGTCTTTTGTCAGCCCGCATTCACCCTCCGACACCCCCCCCCCCCTCAAAAAAAGAGAGAGAGAGAGAGAATCAAATCAATGCCGAGACAGACCCCATTTGACGCTCCGCTTCCATTCTTGTCAAGCACTGGTTGGTGAGAGCATCCTTCTTTCCTTTCATTCCTTTTTTCTTCCCTCCGCGTTCTCGCTCGTGTGTTTTTCCCTCCCCTGTTTCGGGGGTGCTGATGCTGGAAAGCTAGGGGAGTGGCGTCGAGCGACCGTTTCCTCGGTCAAAAGCAAAAAAAAAAAAAAAAGCAGTTTCCGCGTCACGGCGATCGGAAAGCGCTGATTGGATCCCTGGCAGCCAATGCGGAAGTAGCCTCCCACTCGAGCTGGCTGGGTCGCTTGACTTGGGCTCGGCTCGCTTCGGTTTGCCGGAAGCCAAGGCCAGCGTGGCCGGTTTATGATCGGCCGTTTGCTGACGAACGTCGCCGCCGCCGCGCACAGGCTCTCCGGTTACCGGCCGTCTGCGTCCGTGTCCGCGTCCGCTTCCGCTATCGCCTCCGCGATGAAGAAACCGCAGGTCGTGTTCGTGCTGGGCGGGCCGGGCGCCGGCAAAGGCACCCAATGCGCCAAAATCGTCGAGGTGAGTTAAGAAGCCACGAGCGATGGCGAAGGGGGGTTCGAAGCCCCGTCTGATGCTTTGACGTGACGTCCCCCCCCCCCCCCCCCCCCCAAATCGCCCTTCTTACCCGTTTAGCGGCCATTTGGAATGGCTGCCGCTCGCTCGTCCTCCAAAATCGCTTTGGCCTTGCCTGGGTTAGGGCTAGCTACTTGGCTAATTGTCATCGGTGGCTCTCACTGACGCTCATTTATGTCAATAAAAAATACTGTACATAAATTTTCAGGCTTAAGCCCGGGCGAGTTAACGCTGTCAATGAACACCGCTTGTTATCTTGAATGCAGGTGAACTCGTCGTCTCATTGAGTGACTTCACCCTTTTATGCACGAATAGAATGACTCTTTTTTGGGGGGGTTCGCCCACTCAAAACGGATTACACGTCTAGCGCCATCAATGGCACCGAACCATGAGCCTCCCAATTGAAATGGATTGGAAATCTGTCTCTGTCAATGTAATGAGAGTGTGCCTTTTTTTTAACACTTTAATTTCATTCATCTCACTTTTATAATGATATATAAAAATATTTTCCCAATACAATAGGGATACTTAAAACGGTACCTTAAGAATAGCCCATATTTTGTCAATGGTTAATGTTTATTTTTTTTGTTAAGGGTTGAACACTCACTCGACTGTCCCTGAAAGAAAAGTCAGTCTTTTAATGCGCCTTTGAAATGGAACGTTGGACAAAATTGTTGCCTTTTGTGGTCAAAAATTCTCAGAGCGTGCCAGTTTGGCATCATGACTTTGGCTAGTGGACTGCATATCCGTAATAGGGTCAGCCTGGGCGTGACCCTTTAAACCCATGCCGTAGATGGCCGTACTATCCCCCAGCCCTACGGCACCGACTTTTTGTCAGTCAGTTAGTTTAAGAGTTTTGCGAAAGGCGACCACATGCGACAATGAAAAGGGCTTGTACGTGGCATTCACTAAACCCATTCGACTGGTTTCAACTGGCACGCTCAAAACAACTTTTTTTTTTTTTATAGTAAATGACAGTACTCTCCAATGTCAAGTCATTTAGTACCGTGGCGTGTGAGCGCTTGTGTGCATTGCTGTGTGTTGGCCTGAAGCCACTGACGTCTGTGCACACAAGCGCCATACATTGTGTCCAAAGAGCATTTGGAGTTTCCCGGATCTTGCAAACAAACAATGAGCCCTTTTTTTGAAATGTGAGGATAGTCGCTTGAACAACGACTGACTACCCGTGGCTTCTGTACCCCCCCCAACCCCCAACCCGTCCCCAGAACTTCAACTACACCCACCTGTCGGCCGGCGATCTCCTGCGGGCGGAACGGGCCAGGGAGGGCTCCCAGTCTGGCCTCCTCATCGCCAACTTCATCAAGGAAGGCAAAATCGTCCCCGTAGAGATCACCATCGACTTGCTGAAAACGGTAAGCGTGGCCCATCCATTCTTCCTTGTTGACTTTGGCTTTTAAAAGAATCCGCCAGGAGGCGGCAGTGCAAACATTTGAAAGCCATTCTCACTTTTGAGTCGGGCAGGAATGGTTCAGTTTTCCTTCCAAGATGGAAGCCCTGGTCTTGGTGTTCAATGTTTGTTTGTTTTCTTCCCACCTACAGGCGATGGAAGAGATCATGAAAAAGGATGAGGAAAAGTACCGTTTCCTGATCGACGGCTTCCCTCGCAACGAGGACAACCTTCAGGGTTGGAACAAAGTCATGGACGGAAACGCCCACGTCAACTTTGTGCTCTTCTTCGACTGCGCCGACCAAGTAGGTGTCGTTCGGGGAAGGGGAGGGGGAGGCGCTTCCCATCTTTTCCTCGGGTGACGCCCGGCTCGTCGTGCCCAGGTGTGCATCGACAGGTGTTTGGAACGGGGCAAGAGCAGCGGCCGCTCCGACGACAACAGGGAAAGTCTGGAGAAACGGTGCGACCGCCCACTCGGACATCTGCGTCGGCTTTTTTGGCTTGACCTTTTGCCCTCCCGCAGAATCCAGACGTACCTGCGGTCCACGCGACCCATCATCGATCTGTACCAGAAGCAAGGCAAGGTGCGCTGCGTGGATGCCTCCAAGTCTGTAGATGAGGTGGGTGGAGTCTTCTCTTCCGTCCCCCGGAGCCATCTAGGGTGGGGCGTCGTTGGGGTCCAAATGGCGCTGCATTATTTCTCCCATGTTCTCGTGCCACCGTCAATCAATCCCACGTTTGTGTGTCGCAGGTGTTTGCCGACGTCCGAGGCATCCTGGACAAAGAGGGCTGATGCTTTTTTTTTACCTTTTCTTTTCATCACCTGCTAAATCAAGATCCTTATTTATATGTACGTTCCTTTTAGGTTCGGCATGCACTGTTTTTTGGGGGGGGGGACGTGGGTCTAGTACAGAATGGGGAAAAGCTCTTTCATGTTTGAAGCATTAGGTTAGCATTAGTATTAGCAATGTCACCATTGGAGATGCCAGCTTTGCTTTTCAGACCAAAACTGCATAAAGTAGCTATGAGGGGGGGAAAAAGGCTTCCGAATGTCGCTATTGGTGTCAAATTGTCCTGCTGCGGGTTTCAATGAATTTAACATGTGGCTAAGGGGGGGGGGGGGTAGTAATTTTGATGGCGATGAGCGTCTGCGAGTCCGTCCAATCCCAGGCCGCCGCAGAAACGGCTCCACTGGCACGTCGCCGTGTCTCTACAAGACCAAAATAAATGCTAAAACATTTGCCCGTTTTGCTTTGGTTTCTTTTTCTGACACTGAAAAACCAGATGATGGTCATTCATTCACCCAAAAGGTTTCAGACAAAATGCAACAAGTCTTTTAGAATGCTCCTGTGATATGCATATTTATTTTATAAATACAAATATATATATATTAGGTATTCTGCAGTTACAAAGAAGTGATTAAATAGAGGCAGTTTTCCTGAGCGTGTTTAGCTTGTCTGCGTTAAGAGCAGCCGGCGTACGGGGTGAACACCTCGCAAATCAACTATAAGGCACTATCTTATGAGAGGCGCTCAAAGTTGCGTTTGTCCCACATCAGCGATGGCAAGGTCCATTTCAATAGTAACATTCTTCTGCCTCCGGGAAACGCTTAATGGAAGCCTTGCAAAATACCATCCACGCCCTCGTCGGAGATGATACAAAGCAAAATTATGGAAAAATACACCAGATGCGTGCGTCACGTACCCATTCGAGTAAGCTGTAACAAGAAGTTGGGCTCGACGGCGAGCAAAACCACACGTTCAAATTCACAGTCGTGGAAAAAAGTCCAACGTGGACAAAATGTGCTGCTCTGGCTTGAGCCCGTACCATTTGTTTTCCCGCTCCCGTCCCGTGTGCGTCTTTGGACAAAATACCTTTCATCGGGGGTCGCCAGACGTCCGATCCTTTATGAGCGGGAAGTTCGGCGGTGCGGGAATCCACGTCGGCGTGGCGCCGGCCACCGCTTTTTGACGGATGGGACGTCTGACGGTGATTGCAACGGGACGCCGTGCGAGTGCTCCATTTTTGGGGGGGCCGTTTCTTCAGTCATTGGGGGGGGGGGGACTCGCCGTGCAGCGTGCTTTTTTCACCTTCCCCCGCCCGACACGTGGGCCAAGGAGAAATCAGGAGACTTGGCGGTGCGGCGCCTTGGTGTTGGTGACGGCGCCGTGCTTCTGTCGGAGGTGAAGCCTCAGCTGACTCTTGTGTCGGAAGCGCAGGTCGCACTTTTCGCACTGAGGAAATCAAAAGACGCCCGCCGTTAGACACAAACAGTGGCTGGCTGGCAAACTGGCTACACGTGGACCAATAGTGGACAGCAAAAAGCCAAAGCCGCTATGCCCTGACACGCAGTAATCACGCTCGGACGCACGAGGGCGCCATTTGACAGGCAGCATTTCTCGACTCGCAAACCAATCCCATTTGGAGAGTCGACGACATTGTTACCTCGACGACGCTATCGACGCTATCTGAAGTCGCATTAGCGCCGGTCGCGCGACGCTATCGGAAGTAGCATTAGCGCCGGTCGTGCGGCGGCAGACTCACGTGATAGGGCTTCTCTCCGGTATGAATGCGCATGTGACTCTTGAGCGTCTGGAGGTGGCGAAAGTGAGTCCCGCAGATTTCGCAAGGGTACGGCTTCTCCCCCGTGTGAATGAGGACGTGGGCGCGAAGGTGGGCCACCTGGGCAAAAGCCGCCACAAGGTCTCAGACCAAACGCTCGCCGGCCAGCGGCGGCCAAAGAGACCACGTCTCACTTGGACAAATCTGGAACCGCAGGTGTCGCACTTGTACGGCTTCTCTCCGGAGTGGATGCGCGCGTGGGTCTTCAGGTTGGCCGGCCGGTTGAACTGAGCGCCGCAGATGTCGCAGCAGTACGGCTTGGCGCCTGCAACCACATGCAACTTCACCATGTGTGCGACTCGGCCCGAACGCCGGCGCGTCCATTGGCCGTGGAGAGCGGGGCTCACCCGTGTGAACCGTCTTGTGGCTGGCCAGGTTGCCCTTGTAGCGGAAGGCGGCCTGGCAACAGTCGCACTTGTACGGCTTCTTCCTGGACGCCTGCTCCTTCTCTGTGGGGGAATCCTCCTCTGGACAGACAGAAAGAAAGAAAAAAAAAAGATGGACGGCGGCCCGGCCTCGGATTAGAGGTGGCCGGCCACCGACGGACAGACGGACGGACGGACGGGACTCGGCTTACCGAGGCTCGACGGAGACAGCTCGGTGTGGGAGGCGTCGGGAAAGAGGCGCGCGGCCTCGTGGCCTCGGGGGCTGTCGCGCCCGCACGATGAGCATTTGCGGTGCCTGCCAGAGGAGCGGCAAACACGGTCGGTCACCCGCCCGCCCGTCAAAGACGCCGCGGGACCTCCCGCTCAGATTGGACGGGACGTTGACCTTACCCGTCGCCGGCGCCAGGGTTCTCGTCCCCGGCCGTTTCTTCCGTTAGTGACTCGCCGCCCGTCGCCGTCCCCTCCTCCTCCTCCTCCACCCCCTCCCCCTCTTCCTCCTCGTCGGCACTTCTGTTCATCACGATCAACTTGTACTTCTTCCAATTGCGCACCTGGCCTCCTTGAGGGCAACGGGCGGGGCGGCCCGGGCTCAGTCCGGCGTTGCCGCTGCTGCTGGACTCGGTGGGCGAGTCGGGCTGGCAGTGGGACCTTAGGGGGCTGGCGGCGGCCGCGCCCTTCCCCGAAGCGCGGGCCGCCGGCCGCCCGACGCCGTCTCCCTCGGCGGCCGGGCCGGGGAGGAAGGCGCCGGGGGCCGGCGAGGGAGGCGGGCCCGCCCGCGGGGAACCCCGGGGCTCGCCGTAGACGCGATAGGAGCCCGAGGTGTTGATGCCGCGAAAAACGCTGCGCTCCGGCGGAGGGGGCCACGTGGCGATCTTTTCCGCCTCGCTGGGGGGGAACGCGGCGCTCCCGTCCTCTTCCACGTGCGCATTCAAAGGCGGCCTGCGGGGGGAGACCAACATGACGATTGCCGTATTTTTGGCCCTTTTTTCTCCCCATCACGGTTTGGGCGGCCCTCCCCAAAAAATACCACTGGCACTCCGGCGCATCGGTATCTATCTATCTATTCTCTTGCTCGTCACGGCCTGTCCCGAGAGGTTACCTGGAACACAGGAACCTGCGGCAGGTGTCGGCCACGTGCTCCATCTGGAGGTAGAGGGCGGCGTTCATGGTGTTGGCCAGCGCACCGTCCGTCAGGTTGAGGCGAGACGTGTACATGAAGTCCAAGAGGTTGGAAAAGCTCTTGGGGTCGACTTTGGGGTCCAGGCTGATGGCGCCCAGGCGGCTGTTCTCGGGGTTCATGAAGACCGAGTAGAAGAAGCCGCTGTCGGAGGGAGAGGGGGCGCAGCGGTTACGGCGCGCTCGGGCCGGCGTCGCGGGGGGCGCCGGGGCCGCCGGGGGCTTACCTGCAGGCCACCAAGACGGCCTTGTGAGCGCAGAACAGCTGGCCGTCCACTCGCACCGTGATGTCGGTCAACAAATTCCTGCTTCGCAGGCGGTTGAAGTTGAGAAGGACGTCGCCGGCGTGGCGCGTGAACTGAACACAGCCGTTTGCCGTCAACGCCATCCTGGGGAAACGCAGCCAGGGAAAGCGGGGGTGGCTCATTTGCCCACGCAAAAAGGCATCTTGCCCGACCATCCCCATGTCGAGTGTTTTGGCAACCTCGCGCTCAAACGGAGGCGCCCTAAACGTCCGGTGTCCCATCGTAACCTATCGAAGGTCTCTCGCCAAACGAAATTGGCCCCAATTCTACTTTTCTATCCTCCAATTGAACGCCAGTCGGTGAAATGGCCGTCTGTCGTTGGCGGCGAGAGGCCTCCAAACGCGTTCCGTTGGGAACGCGCCGGAAAAGAATTGGACGTCTACTCGTGAACAGCAAAGTTTTAATTCCATAGTTTTTTCCAAAAAGCCCCACGATAGCACATCCACTGAAATGGGATGGTTTTTATTACCGTCAACTCTCAGATGATACATTTGCAGACAGATGACTTCCTACGGGAGGTTAACGTGTGGTAGTAAAGACGTCATTGAGATGACACTTGCCACTCGGCAGGCGGCGCTAAAGTAGGGGGGCGGGGCCCCATCTTGACTCGCTGGCTGCCATTGACAGGCACCAACGAACCAGAGTCGGAGCTGTTGTGGCACTCAATCCCCACGCATAACTTTGGCATATTGCCCCGAATGATCATGGGAAGTTGGAAAACAAATCAACAAGCTCTCTACCGCTAAATGAGCTTCAATGTTTTATTTTGTGAATAAACCGCGCGTGGCCGCCACTCACGGCGATTGACGTCCGGTCCGGTCCAATGTACTACTCGGTACCAGGCTGCCAGGCATCTCTGTCCAAATGGATTGGACTGGATTATTCAATGGCAGCCGCAGCAGCTCAATGGCATGCTGTCAACGGCAGTGAACGGGTTAATTACGGGGCATGACTCCAAACGATTCCTTCCATAAGCTGAGTGACTGAGTGAGTCAGCTGTCTAAATAGTTTGATTTTACACAGATTACGCAACTATTTAGTCAGAGCCAACAAAAATAGGAAGCCCACATGTTTTTATTCGAAAGCAGACTAGACATTTTCTGGCTCCCTTCCCTATTCCAAATCAGGAATTTAAGCAAATCCACGCTGGTAAAGAGGAAGAAAAGCGACGTTGCGTTCAAGGCCGTTCGTTTGAGTTTGCTGCGTGCGCAGTCAGTCAGTCACTTTGGGACCGCCACACAAACAACAACTACGTTCAAGTTCAGCCAACGCCATTGCTAGTTTGTCCACAAATGGGTCTTGGGTACAAGCTTCCTAGCCACGTGTCGCTCCGATATAAATAAATAAAGAAATGACTCATAGGGACACTGAACGAGACAGACTGCTTCGAAGACGCCACGTTTACGCGAGAGCGGCCTCGTCAAAAAAGTTTACAATGCCAAAAGAGTCATGCGAATATGGCCAGACAGACAGACAGACAGACAGCGTCTGCCTCACTCTCTCCGCCACGCTAAAGGCCTAAAACAATATCCGTGTCCGCCCTAAAATATAAATACAAAAGACCCTTCCGATTTATATTACGTTGGAAGTGGCAAAGCAAGGCAAATGGGAAGCAGGAAATATAAAAGTAGCTCGTTAGTCGAGCGGAAAGTGCTGCTTCTGTGCGGGGCAACTTTGCTAGGAAGGGCGGAGAGAGCGAGAAGAAAAAAAAAAAGACGACTAACCTTGTAAAAAAAGTTTCCTAGAAAATCCCAGCCTCTCCACTTCTGCGAAACCAGTTCTGAGAAACCGAGCTGTTCAATTCTCGGAATTTCAACATCGGACTGTACCATTTTCTGGGCGGCGGGGTGGAGACAAAACAAAACCTTTGCCTCTCTACAAGACGCTCTTCAAAAAGAACGTCCGAGACAACGGCACGGATTTATGGACTCGTGCGCTCAAAGTAGCTTTTCTTTGTGCCGTCTTTAAGCGTATTTCGCGCTTTTCTCCCCCCGGCGCTGCCCTGACGTTTGTGAGCAGTGGAACGTTCCGACTCGGCGGTCAGCTGACCAAGCTATAAATACTGAGAGGAAAATGACAACATGTTCAACTTGTTCCCGCCCGCCAAGCAGTCAGCTAGCGAGCCTGCTAGCTAGCTAGCTAGTCCCGACATACTACGTATTGTGGACTACATTCGTGATGTTAATGTATATATAATTTGAAAGGTTCCATATTCTCAGCTATACTTGCTTTTTAAAACAACCATAGCCCCAATTTTTTGTCCGGAGGATGTTAAAAAAAACAAAAACCCAATTAAGCCATAAATATGAAAGTAGAATAGTAAAGTATTAACCTGTTTTTAAATCAGATTGCTAGGTTTGTGATCATTGCCCAGATGAATAATGTGTGTGTGGCATTGCTTGCGAGAAAATAGACTTGTGAACTCGGCTGACCTCCACCGTCCCACCCAAAACATGACCCTGGCGCATGGTTGCCTGACAGGGATCAAAGGTCGCGTCAGTAAAAAATGACTCTCAAACTAGTTTGGTCTTCACACAGAGGGGGGAAGGCAAGGCAAGGGAGGGGAGGGGAGGGGACGGTAGGGGAGGGGGCCAGGTATGCATTCCTTCCTTCTCCAACCACCTTGCACTTGAAAGGAGAATCACTCGAGTGGCGACCAATCCTACTCCGTTTCAATCAACCGTTTGCCCAAATGGAAGGAAACAAAGCCCCGTAAACAAGCAAGGGCCTCCATAACGGGGGTCTGGTTTATTTATAGCCTGCCTGCCGCTTTATGAGCAGCTGTTGTCATAAGTACGGAACGCGCACGCGTTGTGAATTCTGATCCGTTTTGACGACGAGCGTCGGGGAGTCCGCTGCCGCTGCCGCTGGCGCTGCCGCTGCTTCCTCACGTGACTGTAGCCGAGAAGGGCTACCTCTCTCAAGTCAAGTTTCAATTCAAACGGGCACGTGGCCAACCATTGACACACATCACCTCCTCATAACCCAATAACCTTTACCCAACTCCAGTGCTCCAGGCTCGAAAAGTGGCGCTTTTGGCCACTCTGCTCTTTGTAGAAAGTCAACACAAAGCGAGCTGAGCGAGCTCGTGTTAAATGTCACTGAAATGGAAAGAGAAACAGGCCAAACGCCAACCTGGAAGAAGAAAAACACATCAGGAGAAGGAGAGGGACTGTGAAATCTCATTCTAGTGCATTCCATTCAATTCAAAGCGCCAAATTGCCAAAGAGATGCCACATGCGCTGTAACCCAACGCAAGCCTGCACGTACACGACTGTAAGCCACATGGCATCCATAGCATTTTGTTGGTTTTTTTCTTTTTTCTTTTCCCCATACTGGCGTGAATGGAAAGTCCCTGCTATTTTGCCTCGACGTCCATCCTGACTGTAAAGGCTGGCAAGAATCAACGTTCCATCCTTGGCCGCACGCCAGGCCTCCCACTTCAGCCACGTGAGTGGCGCGGTGCTTTGAATGCATGGGCCCAAAGTCGCCTCAACGCGTATTATTTTTTTAGTCCACTTGGCTCTTTTGTCTTTGGCTTCTTCGCTGGAGTTCACGGGTGCGCCGGAGCCCATTCCGGCCGACCGGTCGCCGGTCGGTCGCGGGGCGGCGACGGCCAAACGGGCACCCGCGCGTTCACACCTCGGGAGCATTGGGAATGTTTTCGGGATTCGGCGCGGGAAGGCCAGAGCCCGGACTTGAACCGGCGACCTCTGAACTGTCGAGCAAACACGCAGGCGAACCCGGCGGCAGAAAACGACGCCCCTCTTCGCCTCCTTTGGCTCCATTCCATTTCCAATGAATGACTGACATGTACTACGTGGCCAGCGTGGCGTCCAATCTCGGCTTGGACAAAGAGCTCAAAAGACCACGAGGAAGCCTTGATTTTATTCGTTCAGAAAAGAAAGAAAAAATCACCAGATCCTACATTATCCATGGCAAAATCATAGCATTCCAATGGAGGGAGGTGGCCTCCCTCACCCTTCAGGCGGCCTAACCCTAACCCCCGGGACCCCCTCCTCACCCCGTCCCATATCTACATAGGCCATACTTGTATAGTAACTAAATGTGAATATTGTGAGCATGTCCAATATCCATGGATTTCCCAGATGACCCAAAATGGTCCCGTCCCTGGCCTTTTGTCGCTTGCTAACTCACGGGCGTTTAGAAAACTAGGAGCGGGATCCCAAAATAGGATGAGCGAGTGTCGATGGCTGTTTGGTGTGTGTAAACGGGGGTCAGGTTGAGCTGCTTGGCTCGCGTGGAACATTCCTCAGGCGTAGATGTCGATGCCGCCGACACCGCCGATACCGCCGCCGCAGATTGACCCGGAGCAAGGGTTGCAACATAAGCGGCCCCGCGTGAGCTAAATATCGCAGTGTGCTACGAGGGTGCGAGCTGCCTCGTACCTCTGCCAAATATTATGTATCACCCAGCTCCGGGGGGGGGGGGGGCGCCATGGCAACGGGCCTGGGCTCACTCGCCCGCCCGAGAAACGAGCCAAGACGGACGGACCGCCGCTCCTGGTCCGATCCCATTCCTCTGTAGTATGCTCGGAGGAACAAACTGGAGATGTTTTGGGCTCACTGAGGTTTTTTTTGTCTTTGAGGGCCACGTCATAGGACGGCTATTGTCAACTGCCGCCTGGCAAATGCGTGTCCGTGTTGACCGGCGCCACGGAGCCAAAAGGTTTTGCGAGGCCCGTTCCCAATTCGCCGACCTTTGTGGCCAAAAAAAGTGTTTGTCGAGGGCCTCCGACACGTGACCTCTAATAAGTCAGCCAGTTATCAGCAGGGGCACCGTAAGGGGTGGAGCTGGGGGGGTTGGCTTTTCCCCGGGTGATCCATGAACTACGACGTGCCCGGGCATGGCTGCTCCGTTAGCATTTAGGCTTATCCTTTTGGCATGAGTGCAAACCCATTTCCGCGCTTGACCACGTCAATAAAGTCCAATTAAGTATGGCGTACGAGGTGGTGAAATTGGAAAAGTGCCAGAGAAGCAGCTCATTCGGATCAATCATTCTTTCAACAACCAAAAAATGGAAATCTGGGCAAAAACCAATGCTAGAATTCACGGCGAGGGAAAAGCGGACGACGGATCCAAAGTCCTTTCCTCGTCACGGTGCAAACAATCGATCGGCGCCTTTGGCGATTCTCTCTTAGGCCTTGCGAGGTAAAAGCCAGCGCCTGGGACCGACGAGTCCAGAACCCGGAATCCAGAGGAAGCCATCCTCTTCCTCTGGATTCCGGGTTCTGGACACCTCGGCGAGCACGAGCGGCTCCCGCTTGTCACAAGTGGGAAAAGTTCCGGGAACACCACGGCAGAACCTCCACTTCAGAGTCTCGGGTTTCCATCAACCCTACGTCTGCGCTCTCGATAACGCAAGAACCGTTCCGGCCTTGGACGTCACGTTACGGTGCCACGCGTTCTCGTGTTCGTCAGGTGACTTGATCGTGATGGTCGGGCGGCCAAGCGCGCGCGCGGGCGGCCTTTTAGGTGAGGAATTTAGGAACATTACATTTAGGAACCTATATTCCAACGGTGACCTGCGTAGACGTTTAGGCTTGGGTCGGCTGTGTGTGCGGGTGCGGGTGCGGGTGCGCCTGGGAATAATCCGCTCAAAGACCTTGGTTGCTTTTCCCTCCAAGAATGCTACGCGACTTTTGACCTGAAGAATAATCCACTTAGACGGCTTCTTTTTAGCTGCACTACAATTGCTCCCAATCGACCTTCCTTCATTGACAACGGCACCCGCTTATCGTCGTCGGGCTCGCGGGCCGCCGTCGCGATGGGCCAACAAACTGGGCCGGTCTCTGACGCCGAACCTTTAGAAAGGCGAGCCGCCTCGGTCAGTCGCTCCGTGGTGGCTCTGTCTTTCTTGGAGGAGTGGCTGCATCAAATGTTGTGCCCGCGCTTCAACTTGGACAGAGTCGTCTCAATTGGGGCCACGGAAGAGGCTTCATCGTCTGGGGACGTCAATGGCACTGAGGTCATGAAAAGTAGCATAGTCGCGTAGCATTCCCGGCCGCGCCCTGAGAATTGACTCTCGCTCTCTCTAGTTTTAGGGAAAACACTGACCCCTGCTGTCCAGAAAATGCAGCTCCCTCTGGTGGGTACCTACTAAATTGTCAGGCGAAGCTTCATCAATGGAAGCGTAGGAAAGCAGACAGTAGGGGGCGCTCTCTGCGCTGAGAAGCATCTCCCCCAAATTGCTCTTCCCTTTATTATTCTGGTATGGCTAGGATCATGGTTTGCTCTGCACGGACGTGCTTAGACAGGAACTCAGGTATTCCTGGGAACTGCCCCTCCCCTTCACCCTCCCTTCTTCTTTTTTTTTATTTTTTTTTAACTCTTTTTTGCTAGCGCTAGACGTCCAATCCATCCCAAGTGGGAGGGTTAGCGCAGCGACTATACCCCATATTCGAATGGATTGGACGCCTAATAGGGATTTGGCCAGAGGGAGGGAGGGAGGGAGGGAAGGGAGAAGAAAAGAGATTTTTGGATCTCGTCCGGTGGCATCCGGTGGTGGCCAATGAGCCAGCTCCACATTTACAGTCGTCAAAATCAGACTGGCTTTATTGAACCGAGCAAACGTTTGCTTACATTTGCAGTGGATGCCGGCCGGCCGAGAAGAGAGAAGGGACGGCGCCGTGGTGGCTAGCCGCTAGCCGCTAGCCCGCCCGCCAAGTCCAGAGGAGGAGAAAGCCCTTTGGCATCTATCTACACGTAGTCTTTGCCCGAGCGGCCGGTCGCGTTGGACGCCGGCGGGTAACGAGGCGCCTTGGCCGACTTGGCGCCGGGGCAGCGGCAGCACAGGAAGCCTCCCCCGATGGCCATCAGGACGGCGGCTCCCCATCCCACGAACAGGGCGCTCCCAAATTCGTACCTGCCGCCGCGTCAAACGGGATTAAGTCGGAGGGAGGCCAGACCCGGCCGAGAGCGCCAGCGACGGGGGCTTTCGGCCAGCTCACTTGGAATTGGTCGGCGTGAAGGGGTTGTAAAAGTCCTGAGCTATCCTGTGCCCGTACCACGACGTTCCCACCAGAGCCAGGAGGCCTGAAAGAGAAAAACAAGAAAACAAGGAGCCGGCGGGTCAATGGGTCAATGGGGGGGCCGCCCTAGCGGAGCGGCCCCGACTTTTGCCGGCGCGCTAGATGTCCCAATGGGTTTGAAGTGCGTTTGGCGTTTGGAGCAAGTCACCCGCTAGGATCAGGACGATGCCGCTGCCCAGCGCCACTTTGTCTTTTTGCTCCGGTCGCTCCGCCAGGCAGGTGGTGCACTTCATGCCCACCATGGCCACCGTCACGCCGATCAGGCAGAGCAGGATGGCCGCCAGCATTAGTCCTCGGGTTCCCAACACGATGGCTGCAAGTACGAGTCCGGTTAGCTTTGGGCTAGTTCAATGGTCGGTCCGTCCACTTTGACGGGAACGTCGCCCCTACCAACATGGCCGCCCCGCTAGGCCCGCTAAGCTCTTTTCGTGCATCCAAACCCCTAACAGGCAGGGGTGGGCAAAGCGGACCTGTGGTTGCAGCTTTTTGTTCCAAGCACAGACACAGTTGAAGCAACCCGGTTGTGCTGTAACAAGCAGCACCTGACTGTAATCCACTGATTGCACTTGGAACATACCACTTTGATTAAATCAATAAATAAAGGTGTCTTCCTTATGGCTTGGAATGAAACCTGCACTCACAACGGAATAGTTTGCTGCCCACCCCTGCCCCGAGCCAATACCTAAACGGGCCATGGACAAGTCAGTGTGGGAAGAAGTCTTTGCGTGTTTTTCAAATTCCTTCAACGAGTCGAGTGCTTGCTTTTTCGAGTCAAAGCAAAAGGATGACGACGTCGAGCAAGCCCGCGCCTGCTTCTGTATCACTCCAAGGACACGTCCCGGCACGTTGGCGGCGACAATTTCACAAAGCCAAGCTCCTGCTCCGTGACCTGGCTCTTTTTCCTGCGCTCGGCCCACGCCTTTTGAGGGGACACACATCGCCGCTTCTTCTTATTTGGCCTCTTATTTCAAAAATTCAGTCAGGCCACGCAGGCTTTCTTTGGATTTCGCTTCATCACAATTATTGTTTTCGCCATCCAAATCCAGTCCATGGATCGGAATGACCTTATATGGACCGTTACGGTATCGGGGTGGAACCGATAAACAAAAATCACGGACAGGAAGTGGTGGGAAATACTCTAAAAGCAGGAGAAAGTCAGCCACCCGTCAGTCCTTTACTGATAAAAATAAATGGATAAAAATAAGGACTTTGACAAATTAAAATAAGGTATGTAGGAGAATTGGCCCCATAGGCTCCGAACGCTAACCCCGTTTGGATCGGGAGGACGGAACCTCGTTCCATAGGGACCCATGTTGAGAAGAAAGTTGCCCGAAAGGAGAGCGCCAGTCAAGCGGCGGCACAATCCACGCCACGCTGGCGGCGGCGAGCGAACGAGCCTTACCCGGCAGCTGGAGAAGCGAATCGTAGACCTTGCACTGAACCTGGCCCGTGCTCTGCGAGGCGCACGACTTCCACAGGCCTTCGTAGAGCGCCTGGGCCGTGATGATGTTGTCTCCGGCGTAAGACGACGCCTTCCACTCCACCATGACCGTGGAAGCGATGGTCCCGATCAAGCCCACGAAGGCCAGCGAGAAGCCCAGGAGTTGGATCCCGCCGTTGGCCATGTCGCTCGCTGATCTAAATGTGCCTGGCCCAGAAATACTACCACGACCCCCCCTAAATCCTGCTAATGATCACGGAGAAAAAAATGCAAAGACACACAAGCGCAAATAATGAGCCGGTGGTCTGGTGCTCCGCCTTTGTTTCTTTCTCCTGACACACACACACACACACACACACACACACACATAGTTTTTTTTTCTTTTAGCTGTGCATTCTTGGGGAGTGACTGGGGAAAATGAGAGGAGGCTGCTCCCGCGTCTCCTCTCATTTTTCCTCACCACTTAGCGACCAGGTGAGTTGCTTAGGCGCCACGCAGTGGACAAGATTGGCGTTGCAGCGAGACCAACCTTCTGCCTCTGCGACAAGGGTTTTTTTTTTTTTGCAGGGAGCTAAATGACAGGGAAATCAAGGACATTTCCGTCCAAAGTAAAGCACGTCTTTGATGAAAAGTTTGAGGAAACAAATTCATTTCTACGCTGCCATGTATCGGCATAGACGTGCGCTGCAATGCCGACGAGTAAAGAAAGGTCAAAGGGCAAAGCCATCTTTTGTGACCAATTCTTCAGGCTGAATTTGCCTTAACGCAAGTTATAGTATTGAATTTAGAATCGGCCGGGTCCCAGAGATATTATGCGCCAATATTTGCACTTGCTGTCTGTTTGACGTCCACGTTGATAAAAAAAAAAGAAGACTAAAACGGGATATCAGAGCTTACGCTATCATGACTCGGTACTTTTTTTGCAAGTTTTGAGAGGACTTGAATTTGTTTACTCTATTAGGGGGATGGGGGTGTATGCGTTCTTTTTTTTTCTTACAAAAAAAGTAAAAAACACTTGTTCTTTTAAAATCACTAGCAGCGAGAGCAAATGAAGAAGCCGAGCTGAGATGAGCCCAGTTGAGCAGCGAGCAAAGGTTGGCTCTTGCCTCATCGTCCGTCACTCGCGGCTCTCGGCCTTTCGGTCAACTGGCTGCCGAAGGAAGGCGGGGGAAATTTTCCTTTCCACGCTGATGCAAAACTCCAGCAAAGGTGAGTCCAAAACCACGCCGATCGTCTTTTTCTCCTTACAAAGTATACAAACGCGGCAGGCAGGCAGGCACTGGCTTTTCTCTGCCGGTATTTGACGTGCGTCCCACCGGAGCCGCCACAAAGCCACAATTGCTCTGACGGATGGTCGATTGGTTTTTGAGTGAAGTCCACTCCTGACAAGTGACAAAAGTTCAGGCAGTTCTAAGCGCAGATCACAACAGGGCTTTCGATCCATAGCAATAGTGTGCCGTGCCTTTTAAAATGAAAGTTTTCTAAAAGGAGAAGAAGGGCATATTTGCTGGTTCTATTTTTATGCCTTGACTTAAACAAAACAAAAAAAGGGATGTCGGAGAATTGTTTTTGAACCAAAAGTAATGCAAACGTGTCAGAGAAAAGGAATTATTTACTGTTAAGAGGCCAATAGAAGAAGAAAAAAGCCTTTTCATTTGCATTTGTTAGTGTCACGAACCACATACAATAATCGCAGGGACAGCACACACAAGGAGAAAACACACACACACACGCACGCACACACGCCCAAAACCCCGACACAACGTAACAGTTTGAGGTCAGCAATGAACATCGAAATTTCAAACAACTCACGTGGACGAATGAAGTCATTATTCGGCGATACAAGTCCAGTCCACAGTGGAGGGGGCAGTCCGGCTGGCTGGCCAGCAATCGGGTTGATTGGAGCCCAATGTGAAGTGGGATACTTTCTCTCGTCGCCAGAGGGAGCCATGCGAGTAGCGTTGTCATTATCTGCCTTCCTAATCTCTTCTTTTTTTTTTGGCTGTACAGGTCCCAAAATGGACACCCGATCACAGGCCGCTTTCTTGCCGACGCTGCTGTTCCTGCTTCTGCTTCTGCCGACGCCGCCGCGGTGGTCCCGCGCCGACTGTCCCGACGGATGCCAGTGCTTCGCGGTGGAGCGGGTCCTGTGCGCCGACCAACGCGCCGCCTCGCCGCCGGCCAACCTGTCCCGGGAGGCCAGGGAGGTGGTGGTCATGACGTCGGCCCTGCAATACTTGTACCCCGGCGCCTTGGAGGGGAGCCCCCACCTCACTCGCCTGATCTTCCTCAACAACGCGCTGCGCAGCATCCATTCTCAGGCTTTCCGCAACCTGCGGCAACTTCGCCAACTGGAGATCAGCGGGAATCCCGAGCTGGATCACTTGTTTCCCAGCACCTTCTCCCAGCAGGGCAACCTGAGCCACTTGCAGCTCAACCACAACCAGTTCCGCACTCTTCTGCCCGGTACCTTCGGCCCGCTGGAGCGCCTGGAGAGCCTGCAGCTGAAGGCCAACCTCCTGTCGCACTTGCCCCCGTCGCTCTTCGGGAGCCTGGGGAACCTCGGGCTCTTGGACTTGTCGCTGAATAAGATCCAGCGCCTGGACGCCCAGACTTTTGCCGGTCTGAGCCAGCTGCGGGTCCTCAAGCTGGGCAACAACCACGTGGGCAACATTTCGGCCGAGGCCTTCCGTCACGTGGCCCGGCTGACGGAGCTCCACCTGGAGGGCAACGCCATATCCCACCTGCCCGACAGAGTCTTCGCGCCGCTGCCCCGGCTGGAGGTGCTGAACCTCCGCGGGAACCTCCTGAGCGCCCTGGGCGACCAAGCCTTGGGACCGGAGGCCTCCAACCTGACCCTTTTGGACCTGAGGGGGAACCGGCTGGCGTGGCTGTCCCCGCGCTCCCTGAGCGCGGCGACCTCGCTGAGCGAGCTCCTCTTGTCGTCCAACGGGCTGGCGGCGCTCCCCGGGGAGCTTTTCCGAAAGCTCGGCGCGCTGGAGTGTCTGGATCTCTCGGAAAACCGCCTGGCGTCGCTGCCGGAGGGGATTTTCTGGGGCCTGAGAGGCCTGACAGTAATCCACCTCCAGAAAAACCAGCTGAGCGCCCTGGACGTCGGCCTCTTCCGGGACCAGGAGACCATCCAGCAGCTCTACTTGTCCGACAACCGGCTGCCCAACCTGCCCGCGGGCCTGCTGGAGCGCTCGGCGCCGCCGCCGCCATCGTCGCCATCGCCACCGCCATCGTCGCCGACCATGCTGCGCCTGCACGGAAACCCATGGGAGTGCGATTGCCGCGCACGCTATCTGCACGGCCTGTTGCTCGGCGAGCGGCGGGCCGTGGAAACGCCAGACAGGGTGCTCTGCCAGAGTCCCCGCCACCTGAGCAAGCATCCGCTGGCGAGCGTCCCCGTGGAAGACCTGGTCTGCGACGACGACGGCGGCGAGCCGGGCCGCTGTCTGCTCCTCCGGTCCGCCGGCGAGCTGGTGGTCCGCTGCCAGCTGGAGAAATGTTCCCCGCCGGCGGTTCGCCTCCAGTTGCTGGAAGATGACGGCGCCGTTCGAGAGCACCTCTGGCGGAGGGACGCTTCCGGGTGCGTCAACGCCACGCCGACATCCGCTCCAGCTCCGTAGAGTTCCATCCGGTCGGTCGCCGTTGCTCTCAAATAAAGCCCTTGCCGGAGCCACGGGTCCGTTATGCAAACAAAGCGATGGGCGGCGCTCGCTAAGCGAGGGTCGGGCTGCCGACCGAATGCGGGGCCCTCGTCTCGCGCAGAAATCGACTAAATAAACGGACTCTTCTCTCGGAGGTTCTGTCCTCGTCTCTTCGACAGGAAAGGCAAATTTTTTTTTTAAAAATAAGTTGGACTCTGCCACTGGCAGAATGTAGAACACGGTTACTTTTGAGCAATATGGCCTGACACAATATTTGAAACGCTGCCATCTCCAAAAACAAACCTTAACTGCTTCAAAGAGGAGTATTTTGAATACCGCCGGAAATGAAACGCAGACGGCAAATGGGAAAAGAAAACGGGAGGAGTTTGTTGTGAAATGAGACAAATGTTTATTGAGGTGAAAAAGCAGGTGAGCGCAACGCCTCCAAAATATCAGATGCTTACGGCGTGATTGACGTAAAGACAAAAAGGAGCGTCTTGTCAGAGGTCAAAGGCCCACGGAGGTGTGCAAGTGAGGAGGGGCGGCGGAAAAGGTGACGCTGGAGGGCGCGGGGGGCCAGTCCGTCTCCTCCTGCAATTTCACAGCCAGGCTCTTGTATTTCACCTTCAGGGGGCGCTTTTGACCAGCCGACAATTTGGAGACACCGCAGCAGCTCTGCTTGGTCGGCGGGTCGGGGGTCGGGGAGAAACGTACACAAAGAGGAGGAGGAGGAGGAGGAGGAGGAAGAGGAGTCAGTCGAGCGGCCAATCCACATCACGGTGCACGTTTAGCCCAACTATCCCAATTACAAGTGCACCGCAAATCACAGCCGGCCGGGGAAGTAGCCACGCCCCGCCTACTCTCCACTTGCCGACCCCCCCGGGAGCGGGAGGCCCAAGTAGCTCGGTCGCCTCCCGCTTCAAACGGATCGGACGTCGAGCGCCGGTCAACGGCGAGGACTTTGGGTTCCGGCGGGTACGCCGCCATTACGTTTAAAAAGAAAAAAGATTTCCTTCCTGAATCCGGCGGATGAAAATGGCCACCCACCTGCTTGTGGTCGAGAGCGCGGCTCCTCTTGGCGCGCACTTTGCTGGCGACAAGATCCCACAGGACGTCAACGATCACATTCTACGAACATTTGGACGTGACGCAAAAGGGCCAAGCGCATTCTGAGGGGGGAAAAAAGACCGTTTCAACTTACCTCCAGTATGATGGCCGTGGCGGCGTGCACGAGCATGATAACCAGGAGCGTCAGGCGCCAGCTGTAAGGAATGCAGGAAATCTGAGGCGAGGGAGAAATGGCGCTTAAAGAGCGGACACGCGGCGGGCTCGGCCGCGAGTCCCGGCGGCGAGCTTCACCAGCATGTGCTCGTCGAAGAAACGGAAGGGGTAGAGCATGACCAAGAGGACGCCCGCGGCCAGCGCCGCGCAGCTCAACATGAAAGACCCTGAAATCACGGAGCGGAGACGTCAGCCCCAAGGGGATGGCGAAGGGGATGGCGGCGGCGATGGCGGCGGCGATGGCGGCGATGACGACGACACCGCACCGCGCCTCGCCACGCCACGCCCAGCCGGCCTCTTACAATTTTTATACGTGGGCTCTCGGAAGGGCCTGCCTTTGACCAAGGCCACGGCAACGGCCAGACACTGGAAGTGGACCACGTAGAAAAGGGTGGTGTTCTCAAAGGTCCGGATGTAGGCGTCGTCACTTTCCACCACGTCGAAGCTGAACAGGTCGTCCGAGTCGCTCTCAAAGCAGGAACTGGCAAAAAGAGCGGCAAAGAGGGCGTCGGACCAACGCGCGTCCCGACTTCCGACCCGATGGGGCGGGCGGGAGCCCAGATGGACTTCCGACGGGCCCAAATCCACTCCAAGCCAGCGCCCCAAAAATTCATTCAAACGCCTGGTACACTCACTGGGGATCGGTGGTTCGATACCAAGGCTGCCGTTGCGCCAAGTGCACGGCCAGCATCTGGAAGAGCAGGCAGTTGATGGTCTGCGACACAACGGAGAAGAGCACCGGGCCGCAAAAGAGCCGCGTCGGGGGGAGGCGCCGCGCCAGCTTCCGGCAGGTCGGGTTCAGGCAGACTGCATAGAGATACGCCTGGTATCAAAAGAAGGGACAGACAGAAAGAGAGAAAGAGAGAGAGAGAGAGAGAGAGGGAGACGGCCCCTTGGGGTGGCCGAATGGGCCAGCGCCTTACTCACTGGTACAGGGCAGTAATATGCCTGAGCCGATATCCACGCTAAGAAACTGGTAATCGCCAAAGTTGCTGAAGACCTAAAAGACGGATCAACGTTGGTTAGCCATCACGGCAGTCAGGCTCCTAAAAAGCAAGCCAACTGCTGGAAAAAAACCACGTGGTGTGCTCCACCCCGGACGGGTAACCCCAAGCCAAACCAGCGTAGAGGCGAGACCAGGGCGGTCACGCGAGTGCTTCTTTACAGAGGATGAAGAATATGCCCTCTGGTATCTGAAAGGCACGCGGCCGTCGGGGGACACTTGCCGCGTAGAGCTGAATGAGGCTGCAGAAGGTGAGGAGGCTGTAGAGGGCCACGAATTTGAAGACGCAGAAAGACGTGACCAGGGCGGCGCGCCCTTCCCTGCGGACGGATGGACGGACGGACGGACGGACGCCAGACACAAAGGAGAAAGCAAAATCACCCGCCGTTTCAAACATTGCCACGTCGGCATACATCCTATTGACGAGGCCAGACGAGGAGAGACGCTACCTGATGACGGTGGGGACGCAAGAGACGTCGGGAACGGAGGAAGTGAAGGCCGAGGCCACCGAGGCCTCCAGCTCGGAGAGCGAGATCCCGATGTGAGCTTTCTTCAAGGCCTGAAACGGAGACGCACGCACGCCAACATGCACAAAGTGCAATGGTTCCAGGCTCGGTCAAAGCATCCCATTTGCGCAGACAAAAAAGGGTCACTCACCCCGCAGTCATTTGCGCCGTCGCCGCACATCCCGACGATGTAACTGAAAAGGAAAGAAACAAAGTTTGGACGGATTTGCCCGGGAGGAGGGAAGGGCAAACGACGAATCACACCGACTCCATGTTCTGGAGGCCTTGGACCAGATGAGTCTTCTGGTCCGGAGTCATTCGGGCAAACACGGTAGCTCTCAGGAGAAGCTTCGTCGCCCCCGCGTGGTGAGACAGAGTATTACAGCCACGGTACAAGCAGAGTCCAGGGCCCGGCCGCGCACGCCGGACGCCGGACGCCGGACACCCTCCCCTCCCCTCCACGTACCTTGGGCAGCAGTTCCGGAAAGTGGCGGGCGATGACGTCGTAGGACGGGCCGCTCACGGCAAAGTGGTACCCCGGCGGCTCGTCAGCGCTCGGCGAGCCGTCCACGGCAAAGCGGACTTGGGCCATCTGAACGACGGGACGGGTCGAGGGGGCCCCGGCGGTCACCTCGGGGCCGGGATAGACGTCCCGCCTTACCCCACGATCGCCGACGACGGGATTCTCGGAATAGCGCCAGGTGACGCTGGCGGGCTTTTCCTCGTCCGGGGGCGCGGCGTCAGCCACGATGACTTTCTCTCGCGCTCCGACCATCCCGCACTCCCGGGCCACCGAGACGGCCGTCGACAGGTTGTCGCCTGACGGCCAGGGTGGACAGTCGAGACCGGAGACTCGCTCGGCGGTGTCCGTTTTAGAGTGACGATCGAAGACGGGGCGGGGCGGGGCGCCGGCTTACCCGTGGCCATCAAAGTTCGAATGTTGGCTCGCCGCAAGTCCAGCAAGACGTCGGCAGTCCGTTCTTTGATTTTGTTGAACAGGATGATCAAACCCAGGAAGTCGGCGTCGCTCTCCACCTGCTCGCTGCGAGTCGAGACAAAGCGGACGCTAGTCGTTATCGTCGTTGTTGGGTTGGGGTCCAGCTCGGACGCTTCCTTCTTCACGCCGGTGGAGAAAAGCAACGTCGGATCCGAGCGGGCCAATCGCTTCGACGGCAACGGAGGAAGGCGTACCGGCTGAGACTCTGCACGGACGCTTCCGACTCCAGCGGACGGTGTGCCAGGGCGATGACCCTTAAGCCCCTCTGCGTGTAAGTGTCCAGGGTTTGAGAGAAATCACGCGGCACTGCGGAGAGGCCTTTCAGCTTTCGGGCCTTTTACCCGCAAAGTACCCCGAGCGCCAGCTCACCCGTGCTCGCCTTGCAGAGACGGGCCACCGTTTCGGGCGCCCCTTTCAGGTAGGCGTCGGCGTGCTCCCGTCCCAGCTGCCGGACCACCACGCTCATCCTCCGCAGCGCCGACGAGAAGGGGAACTGCCGCACCACGCCCCATTCCACCGACTGAAAGGCGGGGGGCGGCGTTGTATCAATTGAGAAGGAAAGTGGCGCGCCCGCCGCCCGCCCGCCCGACGTTACCTGCTCCGGACGCCTCACGACGGCGCAGGCGCCCGCGTACATTTCCGCCTCTTTCTCCGTGGGCTCCTCCAGGACCTGAGGGCAGGAAAAAGCGGGCGAGCCGAGACCGCGCTAACAGTTCTGCGGTGCTATTCAAAAGGACGCCGGCCGGCCGGCGGTCCTCACCGAGCCCGTGGCGGCAAACGCCTTGAGATCCAAAGCGTCGCCGCAGAGTTTCCCCTCGACGGCGACCAGCGAGTGGCAGGTGGCCATGCAGGCCAGAAAAGCGGTGTCCGCCAGACTCTCGACGCCAATCTCCGTGTCGGGGGGCCCAAACCTGAGCGGAGAAAAGCGCTCCGATGGGGGATGGGGGGGTCCGTCTAGCGCCATCCGTGCTCTCCGGACACTTTGGAGGCGGGTCGGTCGTTAGAACGGCGGATTCTTACGTGCCGCCTTGGGCTCTCTGAATTGCCCACAGGTCCAAATTGTCCTCGGTGAGGGTGCCAGTCTAAAGTAGAATAAAAAAACGGATTTTTTTTTTTTTTAAAGACGTTAACAGAGGGGAAAAAAACAACAACTTTGGTAGCATTTTGAATTTTGGAGAGGGGGCAACGGGCAAGGCCCACCTTGTCAAAGCAGACGAGGTCCAGCTGACCCGCGATGTTGATCCTCTGCGGGCTGACGCAAAAGATGCCCATTCGCTTCAGGCGCCGCTGCGCCTCGTAAAGACCCACCGTCAGGGTCAGGGGCAAAATGGGGCACAGGGCCACGGTCAGCAGGTTCAGAGAATTGAAGACCAGGTACGCCACGGGAACCTGCCACCCGCCCAAGCGTCAGTCGGCGAAAAAAGGCTCGGCGGTGGGAGAGCCGGCAAAAAAAAAAAAAAAGGCTCGGCGGGAGAGAGCTGACCTGGTTTCGGACGTCAAAGACCACGGCCACCGCGAAGCCCACGGCCGCCGCCGCCCCCATGCACAGCATGAAGCGCATGGCGTCGCGGTGCAGCTTGAAGTCGGTGGGCCTGGGGTACAGGATGGAACGCACCAGCTGGCCCTTTTCCGTACGGAAGCCTGGGGGCGGGCGGGACGAGACAGGCCAGGGGACAGGGGTCAGGGTTCAGGGTCAGCGGCCGCCTCCCCTACTCCACTCCATTCCACTCACCCGTCCGGACCACCAGCGCCCGGACCGGCCGGTCGCCGCGGCCACAGTTTCGGAGGACGCGCGAGCCGCAGAAGAGGGTGTGGCGCTTGTGCTCTTCGGCGCCGTACGCCTCCTTGGCCGCCTCCCCCGAGCTCGGGACGCTGCTTTTGGTCAGGGGCGAGCTCTCCCCTGAACGGGAGCCGCATCACGTCCCGCTTCACATTGATTTCTAGCAGTGCGCCGACGCACGGAAGGAGGGAGGGAGGGAGGCCCACCCGTCAACATGCTCTCGTCCACGGTGCAGCTGCCGCAGAGGAGCACGGCGTCGCAGGGCACGTAGCACCCGCCGGGCGGCAGGGCCAGGACGTCGCCGGGCACCAGTTCCGACGAGGCCACCTGTTCCACGCCTAGGAGCAAAAGAGGGAGCACACGCTGACGACAACCTGCGCCCGAGAGCGACCCGCGCCTTTCCGAGGTCGTCGGCCAAAACAACGCGCCTTCCTTTCCCCTGCACACCGAAACTTGCACGGCGCCGTGCACGACCACCATCCGACGCAACTTGACGTAATTCTGGAAGGAGACAACAAAGGGACGCACGCCGGTGGAAAGGCGCCACAAAAGCGTCTCAAAGCCGAGGCCCGTCGGAGATGGGTGGCGGCGCGGCGTTCCGCTCACCCTTCGGATGCCGTACAATGTGGCGGCGATGACCAGGAGGGTCAGTGACAGCATGCACAAGGAATAAAGGTAGAAACCCTCCAGACTCCACAGAGCAAAACTGAAGAGTTGGAAGATGTAAAAGGGATTCAAGACCTGGCCGCAGGCAGGGGACAAAAAGAAAGCTGCAATTAGCGTAGCGGCTAGCGGCGGAAAAAGTCCATCGTGGCTCTCCTTTACTACCTCTTTGAGTAAAAGTTTAGGAATGGGCGGGATCTTGACGTCAATCTCGTTGTGGCCAAAGAACAAGGCGCTGTCCGTTCCGACGCAGAAATCAAATCAATCAATCAATCAATCAATCACAGCTGGCCAGAGCGGGAAATGAAATCTACCGACCGGTAGTCCCGAAGCCTTTTGCTGAGTCCGGAAGCGTGCCCGGTGTGAAGCTCTCCGCAGGTGGCCTCGGTGTCCCCCAAACCCCTGAAACGGAGAGCCGGCGTCACCGTACTTTGGTCCCTGGAGCCCCCCCTCCCCTCCCCCAATCCAAAATTCCTACCTATACGACTTGAAGCTCTGGCTCCGTTCGCACCAGTAGTATTTCAGGCTGTGGTGGCTAAAGTAGCGCACCTGCCAGAGACAAAGGCAGGGGCCACGTCTTTTCTTTCCACCAGTGTCTCGCGACGGGCAAACGGCACGACACGAGAGAGCAGCGGCGCCAGTACCTCCACACCCTCCTCTGCCGGCCGCGCTCCGCCATTTTGCCGGCGGTCCCCGTCGGCGCGGGCCTCGCCGTCCTCGAACGGCGACGTCCCGGGCGCCGACATCAGGCGCACTCTGGTGCGAAACCATGTCTTGAAATCGTCCTTTTCAGCCCAAAAGCACACAAAGGTGAGTGCCCGCCCGCCCTTCGTTCCAGGTGAAAAATGGTCGCGAAAAGGGCCGAAGAGCAAAGAGCGGCCAATCCTCTCCTCTCAGCGAGGCGACGGCGGCGGCGGCGGTCTCACCGTGGTCCTGAGCAGCAGCACTTGGGCTCTCCTCAGCGAGCTTTGTGCGCAAGTGGCTCGGACCCCCCAGCTGGGCAGCCAGTAGAGCAGCAGCAGGAGGAGGCCGCCGCTGCACACGCCGCCCGCCGCCACCAGGATCAGCTTCCACGCGCACCAGCGGTAGCCCCAAACCTCCTGCGTGGGGCCGACAAAGGGCGGCGGGGTCAGGAAGCCCGGCGTGCTGACGAGGCCGGCAGCGTTTTCCCCGAGCCGGGCGGGCGGGAAGGAGGGCATTACCAACTCGTCCTCCAGGCCTCGATTGAGGATCTTCATTCGCCGCACCTTCATGCCGACTCAATTTGGCGGGGCCCCGTATTCCTGAAAAGGCACGTGCAGTGGAAGGCTAAATCTCCTTTCACTTGAATCCGTCCGCTACCAACAAGGGAAGTGACACCGGCGCTAAATGATACATATATGTGCCTTTTGTAAAACGATCCGACTTCTTGATGTGGGAAAAAAGTATGTGCATCTAAAGATCTGCATTTAGTATTTAGACCATTTGGGAAAATGTCTTTGACAAACTCCACACTAAAAACATTTTGTAGTCAAAGTTGATATTTGAAGTCTCTTAATCTTACAGGATACATTTGCCTTTTTTTCCCTGAAGGAAAAAAAGGCAAATGTATCATATTGATATAATCCAAATTGGCGGTTAAAGACATCAGGTGGAAAGAACCTGTTCGAGTTTGTTTTGTAGTTTTCGCTGCAATTCATCAAAACCGGATCAAACCCAGTCGGCAAACAATGATCCTTGAGACGTCTGTAACAAATACTACTACAAAAAAAATCGAAATGCTCGAACCATACGGGCATCCCCACAAACACACACACACACACACACACACACACACACACACACACACACACACACACACACATAGAGAGAAGGCATATCGTAACGGGTTCTATTGTCCAAAAAATGAGTTTTCGTGTCGAGTCATCTTCCGTTTTTTTTGCGGGTTGAACAGTTTCTATTTTTTCGTCTTCTTCCGGGTATTGATCCCTGGACGGTTTGGATCCGAACTCAACTCGAATTGCAACACCTGTTGCTGGAGACGGCGGCTTCGGAAGAAAACGTCCGTATTGTTTTGTTCCATTTTTTTTCTTTTCCGGGCAACTCACCCGAATGACTCACTGCGCTCCCTCGGATCGGCCTGGCGTGATGTTTTCCAAAGTCGTTGACCGCTTTCAGCCCGTCACTCTGGCTTTTGACGTGGAGGAAGAAAAGGGCAAGGCAAAAAGGGAGGGAAGGAGGGAGGGAGCCAGAACGGGAGGAAAGCGCGGAGGAAGGCGCTGGTCCTCCCGAGGGGCTGCGCGCACTTGGACGTCGCCGGGCGGGCTGGCAGGCTGCCGTTCGCTTTGACTTGCTCCCCACCTGAGGCGAGTCAACTCATCAGCTAAGTCAATAAGTGACTTTCCGGTGAGGCCAAGGGGAGGAGCCAAGCCAAGCCAAGCCTAACCCCACCCCAGGACCCAACCCAACCAAAGTGGCCATTTACATCCCTTTGCCTACTTCTACTCCACTCCTTTTAAGGGCATTCACCTCCAAGTGGAAGTCCGACATCATTTGGGAAAATGCCCACTGACGACGACGACGACGTCATCCCTTTCCAGAAGACAAAACAAGTCCCCGGCCCCTTTTTGCGAGGCCATCATTCAAAAGAGATCCCAACCACCTCTCATATGGCACGCCGACAAAGACCACAAAGACCACGCTTGGGCTTTATTTAGTCCGCTCGTTTATTTCAATTTCAAAAAAAACGGTGACAATATCAACAAACATCCTGCATGACACTCCAAAGAAAAACAAGTGATCCCGAATAGAAGGACCTCCAACGGACAAATGTGTCCTTTGCCACGGGAGTGGATTGCTCGCTCAAAACACTTGAGATAGGAGGTAGTCGGGATTGGCGTAGGTGACCGAGGAGGGGGCGGGGGGCCACTTGGCCTCCTCCCGCACCTTCACCGTCAAGTATTGGTATTTGGCGGCGGGAGGACCCTTCGGAGCGCACGCCGACGTGGAGGAGACCATCTAAATACCGTTCGGAGAGAGAGAGAGAGAGAGAGAGAGACAGAGACAGAGACGTAGTTGAAATGAGCACATTCCTTGGGAAATCCGCTGGACGCGCGTGAGCTACACTTGCGCACGCACAACATTTTGGGGGCAACATTTGCTTCTTGCAAACGGATTCCCTTTTAAAAAAAATCCAATGAAATAATTCCCTTTGAAAGCATCACAAAAATGCCTTGTGACGCCATCCAAGACTTTTGCGCTCCTTGGCATGGCCTTTTAGAAGCTCCATTTTGCCGCAAGGGTAGCCCACGCGCACGCCCTCCGATCGACCCGTCGGAGAGACCGGCGTCGACCCGAGACCGACCGGCGTCGACCCGAGACCGACCGGCGTCGACCCGAGACCGACCGGCGTCGACCCGAGACAGACCGGCGGTCCTCCACATCTCGCCCGCCGACCTGCGTTTTCTTAGTAGATTGTTGTCCGTGGGTCGGCGTTACGCCTGCGGCGCCGGGAAAAATCTTCCACAAAGTGTCAAGGATCAAATTCTAGGAAACATTGCCGCAGGTGAGTAGAGCGGCTTGGGAAAACCAAAGAAGGCAGAGGATCCGGCGCTCGCTCGCGTGCGTGCACGCTTACCTCCAAGATGAAAGACAGGACGGCGTGCGCCGAGATGAGCGCCAGGAGAGTCGTGCGCCACTCGTAGGGAATGCTGGCGATCTGCAGACGAAAAGGTCAGAAGAGCGACTCCGCGGGAGGGAGCCTATTCCCACGGCGGACTCCAGTGCGTCTGGACACCGAGTCCGTCCGTCCGTCCGTCCGTCCGTCCGTCGCAAAAGGGACGTTTACCTCAAAGGCCTCTTCTATGGCGGGGACGGGGTAAAGCAGGATGAACAAGAGGAAAAAGTACAGGATGGCGCAGGTCAACACGAAAGACCCTGAAATGAGCAAACGTACGCCAAAACCTCGGCCGTCAGATGGCAGAGTGCGCCACCCCAGAGTACGCGCCTCGGCGCACGACGGGCAGCCCGCCTCCGGTCCTTTGCTTACAGTTCTTGTAGCTGGCTTGGCGGAAGGGTTTCCCTTTGGCGAAGACCATGGCCACGATCACGTACTGGAAGGCGGACACGTAGAAGAGGGAGGTGTTCTCAAAGTTCTTCACCGTGAACTGGGCTCCGCCCCGGCTCTCGTTCAGGCCGGGCGCCCGGCTCCAGTTGGCGCCGTGGCTCCCGCTTGGGGGGGGGGGAAAGGGGACGCGGACGGATGGTGGGATCGGATCGGCACGTCTTGGCCTCGCGGCTCGGACTTGGAAAGAGGGAGGGGGCAGACGGGCACACGGACGGGCCGCACTCACATTTGTTCGGGCGCCTGATACCAAGTCTGCTGTCGCACAAAGATGAAGGCGAAAAGCTGAAAGAGCAGGCAGTTGAAGACCTGAAAGAGGAGGGACGAAAGCACCGGGGCCGACAGTAGGCTGTCGGGGGGCCGCCGTCGCGCCAGCTTCTCCCACGGCGGGTTCAGGCTCACTGGGGACCGCAATGCCCGGAGGAGCCAGGGTTAGCCCCGGTCTTGGGCCCGACCACCGCCACCGCCGTTGCCCGTCCCACCGACTCACTGGTAAAGACGATGAGGCAGAGCATCACCGTGTCCACCAAGAAATACTGCCAATCTCCGTAATTGCTGAGAACCTAAAAAGGACGGCGGACGGGGAGAGACGATAAAAAGGCACGGGGTCGCCCGATAAAAGGGCCCGACATCGGGAGGGCCGGCCCACGCCGCCGTGGTCCGGGGTTTACCGCGTAGAGCAGGACCACGCCGCAGAACAGGATGAGGCTGAAGAGGGTGATGAATTTGAAGACGCAGAAAGTGGTGACCAGGGCGCCGCGCCCTTGCCTGCCCACGGAGGAACAAAGCGTCTCAAAAAGGCCAAGGCGGAGGTCGAGGCGGCACAGGCAACGACAGGCCACGGCGCCGATCCGGCCGCTTACCGGATGAGGTGGCTCACGCAGGAGATGTCGGCCACCGAGGAGGTGAAGGGGGACGCCACCGAGGCCTCCAGCTGGGAAAGCGCGATCCCGCTGTGAGCTTTTTTCAATGACTGAAAATACACGGGAAAGTGCTCACCATCGAGCGACCGTCGCCAAAAGCGGCTGGCAAACGCCGCCACTTACCCCGCAGTCGTTGGCCCCGTCCCCGCACATGCCCACGGTGTAACTGCACGGTGGGGAAAGGAAGCTGAAAAAGGTTCCGATGGAAAAGAGGGCGGCAATGGCGATGGCGACGGCGACGGCTCTCACTCCATGCTCTGCAGCGCCGCCACCAGCTGGGTTTTCTGATCGGGACTCATTCGGGCCAATACGGTGGCCCTCAGGAGAAACTGAAAAAAAGTTTTGAAAAGGACGTGGCCCATCCAGCGCGCCGGGACAAAGCGCTTTTTCCCCTCGCTCACTACCTTCTCCGCCAGCTGCGGAAAGTGCTCGGCGATGACGGCGAAACTCGGGCCGCTGGCGGCAAAGTGGTAGGCCGGCGCCTCCTCGTCCTCCCGCTGCCACCCGTCGCCCGTCTGAGCGGAGAGGAGAGGAGTCGCACGTCAACGGCAAGAGAAGTTTTGCCTCACGTGGACAGTTTACGTGCTCTACTTTGTGCTTTTGCTTTGTTGTTCTGTCTAATCACCCTCTTGCTACTGCCACAATGAAATTTCCCGAATACAGGATGAATAAAGTTATCCAATCCAATTCAAAATTGGCAAACAGGGAAATAGGACAGGAAGTGGCGGTCTGCAGTGAACCCAAAACAAATGGCTACTTTTGGACTCGTCTTTGTTAAAAGGACGCGTCTTGCTTCCAACCTCCTTTGCGTTTGTTGATTCATGATGATTTGCAAGGCTTTTCTTTTAGGGGAAAAAAGGCGGCGGCGGATGGCGCCGACTAGCAGCGGCGTTCCGTGCCTCTCGGGAAGAGACGGCAAAAGTAGTAGAAGGAAGAGAAAACAAGTTGACTAATTGCAGCGGCCCGAGGCTGCGCCGTAACGGCTTCGTGCGAGGCAGAAATCATGAATGATTCCGGAGCCGGCCAGGCCCGCCCAGAAGACGTTTCCAAGGCAAACATTGGCGCTTTCCTTTCCTTTCATCTCCTTTTTTGCATTTCTCTTTGATATTCCGTTTGCTTTTGCAAATTGTCACAAAACAGGCGGGGGGGGGGGCTAGACAACCTACCGTCGCCGGAGCGTGGAAAAGAGCTTCCTCCGAGTAGCGGCGCCACGTGATGCTGGCGGGGCAGCCGCGCCCGGGAGGGGCGGCCTCGGCCACCGTGACCGGCTCACCGGCTCCGATCATTCCGCAACGCCGAGCCACCGATATGGCCGTGGACAGGTTGTCCCCTGAGGGACGGACAGGGTTTGGGTTAGGGAGGGCCGAGGAGGCCGCCGCCCGATCGGACGCCCAAAACGCCCACGACGCCTGGCCGGCCGGCCGGCCAGCCGGCCGGCCGACCTCCCGCTCCTAACCCATGGGCCCACCCGTCAGCATGAGAGTTCGAATGGCGGCTCGTCGCAGGTCGAGCAGAACGCCGGCGGTGCCCTCTTTGATTTGATTCTGCATGATGACCAGGCCCAAGAAGTCCAGCTTGCTCTCCACCTGCTCTCTGTTAAAAAGCACAGTGGTTGCAGTGCACTTCCACAAGGTGGTGCAATTGCCTGCCTGTGGACAGCGGCGCCATCGGACACCTGCCCAAAAAAAGAAAGGCCTACCTACCGCTCGAGGCTCTGGACTTGGAGGCAGGTGAGTCCGGGCTCCGTCTGGCCGCGCGCCAGGGCGATGACCCTCAAGCCCCGCCGGGTGTAACTTTCCAGCGTCTCCCTGAAATCCGCCGGGACTGCGGGGACGGCGGCCAGACAGGGAGGTCAAAAGACGGAGGGCGCCGCCGGACCGCTTCGCCGGCAGACCGCTCCGCATCGACGCCACCTGACCCGTACGCGCCCGGCACAGCTCGGCCACCGTCTCCGGCGCCCCTTTCAGGTAGACGTCAAAGCGTCGGCGTCCCGGCCGCCGGACGATCACGCTCATCCTCTGCAGCGCCGACGAGAAAGGGAACTGCCGCACCACGCCGAACTGGCCCCGCTGAAAGGTCAAAGGCTTCAGTTGCCTTCAAATATAAGAAGCGTCTCGCCCATCCGAGACTCCCGTTTTAAAGCGGGAGCCTCGCCGGCCAGCCAGGAGCTTGGGAGCGGGGGTACCAAGCGCTCCAGAGAGAAGCTCGCCCCAACGGAGAAGGAGTCGCTTTACCTGATCGGGGAGGCGGACCACGGCAGAAACGTGGGCGCAGTAAAGTGAAGCGTGGGACGGGGTCGCCTCCTCCAGGATCTGAACCCAAGCGAAAGCGCGTCAAACGGACCCACGCCACGCCAGACCGTGCGCTTTTCCATTTGCCAAAGGTCGAGTGCCATTCGCCGTCTGTCCCCACCGATCCCGTGGCGCCAAAGACTTTGACGTCCAAGGGGTCTCCGCGGAGTCGGCCGTCCACGACGATCAAGGAGTGGCACGTGGCCATGCAGGCGGCCAGGGACGTCTCCGGCGCCACCTCGGCCGTCGCCGCTAAAAACCTGGGCGGGGAACGCATCGTCCGTCGGTGGCTCATTCCAGCCAGCGGAAAGCGCGAGGGTCCGCCACGGAGCCAGACCGGGACCCGCCAGAGGGACTCACGTGCCGTCTCGAGCCGGCCGGGCGCCCCACATGTCCAAAGCGTCTTCGGTCAGCGTGCCGGTCTGGCGGAGGAAGAAGAGTTCGGCGGGCCGTCTCCATCGGGAGCCCGGACGCCAAAAGGGGCGCCGGCCGTTCGGCGCCGCCACGACCCTAACGTTTGGCGGGACAGACGCGCCCACCTTGTCGAAGCAAACCACATCCAGCTGACCCGAGACGTTGATCCTCCGCGGACTGATGCAGTAGATGCCCGCCCGCCTCAAGCGGCGCTGCGCGTGGAGCAGCCCGCAGGTCAAGGCCAGCGGCAAGACGGGGGGCACGGCGATGAGGGTGACGTTCAGGGCGTCCAAGACCAGGGCCGCTCCCGAGACCTGGGTGGGACCGACCGACGGATAGGTGGGGCGGGCCGGGTTGGGATAGGCGCCCCGCCCGGGAAAAGAAGCGCCCATCCGGCCCATCCGGCCCATCCGGCCCATCCGGCCCATCCGGCCCATCCGGCCCATCCGGCCCATCCGGCCCATCCGGCCCATCCGGCCCATCCGGCCCATCCGGCCCATCCGGCCCATCCGGCCCATCCGGCCCATCCGGCCCATCCGGCCCATCCGGCCTTACCCCCAGAACCAGGTCCACGACCACGGCGTAGAGGACGCCCAGCGCCGCCAAGGCCACCATGCACGTCAGGAACTGCTTGGCGTCGCGGTGAAGTCGGAAGTCGGTGGGCTTGGGGTAGAGGATGGAGCGCACCAGCTGGCCCTTTTTCGTACGAAAGCCTAAGGGTGGGTGGACGGACAAGACGGGCGTCGGTGGCGTCCGGGGCGAGAGAGGAAGGACGGACGGAGGGCGTCGGTGGCGTCCGGGGCTGAGAAAGCTAGGGTGAGCCGCCCACCCCCGTGGCCCACGGCCCTCCAGAGCGCTCCCGTTCGGGCGGGCTCACCCGTGGAGATCACCAGCGCCTTGGCCCCTCGGCTCCGGAGGACGCGGGAGCCGCAGAAGAGGGTGTGGCGTTGGTGGCGCTCCGTCCGGTAGATCTGGCCCGCCTCCGGGCCCGAAGCGGGCACGGCCGTCTTGGTGACGGGTACGCTTTCGCCTGAGAAGCAGACCTTGGGACTTCATCTTCACCGTGCGACCGTCGGCGGGGCGGCGCCTACGCCACCTGTCAGCGTGCTCTCGTCGACCACGCAGGTGCCGCAGAGGAGCGCGGCGTCGCAGGGCATCGGCAGCCCGCCGGCCGGAACGGCCACCACGTCGCCCGGCACCAGCTCGTTCGACGTCACCTCTTCGGCGTCTGCCGTCCAGCCGGAGAGGAGTTAGACGGGGCGGATCTTGCCGTCGGTTTCAACGGCGACGACGACCGCCCCAAAAAATAGCTCGAGGACAACGTACCGCCATTTCCTCGGTACACGGAAACTTGCACCCTGCAGTGCGCCGCCACCAAATCACGCAGCTTCACGTAGTGCTGGAAGCAGACAAAGGACGGACGCACGGAGAATTGAAAGGACGCCCGCGCAACACCGAGCAGGCCGTCGGCCGGTTGGGCTCACCTTTCTTATCAAGTAGAGAGAAACTCCGACAAAAATGCTGGAAAAAAACAGCATGCTGACGGAATAAAGGAAGTAATACTGAACGGCCCACAGAATAATGGCGAAGAGCTGGAAGAGGTAGAAGGGGTTCAAGACCTGGGGAGAAAGAGGGAGGGACGTCAGGGACGCAGGCTTGAACCCGGAGCCAAGGGCCGAGCACAAAGTTCTTTTCCGCACGTACCTCTTTGAGCAAGAGCTCCAACACGGACGGAACCCTCACGTCGATCTCGTTCTTGCCGAAAAACAGAGACCTGTCGACGGACCCGTTGAGCGCGGGTCCGAGCGGTGCTGGCGGAACCCTAACCCACGCACGCTCACCTGTAGTCCCGCAATTTTGGAGCCAGTCCTCGGCCGTGGTCCCGAGCCAGGGCTCCGCAGCTGGTGTCGGCGTCCTCCAAGCCCCTGAAAGAGAAACGGCATCCAACGAGACGGGACGGGACGGGACGGGACGGGACGAACGGGCGGCGTCCACGGATTGGACGGCCCGCGCGTTCCCGGCACCACCCTGGCGAAGGGCACATTTGGCCGGTCGTCGTCGTACTTGAACGTTTCAAAGTCCCGCCTGCCTTGGTTCCAGTAGTAGTTGACGCCCTGGTGGCTGAAGTAGCGGATCTAAGGGGTTAACAAAGGGCACACGCCATTTCAAAAAAGAACAAGAAGAATAAATGCCCGCTTCTCCAAATGACATGATCTGTTCTCACAAGGTGGCCGCAATCCAAGTGGCGGAGAGCGGCGGCGGCGCCGTCGCCGTCCAACGGGTTCGTCCCCGGAGCCGTCATCTGCCGTACCTTGACGTGAGCCCACCGCCTGAATTCGTCCTGCCCAAATAACGCCCACACGTGCGGGAAATACTCTTATCGTGGCCTTCATCGGCTTTTAGGAACACGTCGGGATGGCGCGCTGGTCGTAAAAGCCAAACGATGATCAAAAGATTCTGCGGCTCCTTTTGTACGGCCGAGGAGGGCACAATTCCAAACTAGGAATGTTTTTCTTTCTCCGCCAAACTACGTTTGAATTTTTGTGCGAGCGGGACGACCAGACTGTGATTTGGGGCGCCGCCGCCGCCAGCCACTTTCCAAACACGTATGGCCTGTTTTGATTCACAGCAGAGGCTTATGACAAAACAGGTTTACTGAACTTTTTTTAATAGCGGTCGGTCCCCGCCCGCACAAACGTCAAACGTCGATGACGTGCGTCTCGTTCCGGCGCCACCCCAAACTTGTTCGGGTTGTTAAAAAAATGAGCCCAGGTATTTTCTTCAAAAGAAAGGAGGAATTTGGAAGGGGCGTCGGCCAAGGAATAGAAGAAAAAAGCCAGCGTGCCGCTTCATCGCTACCTTCCCGATGGACGGGGGCCCAGCGCCTCTCCCGGGGAGCTTACCGTGGTCCTGAGGAGCAGCCAGCGCGCCTCCCCCAAGGAGCTGGGGCGGCAGGTGGCCCGGAGCCTCCAGTCGGGCCGGCGGTAGAGCAGCAGGAGCAGGAGACCTCCGGAGCAGAGGCCGCCCAAGGCCACCAGGACGGCTTTCCAGGCGCAGGGTCGGTACCCCCGGGCCTCCTGCGCGCCAGGACGGGGGTCAGAGTCGGCCCACGGACGAGCGCTTCAAACCTTTTTGCGCGGGGCCCACCCCAAAGGGCACGGGCCACAGACACGCTCATGAATGGGGAGTTGCTCTCTGCCTTTGCAAGTAGCCAATTTGAGCTCGGCGCGCCATTTTTTCCCTTCTTTGTAATTTGGATAGAAAATTCAAAGTTTGGTCAAGGCCGTCAACTACGGAGGATGGCTAGCAATTGGCGGCGAGCTTAAATCTGCCCGCCGGCGGGCGACAGCGGCGGCGGAGGCGGATCGGCGTGGTTACCGACCATCTCATCTTCCAGGCCTCGGTTGATGATCTTGCTGCCGATGTCTTGGCTCTCCATGATGACAAAAGAGCTGCGAGGAAGAAGAAAAAAGATAGCATATCACGTCTGAATTTTTGGAATTGCTAAATGAACCCAGACACTGGCTTTTTTTTACTGAAATGAGTCAAGACGCCATCGTTTGAGTTCCAAAGTGCTTCGTACGTTCACGTCAGTCACGTGGTTGCTCAGAAAGTCCCCTTGACGCAGGGATTAGGAGGAGGTTTAGGGGTCCCACGGGGCATCCGTTACCCGTTGAACTCACTGACCGCCGTTCAGTCCATTTGGACCCAACGGGGCGGAAGAATGTCGTTCCCCGGTTTCGGCGCGGTCACTCGGGTTCACGCACTGTCCGAATTGGTACGGCTTTTTGTTGCCATTTTTTGCACATTGTAAACCTTTTTAAAAATCGACGGCGGTAACTTTGATGCAACTTTAGTGCAAGAAAAAGCTTGCCGTTTCACCTGTCGTCACAGTCCAATCAAATCTCTCAGCAAATCAAAACTTGGACCGGAAATGAGTGTAGGCAAGGGGAAACGTGACTTTGACTTTGGAGTAGAAACGAGCTCCATGGGTCATCGATGCTAACTAGCTAGATCTCGACACTCGGGGCGTGAAAGAACCTTTGGAAATGTGGACGTTTCCACTGACGCGGCCGCCAAACGTAAAAAAAAAAAAAGATTCTTTAGCTGGCTAGACAACGTGAAGAATGCGAGCCGCCGCCGCCGCGACTTACTTACCCCGGCGCCGGGAACGAGGCACGCTCGGAGCGGCTCCTCTTCTGCTCACCTTGTTTGAATCCAAGTGAATCTGAGCGAGCGAGCGAGCGAGCGAGCGACACACCTTGCTCCCATTGACAGCTCTAAATCCGTCCCATTTGTTATGATCTGAGCGAGCGAGCGAGTGACACACCCTCCTTCAGTGACAGCCGCCCGTCCGTCCGTCCGTCCGTCCGTCTCCTTTCTCGTGCAAGTTTATGGTCACGCATCATTGGCGTGAAGAGCACGACAAAGTGAAAGAAGGCAGGGCAGGCCTCGATCAGATAAGCGCAATGACAATTAGATAAGTTATCTATCTTTTTTATCACAGACAATTGTTTTTTTTTTCACTGTCACAATTTTTGGGCCGAAAATATTATTGCAAAACGGATAAGACAAAGTAAACACACTTCTGCTACTCAAACAGATATGAAGCAAATACTGACCCTTCCCCCCAAAACATTTGTCCGAGTGCACGTCGGGAAACCCCGTGGCACGGTTTGGACTCCACCGGACAAAGGTCAACGTCGATTTGTGCTTTGACAGGCAGAGCAAAGTGCTTCTACTTGCTATTATTCATTCGGGAGGTCCAATTTCAATTAAAAGCAACGCGTGGACATTTACCACTCAATGCTATTTTCTGGCCCGTTGATCCACTCAAGCCAGATTGGACTAAATCTTAGTATGATGCCCAAAGGAACATTTCTAAAGAAGGTGCGCTCTGACTTTAATTGCAAAAATAATAATAACAATTGCTCTCTTGAATGTGGAAAACAATCCAGTTTCAAGTCATCTGCCGATGGCCCGAGGGGCTGACAACGCCCACCCTGCATTTGCAGACACATTGAAAATGACGCCTTTCAACTTGAATTTCTCGTTTTCTTTTGCATTGGCCCATCCCTGCATCGAGACGAGAGCGCCACAAGGGAGCGGGGAGAGCCGCTCCCCACGCTTTTCACCCCTCAAGTGTCGGACTGGACTCCCATCCAAAAGTCCTGGGGCCGGCTTGTGTGATTTTCCTGCCTTTTTTGCCATCGCTGGACATTTCCTCATTGTTCTTCACCTGGCGTGCGCGTGTTTGCAATATATCCATACGTACGTACGTACGTACGCAAGAGTATGGGTGCAAGCGGGGGATATTTCCAAGAGTGAATGAATGAATTGAAAAGAAAATTCCATGACAGGTCAAGGCAAATGATTTTATACGAAATCATTTAGAAAAAGTTGGTTTGGGCTTAAAACACATCAACGGTTAAACTAAAAAGACCAAAACAATTGCTCAGCAAACCATTTATGAGGTTGGCGCCCGCTCCCAACGAAGATTTCATCCGATCTAGTCCGGCCGGCCGGTAGTCTGAAAAGTTGCAGCGTTTTGCGAGTCCTGGCCGAAGCGGCGTCAGCCGGAGTCCGGCCGGGCGCCTCTTTTGGCCCGGAACCTGGCGTAACCCAGGCCGACTCTGCACCCGTTGACCACGCCATCCGCCATGGCCTCTTGGGCAGCGACGCACATTTCTTCCATCTCGTAGTCCACGAAACCGAACCTGAAGACAAACGGGCAGATGTGAGGAAAAGGCCACGCGAGCCGGCGGGTCGGACGCGGCCGGCGCCACTCACCTTTTTGACTTCCCCGTCTCTTGGTCCGTGGCGACCCTCGCGGCGAGACAACCCTCGAAAGCATCCGCCGTCGTATCGTCGGCCAGTCCGCGCACGATCAGTGTTTTGGATGCCGCTGGAAAACAAAGACACCCGAGCGTTGCCTTTGGGCACTTTGGGCCGAGCGGGCAAAAAAGGATGGCACGTGTGACAGCGTCAACTTTTTTTTCTCCTTTTTTTTTTTACCTCCCTGGTCCAGCTTTGGGGCCTTGACTTTCTTCACACCCCTTTGGCGCTCTCACGCTTTAGCGATTGTCACGGGCTGACCGACAAGCATTTCTCCGTCCAGCGACAAGACTTAGGTCACATCCATTTCCGAGGCCACATCAACAAAGGCGTGCTTTCATCCAAAAACATGTAGTAGACGCTGGTTGTAGGAACAATTTCCACCTCACTGACAGCATATGACGTCCGATGGATTTAAACCCGGGAGGGCACGCCCCCTTCCTAGTTTCAAGGGATTGGGATGAAAAAAGGGCAAGGAAGCCTGGCCATACGCCGCCAGTAAAGCCACTCAATAGTCATGACTGGCATCATTTGATCACGTAAACAACATTCGTGCCGGGGCATTCTCCATTTTGGAATTAAGGGGCACATTCGTGAGTCAAAGGCAAACATTGTTACCACGGACAAGACACGGCGAGACATGCCAGTAAACACAGTGTTATTACCGTGCTCCATCCACGAAATGGCGTTATATTTGGCGTCCTGCGAAGACAAAATGCTAAGCAAACGCGCAATGTCGTGATCGTGTCTTTTTAAAATAGACACCCTCGTCTTGTGCCGAGTATTTTGATTTACCTTGGCCATTTTCATGTTGACACGCGGGTGTGCGCTAACAAATGCGAGAGGCTGCGCGTGCGCGTGCGCATGCGCATGCGAAGCAGCGGGAGAGGCGGAGTGACGCGACTGTCCACTTGGGTGCCTTTTCAAGGGACGTTTCTTCTCGATGAATTAGATATTAGTTTGAAGAAATCGTCACTGTTTGCGATATGAGCCTTTCAAGTTTATTCTCAATGCGTGTTCTATTTACAAAACCATCTGATTAAAGTGGCTTTTATTTTTTTATTTGTATCAGGCGCAAGTCGGGGCACACTTTTGTTTATCTTAAGGGCGCATTATTGTCGTCTTTTTCATCCGGCTCCAAAATGTCGGGAGAAATCTATCTCTTGTGGCTGATTTCGCTTTTAAAAGCGGTAAGTTGACCACTGTGATGCCAAAAATGCGACTTTGCCGCCTCCTCAACTGCTCAGTATTTTCAATTTTCACCAAGTATTCGGTGGAGTCTTCTTCCATGGACGTTTTTTGCAAGGCATCTCGTAGTTGCGGAACAGTCTGATGACGTGGCGCAGATTGGTCATCTCGAGCTCCAGTCGCTCTCTTATCAGTGGAATCTCAGCAGTTTAGTCGCACATTTCCAATTTTCGAAAGTAGAGGACATTAACAAAACAAGCACTAACAAAGTTAGTCAGATGTGTTAGCGCCATTTACGGCGGCTAACGTCCAAAGCATTGGACGTCTACGAACAGACGTCCAATGCAATGGATGTCTGTTGGCCTTGACAGCGATAGATGCTTTGGACGTGTCTCGCCGTCAACGGAAGTCAACGTGGACTCGCTCACAAAGACGTCCTCGACCAAATGAACTTCCGCTCTTTTAGTCTCTTGAAATGGAGCGTTGCGTTCTTTTTGGTTAATATTGCGTTTCATCTCCTCTCCAGTGGTCGGCGTTTGGCTCGGAGCTGTCGTCAGAGGCTTGCAGGGAGCTGGGCTTCTCCAGCAACCTGCTGTGCAGTTCCTGTGACCTGCTCGGCGAGTTTGCTCTCACCCGCCTGCAGCCCGACTGCGGGCGATGTTGCCAGCAGGAAGCCCAATTGGGAGCGCGCAAGGTATTCGACCTCCTACTTACAATGCCACCTGCTCTTTTCTCTTCCTGGATGATTGATTGATTTCTTTGATAAAGACACGGAAAACTGAAAATTGGATTGGATTGAATTGGATAACTTTATCCGGTCAGTTCTCAGTACATCGTTTATTTACAAGAGAGAAAAGACCAAGTCTTTTGTGTTCTGACTCCGTTTAAAGGCCTCCCTCCCGCAGCCCAAAGTGGGCGTTCCCTTTGAGTAGAAGTCGGCGGGTTTGGTTGACCTACCTGGACCACTCGTGTAGTAGTGAGTGGACTGTGTTTCAAAAGAAGCCTGGGGTGTGTAACAAATACAAGACTTGAATGATAAAGGAAAACAATATATGATTACTGTGAATAATGTCAATAGGGTTATAGGCTGGTCAGAGTATACTTTGAATATATAACAGTATCAAACCATACTCCAGGGAAGGAGCTCGCTGCACCGCACGCTCACCTCTGTTTAGAACAGGGCTGGACAAACTATTCCACTGTGGGCCACCTGCAGTGGGTGCGGGGGTGCTTGGCTTTCAACCTGGACAGAGCAAAGCTTTCCACAATACTAGTGTCCTACGAGTGCAATCAATGGATTGCCGTCAGCTGCTTCTTGCAGCCCAACCCCCGCTGCTTCAACTTCGCCAGCTCGTTCGGTGCTGGATGACTTGAATGAAAAGCTACTCGCTCCCCACCCACCCACATTGGCACAACCCCCGTTGATTCAACTTCGTCACCCATGTATGTGGCGGATGGCTTTGCAAAGCCACCCCTCCCTGCCTGGTATAAGCTGTCAAAAGCCAGTTCAAGACTTTTTTTAACCTATTTCAAACATGGGCCATCAAAGCGTGAACTTTTGTCAATTGAAGAGCGAGCGAGCGCCTCGAAGAAATTGAAGCATTGGACATAAGGGATGCTACGTCTTCCTTCATAAGACTAGGCATTTATTTAACAGGGCTGGGCAAACTAAATAAAGGCCCAGAGTGAGTGCTTTGCTTTCAACCTCGACAGAGCAAAGCTTTCCACAATACTAGTGTCCTGCGAGTGCAATCAGTGGATTGGCGTCAGGTGCTTCTCACAGCACAACCCCCGCTGGTTCAACTTTGCCAGCTCGTTCGGTGCTGTATGACTTGAACCAAAAGCTACTCGCTCCCCACCCACCCACAGCGGCCCAACCCCCGTCGATTCAACTTTTTCACCTATGTATGTGCCTTTGTCATCTTTGCAAAGCCACCCCTGCTTGGTATAAACTGTCAAAAGGCAGTTCCAGATTTTTTTTAACCTATTATAAACATGGCCATCAAAGTGCAAACTTTTGACAATTGAAGAGCGAGTAAGCGCCTCAAAGAAATTGAAGCATTGGACATATGAAGGAAAATGTAGCATCCCCTACATATTATTTTGTTTCATGCTACTAGTAAACTGTTGATTAAAATAATAATGATTGTCCTTGTTATGATTTTATAATAAATATTCCATCATAGCTTTAATTCTATGCATCGAATCTGTTTAGACACTAATTATCTCGTGCCTACTAATATTCATTATTTTTGGAATTTTCAACTGCCTACTATTATTCCAGTGCCTACTATTATTAATTCATTTGGAATTTTCCACTCCCTACTATTATTCCAGTGCCTACTATTATTCGGGTCTTCATAGTAGGTGACGAAGTTGAATCAACGGGGGTTGGGCCAACGTGGGTGGGTGAGGAGCGAGTAGCTTTTCCTTTAAGTCATACAGCACGGACCAAGTTGACTGACAAAGTTGAACCAGCGGGGGTTGGGCAAGAGAAGCAGCTGACGGCAATCCACTGATTGCACTCGTAGGACACTAGTATTGTGGAAAGCTTTGCTCTGTCCAGGTTGAAACCAAAGCTCTCATTCTGACCCTTTATTTAGTTTGCCCAGCCCTGTTAAATAAATGCCTAATCTTAGGGGATGCTATGTCTTCCTTCATATGTCCAATGCTTCAATTTCTTTGAGGCACTCACTCGCTCTTCAATGGTCAAAAGTTCATGCTTTGATGGCCCATGTTTGAAACCGGTTAAAAAAAAAGTCTTGAACTGGCTTTTGACAGTTTATACCAGGCAGGGAGGGGTGGCTTTGCAAAGCCATCCACCACATACATAGGTGATGAAGTTGAATCAACGGGGGTTGGGCCAACGTGGGTGGGGAGCGAGTAGCTTTTTCCTTTAAGTCATACAGCACCAACTGAGTTGACTGACAAAGTTGAACCAGCGGGGGTTGGGCAAGAGAAGCAGGGTTGGGCTGGGCAAACAAAAAAAGGCCAAAAGTGAGTGCTTTGATTTCAACCTGGACAGAGCAAAGCTTTCCACAATACTAGTGTCCTGCGAGTGTAATCAGTGGATTGGCGTCAGGTGCTTCTCTTGCCCAACCCCCACTGGTTCAACTTTGCCAGCTCGTTCGGTGCTGTATGACTCGAATGAAAAGCTACTCGCGGCCCAACCCCCATTGATTCAACTTCGTCGCCTATGTATGTGGCGGATGGCTTTGCAAAGCCTGGTATAAACTGTCAAAAGCCAGTTCAATACGTTTTTTAAAACTTATTTCAAACATGGGCCATCAAAGCTCAAACTTTTGACCATTGAAGAGTGAGTGAGCGCCTCAAAGAAATTGAAGCATTGGACATATGGAGGAAGACGTAGCATCCCTTAAGACTAGGCATTTATTTAACAGGGCTGGGCAAACTAAATAAAGGGTCAGAATGAGAGCTTTGGTTTCAACCTGGACAGAGCAAAGCTTTCCACAATACTAGTGTCCTACGAGTGCAATCAGTGGATTGCCGTCAGCTGCTTCTCTTGCCCAACCCCCGCTGGTTCAACTTTGTCAGTCAACTTGGTCCGTGCTGTATGACTTGAGCGAAAAGCTACTCGCTCCTCACCCACCCACGTTGGCCCAACCCCCGTTGATTCAACTTCGTCACCGACTATGAAGACCCGAATAATAGTAGGCACTGGAATAATAGTAGGGAGTGGAAAATTCCAAATGAATTAATAATAGTAGGCACTGGAATAATAGTAGGCAGTGGAAAATTCCAAAAATAATGAATATTAGTAGGCACGAGATAATTAGTGTCTAAACAGATTCGATGCATAGAATTAAAGCTATGATGGAATATTTATTATAAAATCATAACAAGGAAAATCATTATTATTTTAATCAACAGTTTACTAGTAGCATGAAACAAAATAATGTTTAAATTCCACAATTAGCTACAAATTAAAGTCATGATGATCGATACATACTATGCGCACAAGCATTCCCCTTTCACACGAAACAGGAAATGATTAAATCATTTCCTGTTTCGTTATTTAAGCAGCTATGAGTCATAGCGCTTGGGTCCGAATACATTCACGGTCGCGTCACGACAACGCGGCGCGACCATAACACTTTTACGTGCACCCTATGTGAGTAAATATGTGCCGCGTTGTATTTGTACGGTTTTCTATTGCTTAATACGGGGAATTCCAATCATTCATACGGGGAGGAATTGGCCCAGGTTGACAGGTATGACATTGTAATTATGTATATTGCAACTCTACCAGTGGCAATTGCACGTTCTTACTAGTACTAGTACGTTAGTAAAAACAGCACGTGTGGTTTACACGTAGAAAGTTAATGACATAGAACAATGTTGCTGCTGCACGGACTTAATTGAGGCAAAAATTAATAATCGTAGGCACCCGAATAAGAATCGTAGGCATGCGAAAATTTGAGTTGAAAAAATAATCGTAGGCATACGATTATTCGGGTCTTCATAGTATGTATGTGGTGGATGGCTTTGCAAAGTCACCCCTGCCTGGTATAAACTGTCAAAAGCCAGTTCAATACATTTTTTAAAACTTATTTCAAACATGGCCATCAAAGCGCAAACTTTTGACCATTGATGAGCGAGTGAGCGCCTGCCTCAAAGAAATTGAAGCATTGGACATATGAAGGAAGATGTAGCATCCCTCAAGACTAGGCATTTATTTAACAGGGCTGGGCAAACTAAATAAAGGGCCAGAGTGAGTACTTTGGTTTCAACCTGGACAGAGCAAAGCTTTCCACAATACTAGCGTCCTACAAGTGCAAACAGTGGATTGGCGTCAGGTGCTTCACACAGCCCAACCCCCGCTCCTTCAACTTTGTCAGTCAGCTCGGTTGGGGCTGTATGACTTGGAAGGAAAAGCATTAACGATGAGCCGGTCTCTTTTTCTTTTTTTTCACCTGCGTGCAGCTCTACGCCGGGGCCATCCTGGAGGTGTGCGGATGAAAATTGGGGAGGTTCCCCCAAGTCCAGGGTGAGTTTTGTTGTTTTGTTGTTTTTTGGCCAAATCTTACCAAAACCCGTGGCACTTCTGGCTTACTAAAATGCAACATCCAAATGACTCTGCCGGGGCGGCCGAGTAGAAAGACGGCCGGCCGGCGGGCTCCTCCGTCCAGAGCGGATAGTCGCCGCTAATGAAGCTGATGCTTATTTTTTTTCCCCCTCTCTCTAGCTTTTGTAAAGGGTGACAAGCCAAAGATGTTCAAGGGTCTACAGATCAAGGTGAGTGAGGGTAGTCTAGAGGACCAAAGCAGTTGACTTCTCACCCAGCTGTGAAAAAAAGCAGGAAGGGGGCTCCTAACCTCCGTTAAGATCAGAGTAAATCTTTGAGCGAAAAATGCAAATTGCCAGAACGCATGACATCGGACAGCCGACGTGTCGTATACCAATTGTCAAGTGACACAAAGAAAAAAAGACACAAAAATCACCAACAATGTTGTGTCTTTTAATATTCTTCAAAATGTGACTTTCCTTTGAAAGCGAAACAAAGTCATATATCCATTGAAATGTTGAATGTGCTCGAGTGACAAAGAGCCACAAGAGATGATTGAAAAGAATTTGGAGTGATTTTTCCCAACAACATATACGCACATTTAAATCATCCGCCACTGATAAAACGGTGAGAATGAACTAAACTAAATGAATAAAACCTAGTGACTGATTAGTTTGACCTTTTCCTAAAAAGATTCTTAGCCATAATCTATAATAATAATAATAATAATAATCGGACATAGGCCATGTCGTCATTACCACAACACAAAAAAGCCTACTTGTCATCACACGCAGAAACTGCGTGTGACGAAATTGATGGTGCTTCTCCATAAGCTACGTTTAATCGGCAAAAGACCTAAATAAGTGTAAGTTACGGACTTGTAATTTGTCATTCCGCTGTTGTGGATACCGGTCGCTTACCTCTCGATTACATACAGGTCGCTTACGATTACATACAGGTCGCTTACCTCTCGATTACCGCACACTGTCTGCCACTTACCTTCCTTCAAGTCAGCTAGTAGGAGGCAGATCACCAACCAAACATCTATGCATATGCCGCAGAAGGGAATGTGTGTATGTTAGCGCGAGTTTAGATAATCTGTGAATGTTTGAACATGAAATCCTGAGACATTATTATTAAGTATTTCTTATTTTTTTCTCTCTCTGGAAAATTCCCCCTGGCCACCCAACAGTACGTCCGAGGATCCGATCCCGTACTGAAGCTTTTGGACGATAACGGGAACATCTCCGAGGAGCTCAGCATCCTCAAGTGGAACACGGACAGCGTGGAGGAGTTCTTGAGTGAAAAATTAGATCCAATTTAATCGCAGCTTTCTCATAATGGACTGCTTGGCCTCCATTGACGGGGGATTCAACTTGGTTTGTTTATTTCTCATTGGGTTAAGGTCACGTAAAAATATGCTAAGTAAGGAAACTTCCTACTTTCATATCTTTTCACCCGACGGACTTGTTGACGGGTGATAGACGTCCGATCCGTTTGGCCGGCGTTCCCATGCGCTGATTGGTGATCTTCTGTTCAAACAGATTGGAGGCCTATTGCTGTCAACGATGACAAAGGTGGTGTTTTTTTTCTTCTTTTTTCCCCCTGCCAAGTGCGTGGTCCCAATTTCTCATTTCTACATACTTGGAGTCGATAGATTTTTTTCCCCCTCATGTTTAAGAAGGAGATGATGGCGGTGGAAGGAACAATGGCGAGTTGGCGTCTGAAAAGTCGGAGCGGATACTGCGGCGGGGTCCGTTTGTGAAGAGCTCACCTTAAAGCCTTTTTGGCAAAGTGCGCTCCGATGTGTTTAGTGTCTCCGTGGCTTGGTCTGACTCTTGACTCTGGACGCTGACTTGATTTGTTCTTGAAGATGAGATTGGAATGGGCAATGAATAAAGAAAGCCGTGTCTCCGAGCCTTTGTGGAGTCTTCTTTGCGTGTCGTGGTCACCAAAGTCACTTTCAACATTGGCCATGTATCAAAGAAATTCCTTCTATTTTGCTCGGAATCCAGAATAGCTTCTTGTACTCTTCTCTAAAGACCTTTTTGAATCAATGAAGTAGTGAATGCTATTTCTAAAATGTTCTTTGACAAGGGGAGTTTCCCACTTGAAATGTCAGCAGTCGCTCCCGCCAATCCACATGAAGTTACGTTCCGCTCAGGCGCTGGCGCTGGCGCCCGGCGCCGCGTATGACTCCTCTACTTGGAAAAATAACAGACACGGCTGGGCTTGATGAAAGACCAGGAAAAGAGCGCATGTATTTGGTTGGCCACCCCCGCCCGGGGTCGTCGCAGCTTTTTGAAATGGCTTAGCGCAGGGGTGGGGAACCTTTTTGACGAAGACAGCCACAAACAATTCCTATTTTCCAATGTTATTCCTTGTGAGCCATACTAGGAATTTAAAAGTCAAAATACATACATGTAAACGAGTGCCTTTTCATTTTTTTTAGTCATTTCATCACTTTTAAAGTGGAAAAAAATGAATATTTTTTAAAAGATTCTTATGCTTTTGCTAATCAATGAGAGGATGCATTCCAGAAGAGTCTACTGCCCCCAAAAAATGAAGATGAAAGCAGTTCTAGATGTAATATCTCAGTTCTGTCACTAGCAAATTCCATATTTTAGCTCACAGGTTTGCAACGAGCCAGATGCACCTATCAAAAGAGCCACATGTGGCTCCCGAGCCATAGGTTCCCCACCCCTGGCTTAGAAGGAAAAAAAAGTGCCCGCGGCAGAAATTCTTGGTGGTCATCCGGTTATCCCCGTCGGGCTCCAAAGATACGGACCCTTCCTTCTCCTCGGGAAGGGTTAGGGTGGGGTTTTGCTGTTTAGGCTCCCGTGGTTGACCTTGACCATTCCTGGTTCCGCTTAATTTCAAAAGTTCCCACCCTGGCACTAACCCTAATCCTAACCCAGGTTTTTGGAGCCTTGAAAGCCAGTGGTCCATGAGGCAGTATTCCGGCTGGAAAAAGAGTGTATATTGGTGACTTTGACATTGTCCAGTTGTTGTGTACTTCCTTCAATTTTTTTGGGCCCCACTTGAAAAAGGCCCCGATCTTCTCACAGCATGAACAACTCAAATTCTTTTCTCATTTTATTGAAATTTGTGGTGATAGGAAAGGATTAGGTTGAAAAGCTTAAAGAAGGAAGCATGTGACATCATTCAAGTTTCAAGTTACTATGTTGATCAAAGTGTTGCTCTTGAGTTTACTCGTAACATCTTCAATTTACTACAGAAATATAGAAGGGAGTTCAAATGACAGAGTGGAAGGAAGTGCAAGTCAATTGTTATATGAACTGATTGAGTCAATGAATACTGATATTCACTTGACAGAGATTGATAGTAAGAGTCATCCAAGTGAAAGGAAAGCACAAACAATGCCACTTATACAATTTATGGTTGTGAGAAACAAACGGAGCATCAATCAGCTGGAATCAAAGTGGTACTTAAATTTGATCCTACCAGTTGTGTATGATTGGGAACTGAAGGGTATCTTTGCTTCTTTGCTTCCTTGATTCCATGGTTGCCTGTCTTGTCTTGTACTTTCAAGGCTAGACTACTGATCTCATACTGGTTATGACCTATGACCTCAGGCAGGAAGCAAGGAGAGTTTAGTCTGATTGGGTTTTTTCTGCCCCCTGTTGGTGTGGAAGAGGGCAGACGTATCTTCCGCTTAGTTGACTTGACAGACATAAAGAGCAATAAACCGTATACAATACATGGTCATTTTTTTAACAAAAAAAAGCCTTACTATACTATGTCGTTTTTTTAAGAGAAAAGCCCTACTATACTATGTTGTTTTTGAAAGAAAAAAAGTCTTACTATATTGTCATTTTTTTTTAAGAAAAAAAGACTTACTATAGTATGTCGTTTTTTAAGAAAAAAATCCTTTCTATACTATGTCGTTTTTTAAAGAAAAAAAAGCCTTACTATACTATTTCGAATTTTACGAAAAAAGCCTTACTATACATGGTCATTTTTTTATGAAAAAGAGCCTTCCTTATACATGGTCTTTTTTTTTTTAGGAAAAAGTGCCCTACGGTGCGCCCATGGTTGTTTTTTAAGGAAAAATACATTACTGTAGTTGGTGTTTTTTTTTAGGAAAAAGGCCTATACTACGTACATGGATATTTTTTGTTGGAAGCAATAAAAGCCTTTTGTGTACTCACTTGATACGGTCCCAAGCAAGGCCAATGGATTTAGAAGGCACTCTTGGAGTGGGAGTCGCTCGCTCCTTCGGTCATTCCGTGGTCAGTCAGAGCTGACGCTCAGTCCATCGATCGTTCCTCTTTCTCCTCTCTTGGTTGGCCATGGAGCCCAAGCGCGCGTCGACTTTTCTTTGGCTGGCCGTGGTCGCGGGGGCAACGCTGAGCGCCGTCTCGCTGGCCTTCGGCACGGCCCAATGCAAGATCAAGTGGTAAGAGCATCTTTTCTTTTAAAAGCCTTCTTTCAATTCAAAGTGTCCATTCCGTATTGTTGATGGCTCGTCACACTTGGACACGTGGACCATCCCCGAAAGGGTCACGTGACCAAAAGTGGATCCAATGCCTGACCAAAAGCCTACAAAATGCATTTTAGCGTGAAGGCGTCGCCCAGTTCGTGGCCAAGCGATTCTTTGCCCGTTTCGTTCTTGTCTCGCTTAACTTTGTCCGTTTTGAGTATTGGAGTGATATTGAAGGAAAGACCATTTTTTGGGGATGGGGACGGCTCGCACGCAGGTTGTTCGGCATCCCGTGCCAAGATGTCTACGGAACGCTCGTGGAGCAGATCAAGGCTTGGCAGATCCAGCAGAGCTGCCTGGATGAGGGAGAGAAATGCTCTTATGAAGTTAGTTAGACGCCCTCCAAACAAAACAAATACTACTACAATACTACTACATTGGTCTCAGCGGAGGCCCAGACAATAAAATCAAGTGTCTAATGACCTAATGCGTGTGCGTGTGCGTGTGTGCGTGTGCGTGTGTGTGCACGTGTGCGTGTGTGTGCACGTGTGCGTGTGTGTGCACGTGTGCGTGTGTGTGCACGTGTGCGTGTGTGTGCGTGTGTGTGCGTGTGTGTGCGTGTGTGTGCGTGTGTGTGCGTGTGTGTGCACGTGTGCGTGTGTGTGTGTGCGTGCGTGTGTTTGCGTGTGTGTGTGTGTGCGTATGTGTTTGTGTGTGTGTGTGTGTGCGTGCATGTGTTTGCGTGTGTGTGTGTGCGTGTGTGTTTGTGTGTGTGTGTGTTTGCGTGTGTGTGTGTGCGTGCGTGTGTTTGTGTGGGTGCACGTGTGTGTGCGTGCGTGTGTTTGTGTGTGTGCACGTATGTGTGTTTGTGTGCGTGTGCACGTATGTGTGTGTGCGTGCGTGTGTTTGCGTGTGTGTGCACGTCTGTGTGTTTGTGTGCGTGTGTTTGCGTGTGTGTGTGTGTGCGTGTGTGTTTGTGTGTGTGTGTGTGTGTTTGCGTGTGTGTGTGTGCGTGCGTGTGTTTGTGTGGGTGCACTTGTGTGTGCGTGCGTGTGTTTGTGTGTGTGCACGTATGTGTGTTTGTGTGCGTGTGCACGTATGTGTGTGTGCGTCCGTGTTTGTGTGTGTGTGTGCACGTCTGTGTGTTTGTGTGTGTGTGCACGTCTGTGTGTTTGTGTGTGTGTGTGTGTGTGTGTGTGTGCGCGTGTGTGTGTGTGTGTGTGTGCGTGTGTGTGCGTGTGCTTGTGTGTGTGCACGTGCGCGTGTGTGTGTCCGCGTGTGTGTGTTTGTGTGTGTGTGTGGTTGCAGTTGGTATCAACGGGGCCGTACGAGATCGCGGCCACGCACACGTCCCCCAAAAGCAAGCTGGTGAACGATCTGCACTTTCTTCTGGAGCAGTCCACCGTTTGCAAAGTCACCGTACGTTGTCATCCACATCTTTCAAAAATCAAATCAAATAGAAGTAGTATGAAAAACAGACAAAAATAGCTAAATACAACCCAAAATAATAAATATTGATAGACAAGGAAATATGAAAGCAGCCATGACTGCAATGTTTATTGAATTCTTTTTTTTTTTTTTTTACAAAATGTTCTGTAGTCACAACAAACCAAGCCCGTGAGCAGAACTTTCCTCCATTTTGGATTGTGCAGTCAGGTCCCCCCAAAAAATAGCCTCAAAGAACATCCAATGATTTTCCAGTTTCATGGAAAGCGGTCTCAGTCTGGCCTTCCTTTGCCCCAATGTTGCGTCCATTCTAGGGAGAAGGAATTTCCGTGGCCTCCAAAGATCCGGCAGACAACGGCACCAACTTCTGCAGCCTCCAGAACTTGATGGACGGTCAGCGCGCCGCCGACGCTCACTTTATGGGGAGAACATTGGCGAGGCGTGCGTGGACCTTTCAAATAAATGGTCAATCTTTCCTCTCGCCAGGAAGCCACCTGATTGAAGCCGAGGGCTACAAACGCTTCACCAACAAGTGGATCTGCGCCGGCTTCGAGAACGCCAACTGCTCCTGGCCCTGACGCCAATGGACGGACGCGCCGAGAGCATCCATCCATCCTTCCGCGTTGGCTCCTCTTACACTTTCTAAACACGGTGTCTAAGGCCAAAAACGGCTCTGGGCGCAACACTGCTCAAAATGCACACAATCAACATTGAATAAAAATGCAATCCATGCATCCAACAAGGCTTTTTCAGTCAAATAAAACAAGGTTCTGCTCTGCTCATTGAAGTCTCTCTTCTCTACGCGCTATCGGGACATGAAAAAGGAGCCCAAAAAAGAAAAAGTCATCGGGAATACGGGATGAATAAAGTTATCCAATCCAATCCAATCCAATCCAATGCACCCACACGTGGAATGGTGAATTTATCGGGGCCTCAATGCCTGGCAGTCTGCCCCCGTTTAATCCCAAGCGCCGGCGTTCAAACGCCGTCCGTCCGTCCGTCCGTCCGTCCGTCATAGGAAACGGTGGCCCGGGGAGCCACCGCGGCGAGACCACGTCCGCGACGCGACCGCGTGCCGGCCCCCGCCCCCGTTCATCTCCCTCCCTCGGGCGAGACGAGACGTCGGCGCCGAGCCGAGCTCACTGCGTTTTGCCGCAGTAGAGCAGCTTCTGGGTGTTTCTAGTGGCGAGGACTGCCAAAAGAGAGAGAGAGAGAGAGAATTATAAAGAAAGAGTAAGAAGGAGCGCAGACGGGAAAAGAACAGCGGCGGGCGCTCACCGTTTAGCGCCCGCAGGAATTTGGGCCGTCTCTCCTCGGGCAGGTGCACGGCCACAAAATAAACGGGCACCCCGGAGAGGGCCACGGCCACGCCCATCAGAGAGTTGAGCGTGTCTCCGTACAGGGGGACGATGACCAAGAAGAGGCTGCACAGGCAGTAGATCACGGGGAAGAACAAGGTCAGCTGACAGGGAGGAAGCGGAGTCCACGCTTAGGAGAGCTGCTGGCTAATTAGCCAGCTAGCCAGCTAGCCAGCTTAAGAAGGGAGTACTACGAGCGGGGCCCTTCTCTCATCTCCGGCACCTTGACGGGTCTGGGTCTGTCCGGCTGGGTGAGGCGAAGGTGGATGAGACCGGCCACGGACAGCCCCACGAAGAGCCAGTAGCTGAAGCTGAAATAGTTGATGAGCTGGAAGACGTCCTCCACGCAGAGAAAAATCAGCGCCATGGCGCCCTGCCAAATGCCAGAGCGCCGCTCAATTGGCCGCCAGGGAGGGACGGACGGACGGACGGACGGACGGACGGAGCCCAAAGTCCTTACGTTAAACAAAAGCGCCGGGATGGGAGTGTGGCGCTCCAGGTGGATCAGACTCAGGGTGTCCGGGAGGTGGCCCTCTCGAGCGCCCACGAAGAACAACCTGCGCCCCACGTCGTGGGTCGAGCGGGAGCGGGGGCGGGGCGGGGCAAGGCGAGGGCGGACGCGACCGTTACCTGGAAGCGGCGATGACGGACGCGTTGAGGCCGCCGTAGCAGGACATGGCCACGGCCACGGGGATGATCCACTGGAAGGGTCCCAAAACGCGCTTCCCAAAGGTCTGCGGGATCACGAGGAAGCGTTTGGAGCCGGCCGGGGCCATCCGGCTGGGGCCATCCGGCCGGGGCCATCCGACCGGGGCCATCCGACCGGGGCCATCCGACCGGGGCCATCCAACCGGCGAGTCTCACCACGGCGACGGCGTCGCTGGCCAGCAGGGTGGGCGTGTCCAGGACCACGTAGTAGGCCAGGTTGGTCAGAAGGTAGACGACGGTCACCACGGGCATGGAGATGGCGATGGCCAGCGGCAGATTCCTGACAAACAATGTTTGTTGACCCTCGTAAGCCGTGGAAATACTAGCCTGAAATGCTAGCTTGAAATAATAGCCTTTTAGCATGCATTGACTCCTATAAATATCCATGTCAATACTAAAAACAAAAAAAAAGATTCTGAATAAAAAACAGAGCAGTTACAGCTAAGCAGCCAAATTCAAAGGGGGGGGGGGGTTCAACGTTCCTGACCTTTGACACTTTCCCCTCAAGTGCAGATTTCACTTCAATAGGCTAATCCGTTCTCACCAGTAGACGTCCAATCCATTTGAAACGGGAGGCACGGTTCTTCCCATGTCTGAGCACGTTGACATTGGAGTCTCCCTTTGAGCGACGGCGCGGCGGAAATCGGAGCCTCGACCGTGGCACGGACGCACGCACGTGGAGGGTGCCGGATCTCACCTCTCCGGATTCTCAATCTCCTCGGTGACAAAGTTGAGCGTGTCCCAGCCGGAGTAGGAGAAGAGCGCCGAGTAGAAAGCCAGCGAGATGGCCCCGGGATCCGTCGAGGAACCCCGGAAGGGGCTCTCCAAGCCGTCCGTCTCTCCTGCCGGGTTGGACGGCTGAGCCAGACGGGGCCCGACGGGGCCCGACCGGGGACCGACCGGGCCCGACGGGGACCGACCGGGCCCCACCGGGGGCGCGGCGCCCCTCGGCGACGTCGACGGCCACTCACCCGCCAGCAGACGGAGGATTCCCACCGCGATGATGAGCAGGAGGGCCGAGAGTTTGGCGTAGGTCAACACGTCCTGGAGCACGGTTCCCCATTTGACGCAGGCGCAGTTGATGAAGCTGAGCGCGCCTGCGGAACAGCCAACCTTGATGTGACGGAGCGCCCGAAGGTGACGACGCTCGCTAGCCCGGCGTTTAGTCGCAGGACGGAAAAGCTTTATCGGCGTAAAAAGGGAACGCGTGCGTCGTCCTCCTTTTGCCCCCCGACACTCACAGAGGCAGGCGGCGGCGATGAGGCGTACGGCGTCCCCGGGCGGCGAGCAGGTGGGGTAGGAGGCCTCCAGCAAGTAGTTGGCCAAGGTGAGCGAAATAACGGCCTGGCTGGCCGGCTCGATGAGAAAGATGGAGGTCCAGAGGCGCACGAAGGCCGGCAGGGCCCCGAAGGACTCCAGGATGTAGGCGTAGCTGGCCCCCGACTTGGCCACGGTGGTGCCCAGCTCGGCGTAGCACAGGGCCCCGAAGACGGAGAAGAGGCCCCCCAGGAGCCAGATGAGCAGCGACAGGCCCGGCGAGGCGCTGTGCATCAGGACGCCCTTGGGCGACACGAAGATGCCCGAGCCGATCATGTTGCCCACGATCAGGCACACGCCGTTGCTCAGGGAGATTTCCCTCTTCATCTGCGCCTTCTCCTCGCTTGGGGGCAGCGGTGAGGCCGGGGCCGAGGCCGGGGGACCGCTCGTGCGCCACCGCATCTTCTGGGAGAGCGCGCTCAGCTTGTCTTTAAAGTCCGCCATCCCTCCTTGGGCCAGAGGACGGACGTCGGCGGCGGCGGCGGCGGCGGCGGCGGCGGCGGCGGCGGCTCGATTCTCTTGTGATCACGTTTTGTCAAATCCAAGTCTCTCCGGAGTCCAATGGATTGGACGCCTAGTGCCGTTTAACTAAACAAAAATGAAAAGATTTTAGGAAGGGCAGACAGACCATGAAAAGTCCTTTCATCCTCTTTATTTATCACGAGGAGACATCTGCTTCATTCGACATGGCCAGGGAATGGACACCGGCCAGTGAACACTCCAAATGGACAACCTTCTTTGGCCAAAAGGCACCCCCTCGGAAATGACTTTATCACCAGCTCATTCGCCTTCCAAACGGATTGGACGTCGTCTCTTCGACTGACCGAGCAATTGAGAAAAAAGTGGACGAACGTTGCGTCTTACCGTGGAGTTTCAAATCCGAGTGAAGACGGCTGTTTCCCGGCCGGCCCAGCGTGTCGGCTTTTTCACCCCCCAAGTGTCTGGAAGCGCTGAGGCAATCGTCCAGTGCACGTCCAGTGCGACCGTGACCGCATTCCGCCCGTCCCATCGGCGCTATTTTCAGCCATGGAGGAGGAACCAGACACCTGCGCGTCAAAACTCCTCAATGGCCGCACTTTGGACGCACGACGCTATTTCAACGGGTTGGCGCCGTGTCCGTGGGCAAACTTGGCATTTGCACCGACACTTTTTACTTTTTTTGATTTAATAGAGCTTAAATAGACAAGTGAGTGGAAGTATAAAATGAGGGCAGGCCGTTTAATGAGCCCACTCAGTGAAACCTGAGTTTGGACAAACAGAAATACACAAGTAAATAGGTAGTAGTAGTTAAGTTCTTAACGTCTTGCTCCACTTAGAAGATAGTGAAGTGGCCCAGGAGCTCCATAAGTTTTCAAAAGTATCCTTATGCCACCAAGTCACAAGGCTTTGTTTCAACAAGTGAGCCCACATTGTCAAGTCATGCTAAAAGAGGATAGACGTTGGAACAAACTTGATTTGACGAATTTCTGAGGAACCAAAAATCATCGCCTGGTATAAAAAGAAAAAAAGAGAGGCCAGTTGGCTGTGCAAGAAAAGGAGAAGTCCACATTTGTGTTTACCTTGAGCTATCGCTCAACGGGCTAACTCAAACAGTGTCACGGCGGATCCACTTTGAGGAAGCGGGTTAGGGCGTGGCCAAACGTGGCCCGGCGTGACCCGGCGTGACCCACCGACGCCAAAGCGCCCTTAATGACGCTCATTCAAGCAAAAGACATGGGACCGACTCCACGAGTCGCCTTTCTCTTTCCCGCCATCCTCCAAGCGCGGCAATAACCGGCAGCGAGCGGAGAAGCTTTGCCGAGGCCCACGTCGATACCGCGAATGGCTTAGGAGTTCCCGGCAAAGGAGAGGGCCGTTTCCTCGGGGTAGGGCTGAAGGCCCATCTGCTTGTTGTGCCGCAACTTGGCCACCACCACGCGGCAAAAGTCTTCCCCCTGGCGGTCGCAGTCGTCCAGGAGCTGGCGCACCTTGGCGGCGCGCGTGGTCCGGTTGACCACCAGCTCGTAATCCTCGCGCATCAGCATGGAGCGGGCCAGCAGGGCGTCCAGGCTCTGGTTCAGGCAGGCTTCCGTCATCTGCGCCACGATCTCCTCTCGTTGCGTCGACATCCACTCGCCCACCGGACCGCTCCGGGACGAAGGGGGCGGTGGTGGCGGTGGTGGCGGTGGTGGCGGTGGTGGCGGTGGTGGCGGTGGTGGCGGCGGCGGCGCAGCCTCTAGAACAAACCCACACGGTTGACATTTCCCCCGCTAAAGTGCTCTAGAAATAACTGGCCGATGCCGAGCGGTGGAAATTCTCGCCCACGACGCACGCCCTGCCCAAAATGGCCGCCGGGTCCTTTTTTTCCGCCCCCAAATTCAACAAGCCGATCGCCCCGAAGCTAAAAATGCAGTTGGCACCTTGCGCTTTTGTCCAACTGGCGTCCAGCGTGAGGGTCTGCGGCGGCGTGTGGACCTCGGAGGGTGGTTGGCCCGGGTCCTCCGGAGAGCCAGGTGACGCCCGGACCTCGGAGGCGGGTAGAGGGGCCGGGTCCTTCAGAGAGCGGGGCAGATCCGGCGCCGCCAGCCAGGCAAAAGACAAATTAGCTCCATCTGTAGTGGAGACAACAAAGTGGCCCATGGTCGCCTTGATGGATTGCGGGTCACAAACAGCCCCCTCCCGTCCCTCCGTCCATCAGTTACCCTGCGAAGGCGCCACGTTGCTGCTGGTCAGGGCGCCCGGAAGCGAAATGTGGCGTTCCTGAGAGGAAGACGAGATCTCCCGTCAAGGTCGGCCGCCATACTTTAGCGGCGACGAGAGCGACCCGGGCGCTACGGGAGGACGATCGCTCGCCACACCGACCTGCCGGCCGTCCTCGGCCTCCCCGCCGCTCTTCTGGCTCCGTCGCGACGTCTCGACGGCCTGCGGGGTAAACGCGCCGACGTCAAAAGGAGCGAGCGGCCAACGCTTGTTTGAAAAAAAAAAGAGGATTTTTTGAACAAATGCCTTCTTTCAATTGGGAAACTTAAGAGGATTTCCATACCATTTCATTCATTTGAATGTATTGTGAAGATACATTTAAAAGAATGTTCTATCTTTAGTTTAGTAACCTACTATACATGTGCATGTATAGAAATTCAGCTGAAAAAGGAACGATAACCAATATAAGTATAAGAAGACAGAAAACATTTGAAGAAATGGCAATAGGTGTAGAACGGAGCGTCTTCTTGCCTTGCGGCGGTATGAAGAAGAAGAAGAAAGAAGGGGGAAAAAAAAAAAAGTAAATCAGCTCTCACCCTGGACTTCTTAATCTGGAGCACCGCCACCAGGAAGTCGATTTCGGTGTACTTCCTCACCATGGGCTCCAGTTCGAGCAGACACTCTGAAAGAGCGGTCAAACGGAACGAGGAGGCCTCGCGTCAGAGCCCAAAGCGTTCGTGGCTAAACGGCAAGTCCAAATTGGGGGGGGGGGGTGATGAAGCCTTTGGCCGGCCTCCCCACTGACCTCCCCACCGACCTGCCCACCGACCTGCCCACGTCTGCTTACCGAGGAAGGAAGGCCGCTGGTCAGTATTTGCGGTCCAGCCGCACGTCATCAAGCACACCAGCGTGTCCCTGCCGGGTATCTGCTGGGAAAGGCTGTCCGGGCCGGTGTCGGGGCGCATCCCGCGAAGCACGTTGAACATGATTTTCATGGGGTTGCTCACTTCTGATGAACACAAAAAGCCACGTCGCTCAGGTTAGTTAGGAAGAAAGAAAAAAAAAACGCCACCTTTGTACCACGGCGACTACGTTTTACCATCGTACGGAATTTGCCGGGAGAGTACCTCCCACATGATGATGGCGTAACTAGGGAGGGAGAGAGAGAGACAAAATAAGGAGATTGGTGAACAAAAGTAGCCATGTCGAGAAATAGAAAATGCCATTTTGGCACACACACACACCAAAAAATGGAGTCAGTGCACTCCCCCTGGGTCTCATTTTGGGTCACTACTGGTCACTTCACTTCATTTGGGGGCGTTTAACCTCCTCGGACCTGGCGTCCACATGTCATATTTTTGGTTGTCGCAAGACTACAATGTTACATTTTGGACTCCAAGGGCCTGGCGTCCGCTTATGATGTGGACATCATTTTCCTCAGAAAGGACCTCATGTAAAAAGATCATTCTTTCTTTTTACACTCACCCGGTCCCAATTCGCCCAACTATCAAAGAGAAAATACAAATGCATGCCTTGCAAGAGTCTGGGTCTTAGGAGGTTAAAAGGTCACTTTGTCATTTTTTGCAGTCAATTCCTGACAATTTAAGGGCATTCTAGTCTCGCCTCCTGCTGGCTGGGGGGGGGGGATTCCTGTTGAATGTGTCATGGGATGGCCAAACTATTCCACAAAGTGGGTGCGGGCAGGGGTGTTTTGGTTCCAACCTCCAAAGAGCAAAGCTTTCCACAATACTAGTGTCCTGCGAGTGCAATCAGTGGATTGCCGTCAGCTGCTTCTCTTGCCCAACCCCCGCTGGTTCAACTTTGCCAGTCAACTCGGTTGGTGCTGTATGACTTAAAGGAAAAGCTACTCGCTCCCCACCCACCCACGTTGGCCCAACCCCCGTTGATTCAACTTCGTCACCTACGTATGTGCCTTTGTCACCTTTGCAAAGCCACCCCTCCCTGCCTGGTATAAACTGTCAAAAGCCAGTTCAAGACTTTTTTTTAACCTATTTCAAACACGGGCCATCAAAGCGCAAACTTTTGACCATTGAAGAGCGAGTGAGCGCCTCAAAGAAATTGAAGCATTGGACATATGAAGGAAGACGTAGCATCCCTTAAGACTAGGCATTGATTTAACAGGGCTGGGCAAACTAAAAAAAGGCCAAAGTGAGTGCTTTGGTTTCAACTTCTAAAGAGGAAACTTTCTGCAATACTAGTGTCCTGCTAGTGCAATCAGTGGATTGGAGTCAGCTGTTTCACACAGCCCAACCCCCGCTCCTTCAACTTTGTCAGTCAGCTCAGTCGCTGCTGTATGACTTAAAGGAAAAGCTACTCGCTCCCCACCCACCCACGTTGGCCCAACCCCCGTTGATTCAACTTCGTCACCTACGTATGTGCCTTTGTCACCTTGGCAAAGCCACCCCTCCCTGCCTGGTATAAACTGTCAAAAGCCAGTTCAAGACTTTTTTTTTAACCTATTTCAAACATGGGCCATCAAAGCGTGAACTTTTGTCCATTGAAGAGCGAGCGAGCGCCTCGAAGAAATTGAAGCATTGGACATATGAAGGAAGACGTAGCATCCCTTAAGACTAGGCATTGATTTAACAGGGCTGGGCAGACTAAAAAAAGGCCAAAAGTGAGTGCTTTGGTTTCAACTTCTAAAGAGGAAACTTTCTGCAATACTAGTGTCCTGCGAGTGTAATCAGTGGATTGGAGTCAGCTGCTTCACACAGCCCAACCCCCGCTGCTTCAACTTTGCCAGTCAACTCGGTTGGTGCTGTGTGACTTAAAGGAAAAGCTACTCGCTCAACCCACGTTGGCCCAACCCCCGTTGATTCAACTTCGTCACCTATGTATGTGCCTTTGTCACCTTGGCAAAGGCACCCCTGCCTGGTATAAACTGTCAAAAGCCAGTTCAAGACTTTTTTTAACCTATTTCAAACATGGGCCATCAAAGCGCAAACTTTTGACCATTGAAGAGCGAGTGATCGCCTCAAAGAAATTGAAGCATTGGACATATGAAGGAAGACGTAATGTCCCATAAGACTAGGCATTGATTTAACAGGGCTGGGCAGACTAAAAAAAGGCCAAAAGTGAGTGCTTTGGTTTCAACTTCTAAAGAGGAAACTTTCTGCAATACTAGTGTCCTGCGAGTGTAATCAGTGGATTGGAGTCAGCTGCTTCACACAGCCCAACCCCCGCTGGTTCAAGTTTGTCAGTCAGCTCGGTCAGTGCCTGATAGCTTGAGCAAAAAGCTCCCTCCCACCAACAGCGGCCCAACCCCCGTTGATTCAATTTTGTCAATGCTGGGTGGCCTGCAAAACAAAAAGCTGCCTTTTTTGGACCTATTTCAAATGTGAGCCATCAAAGTGCAGACTTTTGACCATTGAAGAGTGAGCGAGTGCCTCAAAAAAAATTGAAGCATTGGACATATGAGGGAAAACGTAGCATCGCATAATATTTAATAGGGCTGGGAAAAATAGGGGCCACAGTGAGTGCGGGGGTGCTTTGGTTTCAACCTCTAAAGAGGAAACTTTCTGCAACTCCTGTATGTTACAAGTGCAATTAGTGCATTGGAGTCAGGTGCTTTATCACAGCACAACCCCGGCTCCTTCAAGTTTGCCAGTCAGCTCGGTCGCTGCTGGATGGTTTGAACAGGAAAAGCTGCCAAGCTGCCCCCACCCACAACAGCCCAACCCCCCTTGACGCAACTTTGCCAGCTATGTGTGTGCTGGATGGCTTCAAAACGAAAAGCTGCCAGGTATAAACTGTCAAAGCCAGTTCAAGACTTTTTGACCTATTTCAAACGTGGGCCATCAAAGCGCGAACTTTTGACCATTGAAGAGCGAGCGAGCGCCTCGAAGAAGTTGAAGCATTGGACAAACGTAGCCTCCCCTGAGACTAGGCATTCATTGAACAGGGCTGGGCAAACTAAATAAAGGGCCAGAGTGAGTGTGGGGTTTTTTTGGTTTCAACCTCTCTTGCCCAACCCCCGCTGGTTCAACTTTGTCAGTCAGCTCGGTCGGTGCTGGATGGCTTGGAACAAAAAGCTGCCCCCAGAGGGCTCCCCCCAGAGGGCTCCCCCCAGAGGGCTGCCCCCAGAGGGCTGCCCCCAGAGGGCTCCCCCCCCCCGCCAGGTTCGGCTCACCTGTACATGTCGTGCTTGACGTCAGCGCGCCGACTATTGCTGGGCTCGTACTCCTCCGGCGGCATGTAGATGACGGTGCCGGCCATTTCCGACGATTTGGAGCCGGAGCCTTTGCTGACGGAGAGTTGGCGCCATTTGGAAAGACCGAAATCCGCAATCTGGCGAAATGGGAGCCCTTTAATGTGACTGATCAGATGGTTAAACAAAACAAAAAACAATGATGGCCACATGAAACCACCAATGTACAATGTACAACAACCAATTGAAAAGTGGCACTCAGCACAAGACTTTGATTTTAAACGGCGTTAGGTTAATCTAGAAGGCAAATCACTTTGACCATACCATATTGTATCCGGAGACCACCGTTCAGTTCGGACAACGCTATTAAGCAAGCATTGCCTTGAAAAGAACACACACACCTACACACACGCCCACGCACACACCCACATGCACACGCCCACACACACGCCCACACACGCCCACACAAACGCCCACACACACACCCACACACCTTAACATGAAGTTCGCTGTCCAGCAAGATATTCTGGGTCTTCAGGTCATGATGCAAAAGGGGCGGGGTCATGTTGTGAAGGAAGTTGACCCCCAAGGCGATCTCGTACAGGACCCTCAGCCTCAAAGGCCAGGCCAGAACGGGGTACACGTCCTTCTGTAGAACAACAGACACAGTAGGGGAAGAGCTGAAACACTCGCTGGATCTAAAAAAAAAAACCTAAAACATTTCCTGGGTCGTGCCTACTCTTCACATCTTAAATGAGTAGTGACTGAAAGCGAAAGCAAAGGAAAACCCCCACCCACACATTTGGTTCTTCTTCCCATTTCCGCGAACACGTCAATGTTTCGCCAAATGACCCATCGATCTCAGGGAAAGATGGCAGGAACGGCCGTATAAAAAGCGCCAATCCTTCGAAATGGGTGACAAACGCAGCCAGATCGGAGCGCCAAATGGGTTTTGTGTACGTCAAATAATTTTAGTGCGGTCATTTGGGCCTTTTGGATCTGCTCCCCGTTTGGGGGCACACGGAAGGGCGCCGTCTCACTACCTCGTGCAGCAACTGGTCCAGCGAGCCGTTGCTCGCGAACTCGGTCACGATGCAGAAGAACTCGGGCTCGTTGCAGATGCCCAAGATCTGGATGATGTGATTAAAGCGAGCTTTGTGGAGGACCTCGGCTTCCTTCAGCAAACACTTTCTCTCTCTGCAACGCAGACGGGAAGCGGTCCTCAGTTCATGAGATGATGGCTTCATCACAGGTAGACGTCCAAACCGCGAGCCCGGTACCGTATATCGCAGATGGTATCGGGAGGTTCCAATTGGTAGCCCACCCGATAACACGCCTTACCTTTCTCCAAACGGAGAGTCTAACTTGAGGCACTTGATGGCCACGGTGGTCCTCCAGTCGGAATGTTGAGCCTTGAAGACGGTGCCGAAGCCCCCTCTGCTCAGGTAGTACAGGTCGGTCAACTTCTGGTAGGGAATGACGGGCAACGTGCTGGTCAGACTGCCGACGTTCACGCAGCCCGTCGAGGTCGTCGCCGGCGCCTGGGGCTCCATTGCCGTGCCGTCACGTGATCCTATTCTTCTCCTCCGCGGTTCTCGGTGCCCCAAAAAAGCAGAAGTGGCCTTTCGGAAATAACACCAGGCAGCCAGAAGAGAGAGGGGGGCGTGGTTTCACGCGCCTCAATTCATGATGTCGACCCGAGTTAGCATGCTCGGCTAAACGAGAGGGAAAGAAGACGGAACGGTGGGTGGGTGGATGGAAGCGACGCTTCGGACTAATTGCCGGGATGAAGTAAAACGCATCAAGCGTGTCGGAAGCTGGCCCGGGAGTTGCAATGTGTATGGTTTGTGTCAGCTAAATAGCATGACGATGCGGTTACTAGTAGACACAAGGCGGAGGTTTGTTATTGTTTCATATGACGTCACACTTTCGGTCCGTTGAAGTTGCCTTCGGGGGCCTCGGAATTGAAACATCCGGGAGAAACTTTCCCCTTTTTATAAGGTAACCCCGAAATATGTCCGTTTTTAAAGGAAATACCCAATTGAATAACACTTTGAGTTACCTCATATTGATTCGTGCAATGCCCGTGGGGACCAAAACTGTGGACGTGTCGGAAAATTGTTCATGTTGGTAAATGACGAACACAAATGCTCAATTATCTCTATTAACGACAAAAAACACCAACGCGTTCCTACATTTATGAATGAATGGGCGCGAATCGATATATCAGAAACGAGGCTACATGTTTAAATGCGGAATAAATACATGTATAGAGTGAGCGCTGCAATCAGCATTATATTTCCCCGTTGCCTCGATAAGGTAGCACGGCTCTTCACGCAGGTTCCGGGGACTACCAACGAAGAAGAATTCCTGCTTCCTGTGTTTTTAGCAAAACGAGACAACTCGTGAGCCAGGGTGTAGTACACACCAAGTTAATACTTATACGTGTATATACTTGTAGTACATACAAGTTCAAAATGGTTCGCAAGTTGAAGTTCCACGAGAAGAAGTTACTGAAAAAGGTCGACTTTATTAACTGGGATGTGGACAACAACGTTCACGAGGTTAAAGTGCTGAGGAAATACCGGATCGAGAAGAGGGAGGACTACACAAAGTAAGCGCCCGTGGGGCTAAATCGGAGATTTTCAAAGACGAGTTCGTGTAAGAGGAGAGGATGCCCAAATCGCTGTTGTCTTCTCAGGTATAACAAGCTGAGTCGCAACATCAGGGATCTGGCACAGAAAATTCGAGACCTGGACGAAAAGGATGGATTCCGAGCTCAGAGCACACATCAGCTATTAGAAAAACTGTTAGTGGCAAGCAACGACACTATGTAATACGGGTACTAGAAAGTATTCTGATCACATTTGAGCGTTCTTATAAACTCAAGAGAAAATGGCTAGTCTGCTAGTCGAACTCTGCAGCGCCATCTTCTGTTTGGAGACGTATGAGTGGGTGGGGCCAAGAAGCTAAGAAAACAAGGCGAATTTAGGATCTAATTTCTTCATTCAAACTTTTCCCTCCATTTTTGTTGTTGTTGATTGTGTATAGTTACAGCAGCGGGCTCATCCCCACCAAGCAGAACTTGTCCCTGACGGAGAAAGTCACAGCCTCGTCATTCTGCAGGTTAGTCACGCGTGTCGGACCGTCCGTCCGTCCACCCGCCCGTCTCCCCTTCAACACGGCCAACGACGCGTGGTCCCGCAGGAGGCGCCTTCCTTACATCGTGGTCAAACTCCGAATGGCTCAGAACCTGAAAACGGCCATCACCTTCATCGAGCAAGGACGTATCCTTTCATTTCCTCGTCCCGCCCGATTCGTCCGCCGATCGTACGATACGTTGGCGTCTAAGCCGTGAGGGCCTCCTATCCCATGCTTTTGTTTCGTTTTGGCGCGGCCAACGCGAGCGAGCGCAGAATTTGGCCAGTTACGGGATGGAATTGGAGTGGAAATGCTGATTTGTTGGCTCCTTGACTGCCTCTCTCTCTTTGTCAGATGTGCGCGTGGGCCCAGAAGTGGTCACCGACCCGGCCTTCCTCGTCACCAGGTGGGAAGGCCGCGCCGGTTCCCAAATAAACGCTATACGAATGTCATGTTGTTTGACGTCTGCAGAAGCACGGAAGATTTTGTCACCTGGGTGGATTCGTCCAAGATCAAACAGCACGTCCTCAATTATAACGAGCAGGTGAGCTTCCTCTGTCAATGGGAAAAGATTTGGAGCTCTCCAAGAGGGCTCCACCGACTCCAATTGGTGGCTTGTCTTGCAGAGAGACGACTTTGACATGGTGGAGTGAATCTTTTGGAGAAAAAAAAAAGTGCCCGTCCCACTCGGAGCCAAGCCGATGGGGTCAGCCGGGATGAAAATTGGAAGGCTTCCTTCCTTCCTTCCTTCGGCTGTCGACGGCCAAGACAAGAGGAGGGCAATGTTTTTTTCAACTATTTTCCAGCCCTTTTATGAATGTTTTTCCACAGGTTACCAAAAATGCTTTGTTGTGATTTACCCCTGTAAAGTCCTTTTTCTTGTTAATAAATGAAACATTTTTCAAATTTCAATGGATGGTATGGAGTATCATTTTGAGCCTTGACACAGCCTGTAGCTCTCTCATGACAGTAGACACGGATCATTTCTTCGTAATAAGGCTTTTTTGGGGAAAAATAATGGTCCCAAAAGTAAATGGCTTCTTTTCTACTCGAAGAGAAAAAAAAATACACAATGTTTACCAATTTCTCCTTTTATTACGTCCAAAAAAGAAAGTGAAGCAATTTTGCAAATGAAAAGAATTGAATATTTTCCTTTTCCCAAGTCTATTTCAAAATGTGGCGATTACCTGTGGTGGACGGCGCTCCGCGTCCAATCCATTTGGACGGGGAGAGCGCGACAAAGAGCGCCAAACATCCCATTTCTTTCAACTAGGTAACGGATTATCCACTCTTTGGGGAATGTGCGTCCAAAATCAAAAGGCTGGCCTTTGTCCCGTTACCATGTTTCTCACGCGGGCGCAAAAATGCATTTGTCGCCGTCCCCGTCCGTGGCGAATCCAAGTCCACTGGACGCCGCTCCTGTAAATACGCTGTCGGATGGCGATGAGAAAGCAAACCTGTCACGAGGAAAAATCCTGCTTTCCATCAGGTCCATTTAATGCTCATTCCACGAGACGTGAAAAAAAAACTGCTACAAATATTCTGTTCCTTTCTTGCTGCCGCGGGGTGGAGCCGAGGCCGGAGCCGGACCTGGACTTCGACCTGGACTTCGAGCTGGACTTGGAGCCGGAGCCGAGGCCCCGCCGGCCGACCGAGAAAGAGGACGAGGAAGCGTCACGTCCAAAGTCAGGGACACGATCTTGAGGGAAGGAGACGCCCCGGCGCCTCGGCCCGCCGAAGAGGCCCGAGACCTGCGGGTGAAAGAGCGCAATTTGGTGTCAAAATGCACCTTTGTGGAAATGTACTTTGACAGAACTTGACTACGCCTGTACACAGAGACATTTTCAGCCGCCCGACGGGGGCGCACGGCCATCGTAATTGACTAGCGTCGCACGAGTCAGACCTGGAAGCGGCGGAGACGCCGGACGATCGGCCGCCGGCAGTCGACGGAGACGGTGACGGGGACCGAGACGGGAAGGGCAACTTGGCCTGAGGACATTTTAGCAGACATTTTAGACGATGCCCCTGAGCTTGGGACGGAGCCTGACCTGGATAAAGGCCTTCTCCAAAAGGGCTCCGAGGTCAGGTCGCTCCTCGGCGGCGTGGCGCAGCAAACGCTCCAGACGCTTGCTCAAGTCCTTCAACTGCCTCAGGCGGACGTCCTTCTCCTCCGACGTCTCCGTCGCCGTCTTTCGCCTCGTGCGGATCTTCTGACTCAGCGTCCGGCACTGGCGGTGGCAAAAGTGCGTGTCAACGACTCCACGTTGGGGGGGGAGAATGGAACCACTTGCAAAAAAAAAAAACAACTTCCCCCCCAAAAAATGGAATTTAAGACGGAAAAGCGGAGGCGCAGCCACCTGTTTGGTGGCTCGATCCACTTTTTCCCGCTGCGAAACGATTTCCCCGCTCAGTTGGCCCAACAGGGAGCGTTTGCCCTCCATCTTTAGCTTCTGCGCCCCCGCGGCCTGCAGCAGACCGTCCAAGGTAGCGTTCAGTTCCTGGGGGCAAAAAAAGCAGAAGAGCTCCTGGGATGACTCCCCAAACAATGGCATTGCTTCCTCCGTCCGGCCAGCACCTGGCGTCGTCGGTCCAGTTGTCGGACTTGCTTTCTCTTGTCCTCCAGCGCGTCTCCGGCCAGACGCAGGCGCTCTTCCGCCTGGATTTTTTCCCCATATTCTCCATCTGGCGAGAGGAGAAGCCATCCAGTTACGAAGCGAGCAGTCCACGCGGAGCCGGGTGGCCACGTACCGGAGGCGGAGGAGTCGCCGGCCGGGTTGAGCGCGGCGCGAACTTGGGAGTTGCTCGTACGGGCCAAGAGGGCGCTGTTCTCCAGGGCTTTGTTCTCCTCTTCCAGCTGGCGGATTTTGCCCGCCAGATGCTCCCCTCGCTGAACCGCTTCCGCTCTCTCCAGCGCCGCCTGGTGGGAAACCAGAACAAGGATTCAGTAAAAGAGAAGATTGGAGATTGAAAGAGAAGGAACGCTCGAGCAAACTATCGCTTGACGAGGTCTACTTGCAGCAGTCGGTCACTCGGGACAAATGTCACCTTGGCGATGTAGCGAGCTTGACGCTGGACGGCGTCCTCCTCGGCCTCCTCCTCCCCACCAGGGACGGCGGCCATGGAAAAGCTCCGCGCTTCCAAATGTTTCTTCATGGCGTCGATCTTGGACATTTTGCCGTCCAGTCGAGCGCTGCCGAGAGATGGCGGGGAGACGCGTGACGGGCGCCCTGGCCCAGGTGGAACAAGCGGCGGGAGGGAGGGACGGTGACCCTCACCCGATCTGGCGTCTCTCCCGTTCGGCGCTCTTGAGCTCCCGACTCAGCATTTGATGGTAAACGCCGATCTCCTCCCGCCTCTGCCGGACCACCCTGTCCACGTCCAGTCGCCTCTTCTCCAGGGAGTGCACGCCGTGGGCTTTGCTGAAGACCAGATCCCGCTTGCGCTCGATCTCCAGCTTCAACATGTTGCGCTCCAGCATCTGCTCCTGGTGGGCCGGTAAGACGTTAAACTTGCAAGGGTGTCAGACTCGGTCGGGTTGGTTGGCGGGCCGCTTTAACGTCAACTTCATTTCACATGGGCCGGACTATTTTAGATAGAATATTTAGATTTTTTTATGAACTGGATTAAAAGCCCTGAATATTCTGTTTTTTTATAGATCTAAAACAATGATTATTTGAGCTTTTTTAAAATATATTTTTTGATTTTACAAAATGATTTTTGAACTAAAAACACAGAAAAAATGGATTAAAAAATGACAATGATTGATTTAAAAGGGGGAAAATGAGGAAATTTAATATACATCTATAATCTTCATTTTAATTTGATCCTAAAACAGAAAGTTGGCACTCATGATTGACTTTCCCGGGCCACACAAAATGATGCGGCGGGCCACATTTGGCCCCCGGGCCGCTACTTTGACACCTGTGGCGTAAACGGTCAAGGGGGAAGGGCGGCGCTACCTTTTTGTCCAGGCGGAGCTTCTTCAACTCTTTTTCGATGTTGTCGTTGATCAGCTTGAGGGTTTCCGCTTGGTGGGCCAGCTCTTTCTTCTCGCCCTCCGACTTGTCCTTCTCCCTCTTCAGATAGCCCGTGTCGCCCTGTCCCGAGGCAAAAGGGGGACGTGAGAGCGGGAGGCGGAGGGAGGGAGGGAGGGTCCGTCCCGTCCGGACGGCGCCGACCTCCGCCTCGGCGATCCCGGCGACGATCCGGCCGGACGTCTTGGTCCTCCGGTCCAGGGTTGCGTTCCACTGGGCGATCTGGGCTTCCAACGTGGACTTTTCCTCCGAGTGGCCGAGGCCTCGCAGGCGGGCCAGCTTTTTCTCCAAGAAGTCCACGCGACAGTCCTAACGGGGCAAAGGACGTCATTATGAGGACGGGGCAAAAAGAGCGTGGGTTAGGGTCCCACTTTGGAGGAGCCCACCTTTTGTCCGGCCGTGGCCCGCTTGTCGGCCAAGCGCTTCTCCCGTTTCCCCAGCTCCCGTTCCAGAGCGACCAGGGCCGACTCGCTCCTGGACTTTTGGGCCAGAGCGTCCTTCTCCGTCCTTTTCAGGACGTCCGCCTGCCGTCGGCAGCGGAAGAGCCGCTCCCGGCGCTCGCGCAGCTGCGCGTCCGTGTCCTGCGGCGGATCGCAAAATGTAGTGGCCGGTGGACCTCGAAGCAAGAGCCTCCCGAGACCGAGACGCACGGAGGCTTCTGGGAAAGCCGGCGGCTCACCTGGATGGCTCGTTCCTCCCCGCCGAGGAAGCCTTCCATTTGCGCCGCCTTCTCCTTCTCGCTCGAGGCGTGGCGCGTGACGGCGCTCAGCTTCTCCCCCAGGGCGTCGTTTGCGGCCGAGTCTCGCTCCAGCCTAGAGAGAGACCAGCGTTGGGCCCCGGCGGCTCCCCCCTCCGGCGACGGGTCACTCACTTGAGGCGGTTTTGCCGGATCTGTTCCCCGAGCCTGGAGACGTGGGACTTGATGGACTCCGCGGCGGAGGTGCTCCTATCCAGTGCGGTTTTACAACTTTTGAGCTGCAGACGCACGGCAGAAAGGTTGACTTTCCGAGGTCTCCACAATGGCGAAAGACAAATTGGCACTCGGCGGAGCAAGATTTTGAGGGGGTTGACGTCAAAGGTCACTTTCCCAGGAGCTCCAAGCCGGAAAACAAAGACGCGGCGCCTCCCGCTTCGGACGCCGGACGCTCACCTCGTCTCGCATCTCCAGGCAGTTCCTCTCCCGGTGCTTCAAGTCCTGCTTTAATTTGGCCGCCCGCCGACGGGTCGCCGTCAACTTCCTCTCCGTCTCCTTGTTGTCGCTCAGCTGCGAGTCGTGCAAGCGCTTCATCTCTCTCAAGGCGTCCATCCTTTGCCGGACGGCCCCGTCGCCCTCGGACGCTTTCTAGGAAGGACGCGCGTGCGAGAGGACGCTCGTGGCGGCTGGGCTCGCTCGCTCGTAGGTCGACGCTTAGCTCCGGTCGGTTCGGGTCGGGTCGAGTCGGGTTACCCGAGCCCAGCGTCGCAGGTCGGCGTCTCGTCGCTTGCTCTGCCCGATGGCGTTTTCCCAGCGCCGGATGATCTTCTGGCTTTCCCGGTGAGTCTGCTCCAAATGCTCCACAGTCTTCTCCAGGGCCACCTGAGGAGAACGTGGCGGACGGAGCCTCTGAACCCTGAACTCAACGCGTGCGCCAAAAGCCAAGCGTACCTGCGCAGATAGATTCTCCGTGACCTCGGCGTCCAGGGCTCGCCGCTTTTGCTTGGCCTCCAGCGCCATCCTCTCCGTGGCCAACGTGAGGGACTGCGGCCAAACGTCGCCCGAGTCTCGCGGGGGAAACGATCGTCCGCCGACGGGGGAGGAGAGGACGACGGCGGCGAGGGACGACCCACCTTGATCTTGCGCTCGTCCTGCCGCGAGTACTTGACGAGGACGGCGGCGTGCTCCTCTCGTTGCGCCGACTCCTCCAGGAAGGCGTCCACGGCGCGGCGGTCCCAGTCCATCCGCTGGCCGAAGCGCTCCAGCTTCTGCTTGGCCCTCAAAATCTGGTCCTGAGGACGCGTCCCGGCCGAGAGGTGAACTCGGTCGGTCGGCGAAGGCGGCGGCGGCGGCGGCGATGACGGCGGCGGCGCCTCTTGACCTCCAACGCGTTCTGCCTCTCAGCCAGCCGTCCAAGCTCGTTTTCCGTGCGGGCGTTGTCCTGCGCCAGGTGGCCCGTTTGTCGCTGGGCCACGGCGGCCAGGTGGCGCTCCGTCTGGACTTCTCCGTCTTTGGCCCGACACAGAGCCTACGCGCAGTTGCCGCCGTCTTGGATTTTGCGCGTGGGAACGGGAGGCGACCCCCGCCGAGCCCTTTTTAACACGGATGGCGAGCGACGCCCCCTCCCTTTGACGGGCGTCGTTCAAACTCGTAGGAGAAGGAGCAGATTTCCGGACGACGACTGGAACTTTTCTTTTTTTGACTCACTGGCGGCTGGTACTAATCTAGTCTGACTTCTGTTTTCTTTTTTCTTTTTCCACCAACAGCCTGTTACGCCCATTTTGGGGAGCTGGGGTTAGCCGTAAAACGTACGTTTGGCAGATTTAGCTTTTTACTTGAATGAAAAATGTGGCTTCCAAAAATGCGACTCCTTCATGGCGCATCCTTTGCCATTTAGAGTGGGGGCAAAAAACCATTTCAGACGAGACGATTGGACACACAGCGGTTGACTGTCAACGATGGAGAGCGAGTTGGGCTCCAAACGGATGGAGCGCCTCTAAATGGATTGGAAAATACGCTCGATAGATACTACGCGTGTGCCTACCTCCATGTTTTCCAGCTCATCTCGAACCTGTTGGAGAAACTGGGCGGCCAGTCGCGTTTGATCTTGGCGATTCTCCCGCTCGCCGCTCACTCGGGAGACTTCCTTCCTCTTTCGGCGGATCTGTCAACGGGAGACGACGCAAATCCAGCGGCTTTTTTGGGCTTTTGACTTTCAAAATGAAAAGCATCTCACCTCTTCTATGAATGCCTTGTTTTCCGCATTTGGCCCGGGAAAGGCGCAGTCGTCCTCCCAGCCCGTCTCCGATGAAAGTGCCGCGCCGACGCTCGCCATCGTCGATCAATCAATCTTGGTTTGAGGTGGAAATAAAGGCTTCTTTTTTTTCCACAGAAGCTTCTTGCCCCGAACTGGGAAGACTGGTGTTTGTTGTCGGCAGCTCCTAGCAACCAGTCCGTCAGGTCTTTTGTTGAAATGCGAGCTGGAGGGGAAGGAGGAGGTGGAGGTGGAGGAGGAGGAGGAGAAGAAGGGAGGTTCGGGGGGCGGCCTTCGCTCATAGTGTTCGCCCCAAAAATACTTGTAGGATTTAGACATCAACAAAGTTTAGACCAAGGCTGTTTAAAGTATGAATTTATTGGTGAAAAGATCATGAACAAGCACCTCTCAATTCATCGGTCTGCCATTGATGGCGCAAGACGATGATTACATTCACAGCGAGACGATTGGACGTCTAGCGCCATCGGCGACAGCAAATGAGCCGACATGAGAATTCTTTCAGAAAGGAAAAATACGTTGATGGCTGACAGAAGTGAAATCGCCAATGGTTTGGACGTCTAACAGTGACTTGGTCCAAAAAACTTTTGGTACAGCACACCATTCTTTTCTTTAAAAAAAATTAAAAAAAAATGTTATGAGGAATAGTTATAATGGAATGTCCATTCCTTGGGTGACACCGGTGAGGTCAGGGCAGATCCTGGCCCAGAATGACCGTCTTCACGGACTGGTCGGAATCGTCGGAAAGCCTCTGGGTGTTGCCCGAGAATGCGGCGTGCCTACAAAAAAAAAAACAGAACATATAGGTGAGACTAAAATGGGGTGAGGTCCAAAAGGGTGAGCGTCGAGCGCCGTCCGTCTAGTGGCCGTGTGAAACCAGTCAAGACAAATTCAACGCTAAGAGACAACGTGGGGCCCTTTGCATGGGCTAGCACGGGCTAGCACGGGCTAGCTAGCAATGTCGTTTTACCTGGCAGAAACGGAGCTGCTGACGAGGTTGGACCTGCGGCTGACGGGGGCACTGACGCCGGGGCGGCTGGGAAAATGCAGGTTGGCCTGAAAGCGGGGACGGCCACGGTGAAAAGACGGCGAAAAAAAAGCACGGCCAGGCCAGGCCAAATGGCTCCTTCCTCGGTCACCCACCTGGTTAAAATGTTGCTCCAGGGTGCTTTTGAGGTGAGGTTTGAACCTGATGGCGGCAAGCAGCATCTCGTCCACAGAGTCGTTAAACTCCATGATGTGCCTCACTTCCTTCTCCAATTCTTGTTTGGCCTGAAGTCGGTCCTTCAGGGAGCTGTTGATGTCCTGAAAGGGGGGGGGGGGGTCAGATTTCAGGGGCGGGGTTTCCCTTTGAGGGCATTTTGGCACTCATCGCGTACCTGCAGGCTATGCCGGAGCTTCTCCAGCGCTTCCCTCTTGGTCATCAGCTTCTCCTCGGCCAGCACGATCTGCTCCTCCAGCTTGTATTTTTCCTGGTAATCGGGAGCTGAAACGGAGATGGGTTTGGTGGGTGAGTGGGGTCCCGGAGAGCCGGCCCTCGTGACGCTCTGGAACTACGTACTGGCTTCTTTGGCTTTGGAGACGGTGGTGCTAAATCCCGTGTTGCTGATGTGAAATAGCAAGGTGGTGTTCTCCAGAGCTTTGTTCTCCCGCTGCGCCTTGCGGATTTTGTTATCCAGGCACATGCCTTTCTGCGTCAGCTCCGCCTTCTCCAGCGCCGACTGGCGGGAGGGAGGGAGGGACAGAGACGCGTGGTCCGACGGGGAAACGGAAGCATCGCACGCTCGGGCGCGGTACGACCGCGTTGGTCTCGCCAAAAGCCTCCATAGTGGACGGAGGTTGGCGTGCGCGCGTCAATGACACCTCGGCGGCGCTCTGACCTTGGCGATGTAGTGAGCTTGACACTTGACGGCGTCGTCGTCATCGTTGTCTTGGGCCGCCATGCTGAAGGTCACCACCTCGTAATGTTTCTTTGAGGCTTCCACCTTGTGAACCTTGAGGTTCAGTTCCTGGCTGAGGGAGCGTTGAGGAAGGAGGAGGAGATTAGCGAGGGCCGGCACGGCAAGGCAAGGCACGGCACGGCGCTTGGACTCGGGCAGGCCGGCGGGCGGGCGGCTGGCCCTTTTTTTGGGCAGCGGCGGAGCGACTCTCTTACCTGATTCTCTGTCTCTCCTGGTCGGTGGTTTTCAGCTGCTGTTTGAGCATTTGCGTGAAGACCCGGATCTCTTCCTGCCTCTCCTGGATGGCCTTCCTCACGTTGAGTTGCCTCTTCTCCAAGGACACCACGCTGTTGGCCTTGTTGAACAGGAGATCCCGCTTCCTCTTCACCTCCAGCTTGGAGATGTTCTGCTCCACGATGTGGTCCTGAAGGAGGCGAGGGCGGGCGTCAAGATGGGTAGGCGGCACCCGGCGGAGGGCGGCGACGGAGGCGGAGAGCGGCCACCTGCTTCTTCAGTCGTAGCTTTTTCAACTCCTTTTCCATGTTGTTATTGATGAGTTTCTGCTCGGACACTTTGTTGTAGAGCTCTTCCTTCAGCGAGGCCGAATCGTCTTTCTCTTTCTTCAAATAGCGGATGTCCTCCTGCCCGAGGAGAGCGGCTTGAACGAGGGGACGGGCCGGCCAGCGAGCGGTCCGCTCGCTGGTGGGCGTGGCCCGCTCGCTGGTGGGCGTGGCCCGCTCGGTGGTGGGCGTGGCCTCACCTCCGACTCCTTGATTTTCACCAGCATCTTGCCGGACGTCTTCTTGGTCTCCTCCAGGGTGTTGAGCAGCTCCACGATCTTGCTCTCCATCTCGATCTTTTCGTCCGAGTCTCCCACCACGCCTTGTAGTCGAGCTAGTCTTTTATCTAAAATGATCAACTGGGAGTCCTAATGATGGGATGGCAAAAAGGTCAAAAGAAAGGCCAGAGCACGCCCCGAAACGCCAGCCGGCACCAAGAGGCGCTTCCCAGGCGCTTCCCGGCCGGCGCTCACCTTCTCGTTCATGATCATCATCTGCTTGACCAAATACTCCTCCTGTTTCCTGAGCTGCGTCTCCAAGGTGTTGACGGTGCATTTGCTGCGGATGATGTGCGCCATGAAGTTCTTCTCCTTCCTCTTGTAGTCCTCGCCGTTCTGCTGACAGCGGACCAACTCCTTGCTGCGTTCGCGCAGCTGGTTCTCCAGTTCCTGAGACCCCAAAAACAGTCGGGAGGGCAGCCACGGAAACCCGGACACTTGTGGGCTGCTTCCTCCTTGGGCGCTCGCTCACCTTGATGACTTGCTCCTCTTCTTTGAGAAAAATTTCCATCTGGGCCGCTCGCTCCTTCTCGCTGGAGGCGTTCTGGGTCACCCATTTTAGCTTTTTGTCCAGCGCCACGTTCTTGGCTATCGATTGAGCCAGCCTAAAAGAGAGCGGAGCGGAGCGGGCGCCGTTTATACGCCCGGCGGGCCGCGTACCAGTGGGGTTTGACCGGCACGCCAGTCGGTCCCCGGCGAGCCCGTCGGTCGGATTCCACTTACTTGTCGTCGTTGTTTTGGATTTCTTCCTTCATCTTCTGGATGTGGGACCTGGTGGAGTAGACGTTGGAGGTGGTCCGATCCAGCAAGGCTTTGCAGGTTTTCACCTGCGGACAAAACGTTGACTCATCCGGCCCAGCGCGGCCGGCGGACGAGTACACGCTCCAAATGGTCCGCGTTACCTCCTCCTGCATCTCAAAGAGATTCTTCTCCTCCTGCTTGAATTGCAGCCGCAGTCTGGCCGCCTGACGATTGCCGGCGGCCAACTTCTTCTCCTTCTCCTTGTTGTCGTTGATCTGCGAGTCCTGCAGGTTGACCAGCTCCGCCAAAGTGTCGTTTCTCTCTCGGATGATCCGGTTGCTCTCGGCCAATTTCTGCACGCCCGGCGGGGCTTAATGGGGTTAAACGCCGACAGGGCGAGAGGGAGCCCACCCACGAGGCGCTCTCCCCTTTCAACACCTTACCAGAGCGCACTGATGCATGTCTTGGTCTCGTTGCTTCATCTGCTGGATGGTCTTCTCCCACTGGTGGATGATCTGCTCCGTCTCCACGTGAGCCTGCTGCAAACTGCCCGTCGACTTGTCCAAGGCGATCTGCGGGGGGGGGGGGAGAGGCCCGACTTTCGCAGGAACGGCGGGAACGGGAACGGGAGGACGCCGAGTCGGCCCGGCCGAGAAGCGCACCTGGGCGGCCAAGGTTTCCGTCATTTCTTTGTCCAGGATCTTGCGCTTCTTGCCGGCTTCCACGGTCATCCTCTCCAGGGCCATGGTGAGCGACTGAGGAAGAGGAAGAGCGGAGAGGAGAGGAGGAGGCCGGGATCGAACGTCGTGGAGGAGGAGGCCCGGCCCGGAGAACACTCACCTTGATCCTCTTCTCGTCCTGGTGCGAGTACTTGACGATGGCCATGGTGTCTTCGTCCTTGATGGCCGATTCCTCCAAAAAGTCCTCCAAGGCCCTCTGGTCCCAGTTCATTTGCGCGCGAAACTTTTCCAGCTTCTCTCTGGCCTTCACCAGGTTGTTCTGCACAGGAAGAAAAAAAAAAAGAGAAAAATGCTCAGACAAGGGAAACAAACAACCACGACAGAAGAGACGAAAACGGAGCAAGGACGATTGGAGGAAGGCCATCACGTACGTACGCACCTCAAAATATTTGGACTTTTCGGCCAAATTGAGAATGTCGTTCTCCATCTTGGTGCTCTCTTGCAGCAGACGGCCTTTCTCTCGCTCGGCCACGGCGCCCAGGTCCCTCTCCAGGGTGCTTTCTCTTTCTTTGGCCGTGCAAAGAGCCTGCGGACGCAACCAAGGAAAGCGCACTTTGTCGCCGGGAGCAGCAGTTGAAAAACAACACGACACTTTTGGACTTTTTGGGGACTGACCTCGGTGACGTCCAGCTCCTTTTTGACATTTTTCAGACAGTCGTTTCCCAGTTGCCTTTTTTCTTTATTGGTCTCGCGGACGTTTTTTAGTCTGACCAGTTCCCTCTTGATCCCGATGATCTGCAGAATCACACAAATGCCTCACCGGACCGTATTGGAACGCCGTCTCCCGATTTGAACGCATCGCCGTCAACTCATTTCGGAGGCACGATTGTCGTTTTCTCGCCAAGGGCGACGACTGCTTTTTTTTTTTTTTTTTTAACGGCGGCCACGTCGGGAAGGGCGACCGAGCACCTCGGCACGTTATTTCTCGGCACTTGTCGCACTTTCTCTGTCTTAACCAATGGAAAATATGGCCGTCGGCACGCGTTGTTTAGTTGGCGCAAAGACGAGCGGCGAAAGCAACGTGGCGAAAAAGACTGACCTCGCTGATGAGCTCCTTGTTTTCAGCGTTGAGAATGGGCAAGGCGTAGTGTTGCTCCCAGCCCTTTTCCAGGGCCTGAGCCGCAAAGCCCGCCATTATGGAGGCAGCCGCTCAGCCGGGCAGCCAGGCAACTAGCCCGCGACGTCTCCACGTTGCAAAGGCAAAGGAGTTCCCCACGCCGGCGATTTCCATCGAACGACATCGCCGGTCGCCGCCGATGTCATCAGAAAGGATGATGCGTCCTTTGCCAGGAGATGCGCTGCGGGGAGCTTTATGACAAGGAACGTGACAAGTTCTGCACACCCCACCCTCCCGTGCCAAATCCCACTTTTTTTTTTTTTAAACTGGACCCCAAAAAATACTAAATTCTACGCGAGCATCTACTTTTTCAGAGTGAGAAACTCCAAGTCGTCCATTTTGCCAGTGCAAAAAAAGGCGCTTTTGCCAGCGCAGAAATATAAAAAATGAAGCTTTTGAGTGCTTCCCCACCGATTCATCAGGCGGGAACAAGATAGCAAATGGCAACGTTTATTTTAGACTCAAAGAAGACGGCATTGATCTTGAAAAAGGATGAAAATTCATACGGAATAATCCCAGAGATACCCCAAAAAATCCACTCTTAAATCCAATTGAACAAAAAAATATTTTTAAAAGCACGACACTTGCTTGGCTTTGGCAAAAAAAAAAAATACTGTCGTTAAAAGTGCCCAAAGCACCACAAGTTGAGTGACAAAGTGATATGCTTTTTTTCTTTCTCTCTCTCTCTCTCAACACGTATCGACACACACGTACGTACGCACGCACGTACGCGCACACGCACGCACGCACATCGGCGTGCGTATATATAAAGTCTATGCTGTGTAAAATGTTTCAGTCCTGAGGGTGGAAAAGGCAACGCAGTCGTCAGCCCAGCGCGGTCCACGTGTGGGTGGTTAAGAGCGTCTTAAACGGCGGTGCTTTTGGTCCCGATGTGCGGTCGTGCAAACTCCACAAAATCGTCAATGAGCACGGGCCACGCCCCTGAGCATGGAGGAACAAAGAGTAGATGCGTTTGTCTCGGTTTTGGGGAAACAATCATCGTGAGGAGCGCGCGAAAACGAGGGAGGATCTTTTTTTTTTAATCACACCAAAGGGATCTAATCGGGCCCGAGCCTGCTAGCCACCGACCTTCCTCGTCGTAATTGGACATGTCGTCGGTGATCATGGTGCTGAAGTCTAGCAGCAGGTTCCACGTGTCCTTGGGAATGGATCTTTTGTGGTGCTCCTGCAAAAGGCAATCAGGCTTACCATATGGCTTGGACTACCTGGCCTTCTTTTAAGGCTCCTCCTCCAACATTTGAAGCCTTTGGAAAACCCAGGCACGCTCCGACTATGGCTGCACTTACCACTAAAAAGGTTTTCCACAAGTCCAGGAACTTGAATCTTCCATCCAAGACTAAATTCCAGTAGGCGATAGCCATTTCTAAATCTGAAGGAGGAGAAAAAAAAAAAGGGGGAGCAATGGGATGGTAGAATTGGCCGGCGCGCCCATTTCTTCTCACCTAAACCTTTCTGGCCGGGATTCTTAGCAAAGTTAAACGTGAACTGGTAAAAATCCTTAAATCTTCCGTGGTCTTTTAACTCTTGTTCCATCTTGGGGAGCTGAGCTTTTAACTTGTCTATGGTGTCACAGCTGAGAAAAGAAAGAATAACATGAGCAGAGTGTGGAGGATCAGCTCAAGTCCAAATACAATCAATTATGACTGTAGTTGATTTCAGGGCACATCTCCCTAAAATCTAAATGTCAATGTTCCCGCCTAGACCGGAATACGGCTGGAGCGCCTTCACCTCCAATCTCCTCACCCTTGTTCCGCCATGCCGTCCATGAACTCCTGTTTGGAGAACTCGCATTGCGTGGCCGCCCGGAACTTCCAGGCGATGAGAAGAACGCTTATGCTGGCCGGATCCAAAGCCAAGTCGTCGCAAAACTGCTGAATGCCCTCGATGCCGATCTTGTTGTCGTCGTGAGGATCTGAGCGCAAAGGGGCCCAAATAAGCAAATGTCTTTTTTCGGTACATGGAGAGAAGAAGAAAAAAGGCTCGCTCGGATGCCTACCTCTGTATCTGTTGTAGAGTTGCTCGAGTTTCTTCTTGTCTAAAGTGCCTTTGAAAGTGGGAAGGTAAAGCTCGGGATTTTGGAAAAACTTGTCGGTGGCCACTTCTAGTTTCCAGTCATGTTGCGACAGACAGAGCAGAGCGGTCTTCTCGTTGGATTGGGTGAAAATCATGAACTGGCGAATTTTATCCTTCTGTGAGGACTTCAGCTTGTTCTGCCGGAAGAAAAAGATCAACGTGACATAAGAACACCAATGACCGTGTCAGATCTATAAAAACCGACGTTATCCTTAGGCGGTATCACCCAGACCCACTCCACCCTTAAGATTGATTTCAAACTAAACTATACTCAGATGGTCAACTCGGAACACAACTAAAAGGCTGCCTTCATAACATCTACGCCCGTATAGGAAGTCATTGGACATATCAGATAGCTGCAAGCAAGCAAGCAAGCAAGCAAGCAAGCAAGCGATTACGCGTCACATACCATTTTGGAAAAGGAAAATACTCGACGGCCAAGACTAAAACGCTGTCATTGTGGCAGCAACTCTGATGAACTGGGCATCTAAAACCTAGCTTGGCTAGCTCAAAAGACGAGCTAGCCTCATTACCTTTAGCTGCTTAGCAAATGCTAACGCCAACAGGTTACATTTGGGAGGCCCACGACACTTGTGTGGGGCAACCGAGTCGAGTTTTAGGCTTCCACGACTCAAATTGTGGTCATTGTTGCTTTTAACGACAACCTAGGAAAGAAGCAAGTAAGGTTTCTCACCATGTTTGTCTTCGCTCGGCTCCCTTTCCTCCCATCCAGCTGGCTAACCGGTGTAAAGTTGTTACGGAAACAAGGAGGATTCCGGTTCAAGTTTTCCAAATAAAATACTTCATTCGGTTTGTTCATTTTTGTAAAAATAGAAAATAAAAAAAAACTCCGACACATACAATTGGGCCAGCTGTGTGTAACTTTAGATGCATAGTCATTAATAGTGGGTTTATTGGTGACTACAGGGTTTTCAGACCAAATGCATTTTATTTTGAATTGCATTCATCGAAAGTGACGAAAATAATGTGGCAAATAAGCCACTCTAGCAAATGCGGGCGTTTGGCACGAAGATATCACACGTATAATAATGGAATTGAAGTATTTGAACGGAGAAAGTCCGACCGACCACCTTTGGTCTGCCAAACTGCCAAAGCTCTCCGACACAAGATGGTCGCCCGTTGTTTACGCCGCCGACTCTAACTTGAAACATCTAGCCTTGGAAATGGCATCTACGATCCAGCTCGTCTTCGACACTCGGAATGTTTCGAACGGCACTGGAGAGGCTTGGCCTCAAGTGGAAGTCGTACCGACACCGATTTTTGCCCTGGGTTGTCCTCAACTTTTCCAAAAATGAGAAAACTCTTCGCCAAGTCCCAGCGCGCAGCGAGGACAAGTTAGTCCCGGACCACGAAGTCTCCCAGACACTCGTGCGACTCTTCCGAGAACTTGAGCGGGCGGACGATGGCGCTCGGGCACACGCCCACCGGCGCTCGGCGTCAGGTGACGGCCAGCGGTGTCGGCGTGGACACGACGCTACGTTCCGAATCCTCGGCTTCTGCGTGGAACGGAAGCCCAGCACGCTTCCCTCCGCGGGGACCGGAGTCTTCGTCAGCAGGGGTTCCGTCCGCAGAGGGGCGACGGTCGCCATGTACCCCGGCACCGTCTACCGGGCCCACGAGCCCATTCTTCTCCAATCCCTGCGAAACCCCTTCGTCTTTCGGTGCCTGGACGGCGTCCTGCTCGACGGGAAGGACGGGGGCCTCTCCAAGATGGTGTACGAGTCCTGCGGCGGGCGCGACCGGGCGGGCCCCCGGGCCACCAGCGACGGCAGCTGGTTGACGGCGGCCCCCGAGAACCCGCTGTCGGTGGGCCAGTACGTGAACAACTGCTCAGACCAGAGGCCCGCCAACGTGTGCTACCAGGAGCTGGACCTCCCCGACGGCTTCCCGCCGGAGCTCCGCCGTCATCTTCCCAACGTCAACTACGGGGCGTGCTGGCCGGGGCCCCTGCGCTGCGTGGTCCTGGTGGCGCTCCGAGACATCGGGGAGGGCGAAGAGCTTTTTGCCAACTACTACACCATCGTGCACGGTCCCGACAAATAAAAAAAAAAAAAAAAAAAAGGTGGCTTGGCGTGCCGTGGCTTCCTTTCGTATCGTTATCGTCGCTTTCCCACACCGACCGAGCGAGGTCACCCCTCTTTCCGGAAAAAGGAAGACCAGCACAAGCGTTTAAACCCATTTACATTTATTAAGACATTCTTACAGTAGTTGGAGGGAATATGGGAAGGGGAAGATGCTCAATTTGGATGAAAACAATACCAAACACAAATCTACTCTAGGGCACATGGCACATGTTTAGCGGAACACAATTTGCAGACTATACAGCACTTGAAACCTTTTGGTCCACAAGAAGGTTTAGCGAACAGCAAAGCGCGTTCGAGAGCGACGGACGGGGGCTCCGCTCGTCCGTCCGCCATCGGCAGGACGCGCCCCGACGACATGCTTGGCCTTTTTTGTCATTTTTCTTCTTCCTCTTTTGGACACCTCCCGTCGCATCAAATGAGGTCGGCCACGTTCATGGGCATCTCCTCCACCGTGGTGTTGTAAAAGGTCTCGATGTCGCGCAGGATGCGCTTGTCCTCTTCGGTCACAAAGTTAATGGCCACGCCCTTCCTGCCGAAGCGACCGCCGCGGCCGATTCTGCGGGAGGGCCAGGCAGGCGCCGTTGAGGGGCGGTGGCGGCGGCGGCGGCCGCGAGGGAGGGACCGCCTCGCCAAGCCCGCTCACCTGTGAATGTAGTTCTCTCGGTTTGTGGGGAGGTCGTAGTTGATGACCAGGGACACTTGCTGTACATCGATGCCGCGAGCCTGCCCAAAAAAAAATACACATTTTAAATGGGGCATCAAAATCAAAATGGGGGTCATTTTCAGCACAAAGCTGCCGTCGGCAGACACCAACCAGCAGATCGGTGGTGATCAACACTCTGCTGGAGCCCGAGCGAAACTCCCTCATGATGACGTCACGCTCCTTCTGCTCCATGTCGCCGTGCTGCGGAGAAGCGCTCGTCGTTGGGAAACGCCTCCTTCGCCTTCCGTTTCTTTTTTTATTTATCAGGTCAGGGCCGGCCTACCAGGGCGGAGACTGTAAAGTCTCGGCCGTGCATCTTCTCGGTTAGCCAGTCCACTTTTCTGCGGGTGTTGAGAAAGATGACGGCCTGGGTGATGGTCAGCGTCTCGTACAGGTCGCACAAGGTGTCCAACTTCCAGTCCTAATTTGGGCGAAACAAATCCGGTCGCACGGTCATTCGTCACTTCTTGGTCGGGGGACGGCACTCGTACACACCAATCATTTTTGGATGACGGAGGAAAGGGAACATTTCATTCAACAAATCCATTTTTAAGCACACGTTAGAAATGTGCTTTGGACTGTCAATTTGAAAGAAAGAAAAAAACACCTAGAAAAGAGCACCTTTTTTTCCCCTTTTGACTCAAAATTCATCTCTTCATTCAAAATGGGAAGCAAGTGGAGAATGAATATTTACCATCAACTAATTCACTGCCATTGACGGCGATGGGCGGGCAGGCCCCTCCCACCAGTCCAAAGGGATTGGACGTCTCTCGCCGTCAATGTCAGCCAATGAGTTGGAGGCTAAACAAACAAACAAAAAAGAAAGGGCATATTTGAATCATTTCCGACGACGACGACGACGACAACGACGAGGCGGACGTGTGGCGTAGAATCTCGAGAGCGCCGAGAGGGGACATTAAGAAAGAGGTCCCTCGGCGCCTCATTGGCGAAACGGCGCCGTTGTTTAATCTCCTTCCCCGGTGGGCCCACGCTAACACGCCCGCGCGGCGACCCCGAGAGGCCGCCGGCGCAGTTCTAGCGGGGCTCTTTGACGGGGAAGGCCGGGTTGGTTGGTTGGTTAGCTAGCTAGCGATCCGCCCGCAAGCAAGCACGCACGCCCACCCACCTCTCGCTCCACGTTGATGTAAAACTGCTTAATCCCCTCCAGAGTAAGCTCTTCTTTCTTCACCAAGATGCGGATGGGATCGCGCATAAACTTCTTGGTCACCTCCAGCACGTCCATGGGCATGGTGGCCGACAGGAGGACCACCTGGACAAAGGCCCCGCCCCTCCTTTTAGCCCCGTTGGCGCCACGCCGTTTCCACACCTGCCTGGCCGCCTCACCTGAATGTTGCTTCTGAGTTTCTGGAAGATCTCGTAGATCTGATCTTTGAAGCCTCGGCTCAGCATCTCGTCGGCCTCGTCCAGGACAAACATCTTGATCCATTTGGGAGCTGCCCAGAGAGGAGGGCGTGAGCGCTGGCTCCCGGCCCGGCCCCCCAGCCTGGCCCCCCCGCCTCTCCGTCCGTCCGGCTCACTCACACAAATGCCTCCTGTTGAACATGTCGTAGACCCGACCCGGCGTGCCCACAACAATGTGCGGCGCCTCGGCCTGGAGCTTCTGGATCTCGCTGCGGAGATTGGTCCCTCCGATGCAGGCGTGGCAGGTGGCCCCCATGTAGTCCCCCAGAGCCAGAATGACCTTTTGAATCTGAAAAAAAAAGCAGGGCGGCGTCTCAGAGCGGCGCATTTTCACGAGGGTCCATCGCCACCGAGGGGGCTCGGCGCCACCCGGTCGATTGCACCCGAGGCTCACCCCATCCCTCCCTCCCTCCCTCTCTCTCTCCCCAGTGACACCTCTCAATTCCAATGAATTCACACCCCGGGGGACTAAAAGACGTCCTCCAAAAGATTAATTCTCAATGAACGAGATTATGGAATTGGAGCCCTGGACGCCACCGTGGGTCACTCGCCCCATTGGACGGAATGGTCTGGCTTGAGCGATCAGCACAATAAAAAGCATCCCCACAAACTGGTAAGTCCCGAAAGATGGTTAAACATCATTTCGCTCAAGTCTTCCATCGACGGCGATGACAGAATGGAAGAAAAAAAAATCTCTAACTTTGGCGGCCGACCGTAATGCTTTCCATTCCGATCGGGGCGTCGGGCCCCGCCCCGGTCCCGCCCACTATCACCCGTAAAGGAATTGAAGGGGTGTCCTTGGGGGAGGGTATTTGAGCCAGGTGGGTCACGGTTCCGACCGGTGCAGTCATGGACGGAGACTGCACCGAATCTAGGGGGCAGGCAGGCAGGCGGGGCAAAGTGGACATTTTGTGCAAATTTCAACGACGTCTTTGCAGAAGGGTACCTTTTGGATTCCAACAGTCTCCTCAATGTGCTGCCTAGGTCTGAGACACTGCTGAGCGTTTCACGACAGCATACCTGCTGAGCCAGCTCTCGGGTGGGAGCCAACACCAGCGCCTGGCTCTCCTTCTGCTCTATGTCCAGCTGCTGCAAGATAGAGATGGCAAATGTGGCTGTCTTGCCAGTTCCAGACTGGGCTTGGGCAATCACATCATAGCCTGAATGAAGAAAAAAAAGAAGGGGGAAGGGCACAGCATCAAAAGACAAACATTAGCCATGCCGATGGACATCCCACCCATCGCGCTTCTGTCGCGGAGTTGAGCAATCAGTGTGAAAAAAAGCTATCCCCACAATGAGGTAAGTCCCGAAAGATGGTCAAGCATCATTTCGCTCGCTCCGACCGCTGGAAAATACCTTGGCCGGACAAAAAGCAGCGTCCGTACCTTTAATGCAGGGAATGATGGCTCTCTGCTGAATGGCCGAAGGCTTCTCAAAACCGTAAGCGTAAATTCCCCGGAGGAGCTTCTCCTTCAGGTTCATGTCGTCAAAGTTGTCGGTGATGTCGTTCCAGTTACTCTGAGGAGGGGGGAAAAGACAAAGGCATATTTTGATCTGCATCCGCGCTCTGCGGCAGGGCCCCGCAGATGACTGGTCGGCTATTTAGGCGGGCGCCAATCGCTTGATGGATTCTCAAAAGCAATGTTGGCCGAGAATTCAAAGTACCTCGATGACACCATCTGGCTCCATTCCATCTGGCCCCACATGGTCGCTGTCAAGACAAAAAAATAACAAAATAAATGATTCAATTCATTGACTGGGGTGTGACAATTACTACAATTGCGCCAATACGGGACTAAAAGTCATCGTCGGTATCAGGGAATAAGAAGAAATGTTTACCCTACCCAAAGCGGCCAATCAAATAAAAGGAGCACTTGTAGCCGCCATGATAGACATTCATTTAAAGTTAGAGATGTAGTCGTTTAGTATGAGATGAATCCAATGTGTTTGGATATTTAAACTCGGCAGTACTAGTGTTATTAGCATGAGGACCGGCACCTCGATTGTCCTGAAATTCGCAATGGGATAGTGACGAAAATCCAGAATTTATCCGGTGAGGTAACCCCCACCCCGACCCCCCGACCCCCCAACACACACACCATGATGGGGTCCCTGCGACCACGTGGCTCCACCACGTGAAGACTGCTCGGTTATGGCGCAGACCAAATGATGACAAAGCCGGATTTCACAAAGATCTGACTTGGCGTGCAAACGTCGGGATGACATTGGCCCGCGATACACGGCGGTCCCAACAACGACGTCACGGGTCCAATTCCAAATGGCGACCGGGCAGGGTTCGATTGACTTCCAATCCACTCAAGTGTCGCCGAGGCGAATTTCGAGCCCGCATTTGAATGTCCAAAACGAGACGCGAACAATCCGGATAAAATGGCAGCATGTAGACAGCCAGCGTGACGTAACAGCCATCCATCCATCCCTCCCTCCCTCCCTCCCCCCTCCCTCACTTACAACGCAGAACCAACATGTCGGGACAATCGCCATGGCCGACATACTCGCGTATACAGTAGGTCGAAAAAATGGGGTCGCGGTCAACTCTGCACACGTAGCACATGACTTCGGGAATTGATATACGTATGTACGCCCCCCAAATAGGTCATTTTCTATGAAGAGAGTATTTTTCGTGGCGTTTGTTTAAAAAAACGGACCGGACGCATACACATAGCAGTGATACGTTAGCACACGAATGTTGTAGCCTCAAAGACTCCGAAAATCCAGCCAATATAGAGTTAAAAGCCCATTTTACACGCTTCGAACCAGAGCCTTTTCCCAACCTTTCTCCAAAACACTCTTTTTTTTACCTGTTGTAATCGGCAGAATCGTTAGACATGGTACGCTGTGTCGCAGTTCGGCATGAGACTGGAAAGAGCGCTGATGGCGACGTCAACTGGCTTTATGTAGCCGAACTACTTTCGCCGATTCAAGTCGCTACTCGTTCTCGTTCTCGTCCCCCCCCAAAAAAAAAAACCGCGCTAATGTTTCCGCTGTTCGCCGCACCCTTGAAAAACTTGTTTTCGCCGCGATCACGTGTCTGGTCATTGGAGTGGCGTCTTTCCAAGCGAGTTAATAACGCGCGTCGTAGCTCACTACATTGCTCGGCGGAAGGATTTTGCGGCAATAAAGGGTGCTGCGGCAACACTACGGTGCCCGCGAGAAGTCAAAAGTAGGCCCTTGGCGGTTACGTAACAACGTCGTCCGTCGTTGAGCCAAAGGAGCGCTGGCATCAAAGTGCATAAGCTTTGAAAATCATTTTCTTTTGTTTCCTTTTTTAGGTGACGTAGAAGTCACGTCCTGTTGATTCGAAATTGTTTTCCTTTAGTGTTTAGGTTGCAGCCAAGTCCCGTTCCTGTTGATTGTTGAGACATTGTCATTTTGTGTTGTGTGCCCATGTTTATTTTGTCTAATGGCCACTCCAAAAGTTAAAAAAAATACTAAATAAGAAATGATGAAATAGAAGTTAATATTAAAGTGAACATTCATCCTTTTTTTGTGAAATACAAGTCACAAAGGAGGCCACTATTTATCCAATGTTTTTATTTCAGTTCATATGGAACATTCATTATCATTCAGAGTCAACATGTAACTTCTCTGTGCGGAATTTCACAGCGATATTTTCATCTTCATCCTCATCAGACGGTCCATCTTTGCTTTCGACACTTGATTGAAATCTCTGGACCAGGGCCAGGGGGTGTTCAAAGCTTGTTAGCGCAAGAGGAACTTTGCAAGACGAGTCAAGCTCCCGTTAACTTGCTTAGCCCTTTTTTGGACTCCATCGCCAGGTATGTCGACACGTCGACGGGAGTTCAAATGCAAATGCTCCCTCCCGATCCGTGCCGATGCTTACTGCAGACGGGCCAAATTTGTCACCCAAAGAAAAAGAAAGGGGGCCAAAATGAATAGACCGCCATCACAACAAAATAAAGAGGGAGTCGGGCGGAGAGCGACGCCCTCCTCAAATGAAGAGAAGGAGGCGAACGGTGGACAAAGTCCTCGGCCTCAAAGGAAAGCGGTGAGGCAGGGGTAGGCGGACGACGCCGGGTGGACGCACAGCAGAAAGAGCCTGACGGCCACGCAGTACAGCCTGTCCAGGAGCCCGGGGCCGTCGGGCGGCCGCCCCGCGTGCTCGGCCAGCACCGCCGCCCACAGGGCCGGCAGGTCGCCCACGTGGCTGTGCGAGGTCAGCATGCGCTCGTAGACGCAGGGGTGGTCGGGCGCCCGCCAGCCGCCGGAGAAATAGGGGTACGCCCGGGGCGAGATGCCGGCCGCCACCGCGCACACCCCGGCGAAGACGTCGTCCACGTAGAGCGAGACGTCCAGCGTCAGGCCGGCGCGGTAGATCTTCTCGGCCGCCTCGGCCGACAGCACGTAGCCCATGCCGGCCGTGTAGTCCGGGTACACGGCCCAGCGGTACACCTCCGGGGGCACGTAGTACTTGCTGTCCCGCCGGCGGATGGGCGGCGCCCCGCGGATGACGTGGCCCGCCCACAGCTCGCCGGCGGGGGCCCCCCGCAGGTAGGCGCCCAGGTTGGGCGTGTGCACGAAGACGTCGTCGTCGGCCAGCATCAGGAAGCGGGCGCCGGCGCAGCGGCGCCGCGCCCACTGCAGCTGCATCAGCAGCTTGAGGGTCAGGTTGCGGAAGGAGTCGGCAAAGTCCCGCTGGATCAGGTCGCCGTGGCGCCCGTCCTCGGCCCGCAGCGCCTCCTGCACCGCCTGGCAGTCGGGCGCGCCCAGGGCGAACAGCACCTTGACGGTGGCGCCCAGCGCCCGCGAGGCGGCGCTCTCGTCGCCCCAGGTGGCGCGGATGGCCCGCCGACGCTCGGCGTGGCGCGGCGCCGACTTGACGAAGAGCAGCAGGAAGACGTCGGCCCCGGCGCACTTGTCCGGGTGGTCCAGCAGGGGCCGGAAGCGGTCCAGGCGCGGGCCCCGCTCCGGCGGCACCCGCAGGCTCTCGGCCACGTCGCCGAAGCTGTTCACCAGCAGGCGGTACGAGTAGGACCTGGCGTGGTCGTGGCGCAGCAGTACCCACAGAAGCAGGCAGGTGCCCAGCAGCCACGCCCACTTGCGCTTCCCCCCCGGCAGGCGTGGCAGGCGCGGAAGGCGCGGAAGGCGTGACATCTGCTCGCGGGCCGGGCCTCACCTCAGCTTGATGCCGCCTCCCTCTTTACCTGCCGTAGGGAAGGAAGAAAGGAAAGAAGGTGTTGGAGTAATCATTATTATAAATGTGTTTGCAATGCTTATTTAGGAATATAAAGCCTTATTATATACATGCTTACTATATTAATCAATATATTTGCTTATTAGGAATAGTAATGCTCATCCTAAATGTGTAACAATATTAAACAATATATATATATATATATATATATATATGTGTTGATCGCTGTGCTTTTATGTTAGAGTTATTGGCATCTCTTACTAAAGTAAGAAGTGTGGTTCACATCAAGAGGACAGGGAATGGCCTTTGGCATGGAGAGATCTCACAACCAGTGCTCTTGGGAACCAAGGACTGTTTACGGCTTCGGAAGATGGCCTCACAACAAGCGCTCTTGGGAACCAAGGACTGTTTTGGGAAGATTCGACAAGACCTACAATTGTTTTGATAACTGTACACAATTGTTGTGAGACTCTACGAATGTTTAGACTTCTGTGGGGCATGGCGTTGAAATCTTATGAAGAAATTAGCGAAGCGGACTTCGAGTGGTTAGAATAATCTTGACCTGACGAGCGGGTGGATGTATTCTCTTCTTGCAAGAATTCAATGGAGATGTGACTACAGATGCCTTTTTTATTGAAAGCTGAATTTGGAAATACCTAAGGATAAACCTAATAGAAGGATTGGAGAAAACCAATGTTTTTGCCTCTGCCGACCGACACCGTCTGGGTTATCACCTAGACCAGGGGTGCCCAACGGCATGCGGTCCTGGAGGGCCCCGAACTAGTCTCATTTTCCGTACCTCCCTCCCCCGCTAGCACACCTGAACTGAATCCAATGATCAACTCCTCAGCTTGAGAACAATTCCGACGATTTGATTCGAGTGCGCTAGAGGTTGGAGGAGGGAGATACATATGTGGAAAACAGACGGGTTAGCGTTAGGGGCCTGTCGGGTAAATAGCGGGCGGGGGCGGGGCGGGGCGGTACGGGACCCACCGTCAATGCCAAAAGCCGACGCAGCAAACGAGGCCCAAAATGCCCTGAGCCCCGGAAAACGTCCCCGTCGGCCGACACAATGGCCGCCGCGGCGCACAATGGGCTGCCGGCCGCGGGGGGAATTGGGGGCGGAGCGACGGGCATCAAGCCTTTTCTTTTTTGGAGTGGCCTGCCTTTGAAAAAATATCAACGTCGTTTTTGCACACATTAGCGGAAAGGACTGCCTCTTTTTTTCCAATTTAAAGTAAAGATACGAATGGTTGTTTAAAACAGAATTGGATCATTTTAGATTGCCGCCACGTCTTTTTCAAAACACCAAGAGAGTATGTACTACATGGACGGCTATCTCTGTCCGTGGCAGCCAAAGGCGAGTCTTGAGAATTCCGATTTTTGGTCGGAGCAAAAGAAAAGCCTATTGGCGGGCTTGTTTCGCTTTTCGATTGGTTCGCCAAAAACGAATGAAGGATCAGTTGCTCTTACCTCATTTTTTTTCACGGCCACAAAACCTGAGCAGTCTAACGGACGGAGGCACTTGCGCAAAGATGGCCTGGGGAGGCAGGGGGTCACGATTCAAAAGTCAAAAAAAAGATGCTGTTGCCGGTTCCCCTCTTGCTCAATCACTGATACCTAATAGAAAGAGAGAAGAAATATGAAATGAGCTTAAAGTGAAACCAAACATGACTACTTTACAAGCCCAAGTTGAAAGGTTTAAACACATGACGAGACGAGATCCCTTAACCCAGCTGACCTGCCCCGACGAGACAAGACGAGATGAGACTTGTCAGCCGATAGATAGTCAAGTGTAGATGTCTTGACTGACGGTTTTCACTTGCTTTGATTAGATTGCGTTGGTTCATCAAAGCATCCCATCCATCGTGGTGAGAAAGACAGCACGAGTGTGTCGCTTGCTAAACTCTACAAAAGACTGACAAAACGCGTCAGCTGTTACTTTGAAGTTTCGCACCTTCACAATAAAAGTCAGCCACGTAATAGGAACATTGCAGTACTAAGTCCAAATATACATTTACGGAAATCGTATTCGTATCATCAAATATCGACAATAATCATTTGTTCACGTCACTCCTTTCAATCTTTTGGTGACATCCCCCCCCCCACCCCCACCCAATTAAGCAGAAAGTCCACCAAAGCACGCCTCCCTCCCAAACTCATTCTCGCTCTATTCTGCATTTTCTTTTTTTAAACGTGTTTTGGACCCCGTTTTCCAAGTTTTTTTTTTTCATTATATCTCTATCGACGTTGTGAGCGTTTTTCATGCTTTTCAAATCTAATTTCTCTCTACAAAGAAAAGAGAGCAAGTAGGTAATATCAAAATAGATTTTATTCTACACCTTGAGATCCGACCGCTATTGCAACAGTCAGACTGCAACCATGTGTGTAAGAAAGGAAACATGTGTGCATGTGTGTGTGTGTGTTCGGGGTCAGAGAAAGACAGAGAGAAAACAACAAAAGTGACATCACAAGAAAAAAAAAATATTACAAATACCTCTCATGTACATCTTGGGTGATACATTGACATTAGTCCAGATATTTTTCCTCTTTTTTTGTTGATTTTGGAGTACTTGACTGCAAATCAATGTCAATGACAAAAGTTTGAATGAACACAAAATGTCTTCTGCTTCTGCCTAAGATGCGCCCAATGACATTTCGGACGAGCAGATGCGGAGAAAACCATGTGGGCTGCTGCTGGGATGCTTTGCTCTGCTTTGCTCTGCTTTTGCAGCATTTCCACTCACTCGGTGCTTTCCTTTTAAATTGGGCTCACTTTAGGCCCCGCCTCCAATTGATCCCATTCACCTGTGGCTGGATGTAGGAGGGGCCAAAGAATTATTCCTTCGTTCAGCTTCACAAAGGCTTTATCCTCATTAGGGTCGCGGGGGGTGCTGGAGCCTATCACAATGGGGGGGGGGGGGACACCCTGAATCATCGCGGACAATCGTTCACACTTGCAGCCATATTTTTAGAGTGTCCGATCAGCCTAGCGTGCATGTCTTTGGAATGTGGGAGGAAACAAGAGTAGCCAGAGAAAAGCCACACAGGCCCGGGGAGAACATGCACACTTCACACAGATGGACAGCACCTGGATTTGAACCCAGGACCCCGGAGCCGTGAGGCCGGCGGCGGCGGCGGAAGAATTCTGCCCCTCAAATGATGCCAGGAAAAGACATTTGTTTTTGTCTTTCTTTTTGGAGGTGCTTCTTTTCTAGTTTGCTTGCAATTTGGATCAAAATAGCAACATAGATCAAAATATGTATCTTTCAAGTAGGCCTGGGCGATGAATTCCACTTTTTAATAGCCCCCAAAAATTTATTTGAAAGGTATTGCTGACCCATTACGAATCATTGATGAGGTCATTTTATGAAAAAGAGGCACTATTTGTGCCCCCTTTTCACAATTTGCATTTGGGGCCTGAGAAAAGATGACTTTGAACAAACTCATTTGGTTCCCTATTTATGAGACTTTGGTTCAACGTTTGTTTGGCCATTTGGGCTCGGGGTCGCACTGGTCGCCTGAATTGGTGGACAGCGGTCGACGTCCAATCCCCAGTCCACCAGTGGACATGTCGTATGTTCCACTGAAAAGCCACTGAAAAGTCCTAAAGCCCACTGACTTCCTGCTGATTTCAAATCACTTTTCATTTGGTGACAGTCACTTGTGGATTTTGGTTTACTTGTAGTCCATTTTGGTGCATGACCTTTTGGCTCACATAACAGGCAGGGTACATATTTGCGGGTGCCTTTCTGGCTTGGGTTTCTTTGTCCATAGCGGACGTCGGAATTCAAAATGCCCCCAATTGAAGAGCAAGTGAGGCAACCAAAAAAAGGAAAGCTAGATTTCAATTCCTTCCTTCCTTCTTCCCCCAGCCCTACTTGCAAGATAAGCACCTCCATGTTTGATGAGTGCTGCTGAGAAAGGAGTATTTTTTTTGATGGACAGATTGTAGGCATTGCTGTTTTTTTTTGTTTTTAGTTTTTTTTTAAAGAAGAATAGAAAAAAAAAAAAGCTCTCTGTCCTCCTAGCACGTTCTCTCCCCGGCACATGTTATAAAACTTTACAGTCAACTCTTGATTTGAAAACAATGTCCACGGGACACCAAATGCTGACCTGTGCAATATGCACACGCCAACGGAGAACAAAAGCAAAGCAAAACAAAACAAAAAACCTGTAGAATTCTGGTACAAAGGATTAAAAAGAAGATAAAGGAGGGCAATTCCGCCAAAAGTTTTGGTTTTCCCAGAACGCGGCGGTCCGTCCCAAAGCGCCGCCTTCCTCTCCAATGTCCCTCGCGCGTGCCCCAGAAAGCGCAAAGGCGCTCCGCGAGCGAGGGTTCGGGGCCGTGACGGCGTCTGTCCGGCGAGAGGGGGCGGGACTACAGCAGTGCGGCGGGCGGGCAGGCGGGCGGGCGGGCGGGCTTTTGGACAGGCAGGGACACTCAGTCATTTTGGCTATGTACACATTCGTTGTCGGTCCATGGCTCCCCCGTGCGGCTGTCATTTCCTCAGGTCTAATACGCAAACCTGTGGATGGGAGGAGAGCGTTAAAAAAATATAAAAAATACATCTTTTTTTTTTTTTTTTTTAAAGTCGCAACTGTCACACTACCTTTGACGCCACCATGCGCATTTTGGCCAGCAGGCCGACTTACCACGTGGCGGTATATTAAAGTAAGATGAGCCATGCTTAGCGCAAGCGTGGTGGATACAATGGGCGCCAAAGGCAGCCAAAGAGAATTTTGGAGAGCTACTCACAGATCCGTCGGACGCGCTGGCTCCCACTTTATCTCCGCTGGCGTTCCAGCACACCTCGAAGATCCCTCCCGTCCCTCTGTAGCTGTGGACTAAAGCACCGGTCTGAAAAGGAGAGTGGGGCGAGCTACGCGTTAGCCGGCCGCTCGGCTTGCTCGCGTATAAGGGCGCGCCGAGATGAGAGAAAAGCGGGCGGAGCGGACCTGAGTGTTCCAGATGTGGACGCACTTGTCGAAGGAGCCGCTGGCCAAGTGTCTGCCGTCGGGACTGAAGGCCACGCTGTAGACGGGCTCCTGGTGGCGGGTCAGCGTGTGGATGCACACGCCACGTTCCACGTCCCACAAACGCACCGTCGAGTCAAACGATGCGCTGTCGGCCAGAGAAAGGCACGAAGAATGAATTTGGAAGGAAAAAAACGCCAGGAGTTCATGATAAAGCCACATTGATTCCAAACGGATTGGATGTCTAGCGTCGTCAACGGCACGGAAAAATCAGCGTGGAGAGGACGGCCGACGTACCTGGCCAGCATGAGGTTGGCGTTGGGGTTGTTGGTCCCGGGTCCGGTCGGGCTCCACTTGATAGTGTAAATTTCCTTACTGTGGGCTTGAAGGTCGTGAACGCACATGTCCTGTTTCATGCTCCATATCTACGACCAAGAAGAGGGCGAGGCCAGTTAGGGGCAACGGCGGCCGTCTCCGGCGCGCGTCCGGCACGCGGACCGACCTTTAGGGTCATGTCGTCGGAACAGGAAGCCAGCAAGCTGCCGGTGGGGTCCCACTTGATGGCGTTGACCTCGTTCTACAGCGGGTGGGGAGAGACGGAGGACTCAGCGAGAGGTCCGGCCGACGGGCGCTCCCTCCCCCCCGTAGCGTGGCGTGGCACCCCTGCCGTGGCCACTCACCGTGTGTCCCTGGAAGGTCTTGACGAGTCGGTCCTGACCCAGTTTACATACGTGAATGCACATGTCCGTGCTGCACGAGGCGAACGTGTTGTTGCTCTGCCAGTCCACGTCCAGAGCCGGCGCTGAGGGCCAAAAAGCAAGAGCGGGCGGGACTTGAAAAATCCCATTTGCTTTGGAGATAACCATTTGCCAGATGGCCAGTTCAATCTGGGAGGAACTTACTGCAGACGGAGGGCTTTGCTCAAGATCAATCCAACTTACCAGAGTGGAAAGGAAACTGCTGCTTGGCCTCGCCGGTGTGGGCGTCCCAGATAATGGTAGTCTACAAGAACACAGACAGACCATCTTTCACAACCAAAAACTCAAATGTCCTCCGGACCGCCGAGCTCGGAGCGAGTTACCCACCCGGTCGACGCCGGCGCTGAGGATAAAGTTTCCTTTCTTGTTCCACTTGAGTGCAAATATGGGACCTTTGTGTTGACCCAAAGTACTGGCCAGGTTACCTGCAAGGAGATGGGGCGCTAGAGTCGGAAGCAGACCGCCAGCCGGCCCATCGGAGGGACGACCGGGCTTTTACCGTCTTTTGTCCATATTCTAGCAAAGCCGTCGTAGGAGCCCGTGGCCAGGAGAGTGCCCTCGCTCTGAGAGACAAAAAAAAGAGAATAAGGCTTGGGCGTCAATGGCAACATTGGTGAACTATGGTGGTGCAAAAAATATTGAAAACATTTTGGTCCACTCACGTTCCAGTCCAGCGAGGTGACGTCTTTGTTGCTGGGTACGTCCTGGCCTCCTTCTCGTATGCAGTGGCGGAGAACCAGCTGGGTGGAGCCGCCGGAGCCGTTCTCGCTCAAATTCCAGATCCGAGCCGTCGAGTCCCCCGAGCTGTGGGCGCCACACGGTCGGTCCCGTTCATTGAGCGTTGTTGGCTTGGACCCCCTCAAAAGAGCCCTCGGGGGATACGGGGCACCCACCCGGACGCCAGCAAGTCGTTGACCGGATTCCAGGCGCAGATGAAGACCTCCGATTCGTGACCTCTGAGGACCATGGCTTTGCTCTGCGGTATTTCCACGTCCCGATCCACCTCCATCATCTCCGAGTGGTGATCTGTACCAGAGCGCATTGGGGAAGTCCTTGGAGTCGACCGCCGACATCCAGAGAGGACGCTTTGGCTCCGGGAGGGAGCTTACTGGCTAAGGCGTGGGATCCGTTTTCTTCCCCGTTGGCCGCCCCCTCTCCGTTCTTGGCGCCCCCTTGTGGCCCGGCGGGGGCGGCGCCGGCGGAGGCGGCTCCGCTACCGCTACCCGTGGCCGCCGCCACCGCGGCCGCCTGCTGTTGCTGCTGCTGCTGTTGGGCCAACTTGTCCCTGTAGGCCTGCTGCCGGGTTTGCACCACGTCGGGCATGACGGCGTCGATCAGAGACAAGGACTCGATGGGGCGCCCGTCAAATAGTGTCCCATCCTGTGCAAAAAAAAGGGGAGGAATGCGGCACAAGACGGGCGAAAGGAATGCCGGGCGAAAGGAGCGGCGGGCGACGAGGACTGACTTCGTTGATGCTGACTTCGGCCTCCACGTACTGCAGGCCCTTCTGGATGATGGAGATGAGGGCGGCGGGGGGCACCAGGGCTCCGTTGATGTTGGACTGGCTGATGTGGCTCTCTATGCCAAAAGTGAACGCCGAGTGCGAGAAGCCTGGACCACAAACAAGTTTTCTTTACGGCTTGCTTGCGGCTTTTTTCACCGACAAATGGATTATTTCTATTGACTGGAAATATTGTCATCTCAGGTCTTGAATTTCCCTTTAGGAGGGACGGACGGACGGACGGACGGACCTACCTGACTCCTGCAGGTATCTGTAAACCAGGAAATTAACCTCATCACTGCTTATGCTCATTTTGAGTCCTGGTCATTAAACCATTGGGTCAGCACACTATAGGAGCCTGGCGGGAGAAAAAAAAAACAAATAAACAAACCATTGGCCACCCAACGCACCGTAGCGTCCGGAAAAATTCACACGCACGTCGCCAAAAAAGTCAACACGGGCTGAAAATTTGAGCGGGCGGGTGGAAAAGTCCCGTTCATTCGGACCAAACGGATTGGGCGTCTGTCAAACGGTTTATTGAGTGGCGGCCGGCCGGCCCATGGCTTTTGCCCTCTAGCCTTGTCAATGGCAGTGAAGCAGTCACCACAAAAATGGTTGCCCAAAGCTGGACCAAATGATTCATTCCTCTGTCAGGAAAGTGTTTGCGTATGAGGCTTAGAAGGAGTTTTGTCTCTGAATGGGATTTGTCAAGGCGATAACTCCAAAACGATGCTCGAGATGGGCTAAATAATGCAGACCACAAACATTGTCTATTTTGTCCACCGCCTGTACAGTAATCCCTCGAATATCGCACGTAATATAGACCAGACATGGCCACGAAGGTCGAAAAATCTGACTGTATACCCATCCGTCCAGTTTTCTCCCATCGATACGGTCGGAAAGGACAAACGTGATCAAGTGAGTGGCGTGAAAGGAGCGCGAGGAAGCTAAGCTTCCCCTCTTTACAATCGCTGACATGTTTCCACTACAAACAATGCAGATGACACCAGGCTAGGGTTACATTTCAGACCTGAAATCCCACTACATCCACTGGAAGCGATGCGGAATGCACGCAAAATAGATCAGGAAGTCAACCAATATCAACAGGGAGATCTTTTTTAAAACTTCCGATCGATCCCATTTTTTTTGTGGCCAAGTCACAATTATTTCGAGAGCCTCTAACCACAATTAGAATAAATTAGCCAACGAGGGGAAACCAAAGATAAGACCAGCAGGTGTTTTGCCGAAAATATGAGAATGCAGAGAATCCGATTTCAAAATATGGGCCACATTATGACGGCTTTCATGCAAAACATCTCACCCATGTGCTCAGAATATTTTCAAGCGTGCATCATGGCGTTGTTGTCCTCAACAAGCACGTTGGAGCCCTGAGAGACGCACACACAAAAAAAGCATCGTCAGTCAACAAACATTTGTGCCATCGGTGAAAAATATGACACTTGACGGCAAAGTCGGCCGCCTAAACTGCGGGCTGGTCACGTCACCTGCGTTTACTCTCCAGTTCCAGTCAGTGAGAAGCGTGGAGGCACTTGACTGTCGAATACCATCCACGCACGCCGTGCGGGAGAGGAGAAACTGTTTGGGAGAAAATAATGTCAACATGTACATTCATTTCCACACTTATTTACATTGATTGGCTGTCCAATGTTTCCTCCTTTTGAAGGAGTCTGAAACTAGTAGGCGTCCCGTCCCATTTGCACGAATGCCGCCGCCGCTGACGATATCCACGATAGGGTACAACTTTACACGTTGACGTGATAGCCGACCCCGATATAAACATTGCCGTGTCGTCGAGGTCAAAGTTAGGTGACGAGCCAGAGTGCGCCGTGATCTAAACTACAGTAGTATTTCTATGCTAGCCCATTTTCAAAGGGCTTCTGTGGGATTTGCGAACAACTTTTCCCATTGTGGCTGTCACGCGCCACCATTTTGGCCTCATATTCCCAAATTGAAATTGGAGGTGCGTGAACTGCGCCACCGTGGAAATATTTCAAGTTTGGTGGTAGGGAGGGTGGAGGGGGCATGGGGGCTTCCATCGCAATTCCGTTCGCCCCATCCGACCAAGACACGTGTATGCAAAAGCGTGTCAACACGCTTATCTGTCGGGCGGCGACGTCGAAATCAAGCAGGATGGCGTAGCATGGCGTGGCGTGGCGAGAACGCGTCGCCCACCCATCCCCCAACAAGCACGGCACAGTGGCGGTCAACGGACTCGAGAAAAATACGGCGTTGACCCACTGCCATGCACTTAGTCAACTTAGCTTCATTTCAAATTGTGGCTAATTGGAACTGCGCCCACATGAACAGTAACGTCAAGCGTACATTCACAAAGCCCCCTCCCCATAATAGTTGGACGCATGGCAACGGCGCTACGTTTAGCTCCTTTTTAAACGTGGAGCGAAATGATTGCGCATTTTGACATACAATCAAGCAGCTGGCCGCGCTTATTTTCTTTTTGTTCTCATCTCCAGCCATAAACGAGCGACGCCCCAGCCGACAATGCTTTTCTTATGGCGGTACACTCAATGCGCTTTCAAATGGCATTAATCTGATATCATCTGAGTGTTGCTGATGCTTCGTAGATGTACACTGCGCGCCCCCGGCACTGAAAACGTTACAAATTAGCTTCTTTCCAAGGGGGCCGAAATGATTACTGTACCGGGACGCGGCTGGGCTAGGTAGCTTCGAGCTAACCTAGCCTAGCCTGACTGCGCTAAAGCTGCTAACAAGCTGGCTAACCGCTAGCGTGCGGAGTGAGTGTCGCTATAATCTGGTACCTACTTGGGTTAAAAACCTTTTCAAACACGATGGTGTCCCCCGACAGCTCTCGTGTACAATTCAGAGCGTGTCATGTGTGTTATCGATTATCGTTTTGTTGTTGTTGCAAATGTGAATATCAATCGTTAGGGTTAAAATATTAAAGCTAAAGGCAGGCGGTAAGAAGCCTGCGCCGCTTTCAGACGTTCGGCCTGACCGCGCAGGCGAAAATGAGCTGGCCTCCGACTAGTACTCTTATTTTCATTCGGTCGACTCGACGCGCCTTTGCGGCTATCTCACAAACGAGTCCCAACGCCACATCAATCAATGAGCAGGCGTTCGAGCGCGAGCCTGCGGTAGCCCCAAAAAGCGCCACATCGCCGACTAACCTATTTTTCGAGCGGCGAAAAGCGTCAAACACCCGGGGTGTGCTCGTCGTCTCTTGTCTTGCGGACAAACTCCGGTTTCGTTCGACGCCTTGGCGTTAAAACGGGGTCACGTATCCTTGGCCGAGCCGGGGGACGAGAGGAAAAGGTAAAATAGCGAGGCCCTGGAAGTTTGTCCCAGAGCCAAGTAGCAGTCATAACAACAGAGTGCGCGCCCATCCCCCACTTCCACAGCTCATTTGTGCATGTGCGGTCACCACTAGCGAGGATTAATGACACCCCCCCCCCCCCCTCCATCCCTTCACATCCTCGCGCCCCCCACCCCATCTTTCTTCAGCCATTCAGAATGGGAAAGTCAACAACAACAACCTTACATCATCATTGCAATATCTGTGCAACAACAGATTTTATTTCTCTCAATACATAATTAAGACAATTCATCCAAAGGGCTTTCGCAGCTAGACTAGAGATGGGACGACATATCGAAATGGTCGTATATCGCGATCAATTGCATCCCTAAAAGCTTCTTTGTAAAACGTGCCACAGTTTAAAAACGAAGGAGCTCACGGTTTGCAATCAAAATTTCACATTTGAATTCATCTATGTTAACTCAAGAGCTGCCATTGACTGCTCTAGACGTCCAATTCATTTTCACTGATGGGGGATACCCATCAGGAATGGCTACTTTGGGGTTCTGCCCACCCCTGCTTACGTCATTTGGTGTTACATATATCTATTTCTTTTATTGAAAGGATTCATTTTCATTTGAAGGCGCTGCTCGTATTTGTTGGCAGTCAAAGAGTTTAAAATCTCACGTAAGAGCCCCAATATGACAAACGGTGATCCATTTTTTTTGTCTCAGGCTAAAATGGGATCTCGGACGGCCTCTGCTGGCAGACATTGGAAATCAAATCCCGTCTGCCAGGAGAGGCCCCCCGAGGCCAACATCGGATCACAATTGGAGATACTATTGGGGCTCTCGCGTAATAGTTTCATCCTTTTATACAGACTACTACTTTTAGTGTGTAAGGTGGAAATAAATTCATCAGTCCAAAACGAACACCTACACTCACGCATGAGCACGCGCATCCAACCGTACGCTTGCCAATGAGGGCCCAGGGAAAATAAAAACTGCCAAAACGAGGTCAAAGTATCAAAAAGAAAAACGGGAATCACCCAGGGAAGGTGACAAGATGGCTACACTCAGTAGAAATGGACAAGGGCTGCAACAAGCATTCATTCCTCTTCTACGTGGGGGTCACGGGGGTGCTGGAACTGCCACCGCAGCTGACGGCCACCCGCCTTTATCGCACGCCGGCCGTGTCCGTTTCAAGGACTCAAACGGGAGAACACCTGACAGCGAAGCCATAATCGCGGCAAGGACGAGGCAAAAAATACACACCGAAACATTCCGCATCAAAGAGCGCTTGGGCAGCCCGGCCCGCGGCGCCAAAGTAGGCCGTAAACGGCCCCCGGACACAATCGCCTTCTCCCATGGCGTCCGCCAAAAGTCGTTTACGCCGGAGTGGCGTCGGAGCGCGCCCGTTTTTCGGGAGCCGGACGCCCGCCCGCCTCTGTGCCGTGGGGGAAAGAACACAAAGAAAAATAAACACCTGCTTTCCGCTCCTTCCAGATTTGGCGCCGGTACGAGATACGTACGGCTATTGCGCACTGAGGTCGGCCGACAGGTGCGTCGGGAAGAAGATATGCGCTCCCGACAGTGAGAACGGCGGGCCTCCGATGTGAAAAATGTCACGCGGATGGCCACAAAAATGAGAGGGGGTGGATACGAAGCTGGTGAAATGAGCGACACGAGGCCGAAAGAGCGGATGTCGCTGTCTAATCTGTCTGTCTCTGTCCCGATTTCCAATCCGCCTCCACGCCCCCGGTGTTTCCCGGCCAAAGCAATAGAAAAAGGCAGTGAGTCATCATTTAGTGTTGAATGGTGGATGGCCATGAATGTTGACTGATAAATAGCTCCAGTTGTTTTCTCCTTGGGGGCGCCAGGTCAAACTCTCAGAGCACGCCAGCCCTTTCCCGTCAATCAGCCGCAAGAATGACAGGAGCCATTCCTTGAAGGCACCTGCCTGCCGCCACAGTTAGTCCGGCCCACCACAAATCCCGGCGCGCCAAACTGCCGGCGGCGTGGTAAGCGCAACCCACTCCGGGCACTCGGGAAAACTGGCGACACACGGTGTGAGTGTGACAGTTTGAGGTGGTGGGAATTGGACGCGGGGACGCTTTTCCGCCAGATGTTGTGGCGTTCGCTTCGAAACCTTGGCCCCCGATGCAGCTGGTAATGTAAAGGACTCGCCGTCGCCGTCGGCACGTTTTTCGACGACACTCCCAAATGGCGAGAACGCACGCTTGTGCGTGACCGCATCAAATATGATGGGATATGTGTGGATCTACTTGGGAAATCAATTGGCTCCACAAGTGGTTTTGTCAACCGAGTGGCAGCTGAGTACACATACGATGGACACATGTTCCGACTTTACCCGCAGAGAACAAAAGGAGCCGGGAGGGCCGGGCCAGGCCCAATGACTTGCTGTTGACAGCCGTCCGAGTTCCAGCGGGTAGGTTTTTCGTCGCCACGCCCTTCGTCCGTCATCCGCTCCGCACTTTTGGTCCTTCTCCACCTCGGAAACCGTGTCACTTTTGGCTCCGTGAACGAGAGTTGACGTGCCCCGCCATGGGCCGGCCGGCCCGTAGTCGGCTGGGATAGGCTCCAGCCAACCAACGATGAGTGCTTGGGAAAACCAATGAGAGCAAACATGTACAGAAGGTCGGTCCGTCGGGCGCGGGAAGACGGCGCCGGCCGGACCCTCTTGTCTTTTCCCTTCCAGGGCTTTCCGGCGATCTCCCGGTTCCACTGCGGCGAGCAAGAGAAGAGCGGGCTCCTCCGGAAAGATGTTCCTGGTGGCCGGGGCCAAAAACGCCGCGTCGGTGCGTGGGAACGAAAGGAGGTGAGCCGAGGAGACGTTCGGTGCCGGGCGCCGGCGACTCATCCATCCTCCGCCGTGGCGTGACGTGGCGCTCAGGTGGATTTATCAGAAAGTCCGCGGGGTGGATTTACTGGACAAGAAGAAGACGGTGACGGCTCTCAAGCCCGGCGAAGATCGAGCCCTTCTCCTGGGCCTGGGGATGATCGTCTCCTCGGTCATGATGTACTTTGTGCTGGGGACCACCGTACTGCGTTCTTACGCAGAAAGGTAAGGGGCCCGAGGGCGGAGCCACGCACCGAGACGGACGGATACGCCGCGGGCCGAGGCGCGTCGCGTCTACCGCCGGCTCACGCTGTCCCGGACAGCGCGTGGACGGAGGAAGGCGTGTGCGTGGTGCTAAACGCCACGGTGATCGCCGACGTCAACTGCTCCTACGACTGCGGCTCCGACTGCCGGCGAGCGTCCAAATACCCGTGCCTGCAGGTCTACGTCAGCGTCAACCAGACGGGCCGCGTCTGCCGCCTGTCCCGGGACGAGGAGACGCGGGACGCCAGCTCGGAAGTGAGTCTTTGGCCACACCGCTCGGGGGCGGCCCGGGCCGGGGCTTAAGGCCATGCGCTTCTCCGGGGCCTCGCTGGGTTGGGTTTTTTGTTCTAGCACAGAGTTGAAGCAAAGGGGGTTGGGCTGAGACCACAAGCACCTGACTGCAATCCACTGATTGCACTCGTAGGACACTAGTATTGTGGAAAGCTTTGCTCTGTCCAGGTTGAAACCAAAGCACCCCCGCACTCACGGTGGCCCTTATTTTAATTTGCCCAGCCCTGTTAAATAAATACTTAGTCTTATGGGATGCTATGTTTTCCTTCATATGTCCAATACTTCAATTTCTTTGAGGCGCTCGCTCGCTCTTCAATGGTCAAAAGTTTGCGCTTTGATGGCTCACATTTGAAATAGGTCCAAAAAAGGCAGCTTTTTGTTTTGCAAGCCCCCCAGCACAGACATAGCTGACAAAATTGAATCAACGGGGTTTGGGCCGCTGTGGGTGAGGAGGGGGGAGCTTTTCCTTCCAGCCATCCAGCCAACACCGACCGAGCTGACTGACAAACTTGAAGCAGCGGGGGTTGGGCTGTGTGAAGCACCTGACTGCAATCCACTGATTGCACTCGTAGGACACTAGTATTGTGGAAAGCTTTGCTCTTTCGAGGCTGAAACCAAGGCACTCACTTTTACCCTTTTTTTAATTTGCCCAGCCCTATTAAATAAATACCTAGTCTTATGGGATGCTATATTTTCCTTAATATGTCCAATACTTCAATTTCTTTGAGGCGCTCACTCGCTCATCAATGGTCAAAAGTTTGCGCTTTGATGGATCACATTTGAAATAGGTCCAAAAAATGCAGCTTTTTGTTTTGCAAGCCCCCCCCCAGCACAGACATAGCTGACAAAATGGAATCAACGGGGTTTGGCCGCTGTGGGTGAGGAGGGGGGAGCTTTTGGTTCAAGACATCCACCACCGACTGACCAAGCTGACTGACAAAGTTGAAGCAGCGGGGGTTGGGCAAGAGAAGCCGCTGACAGCAATCCACTGATTGCACTTGCAGGACACTAGTATTGTGGAAAGATTTGCTCTGTTGAGGTTGATACCAAAGCACTCACTTTTGGCCCTTTTTTGTTTGCCCAGCCCTGTTAAATAAATACTTAGTCTTATGGGATGCTATGTGTTCCTTCATATGTCCAATACTTCAATTTCTTTGAGGCGCTCGCTCATCAATGGTCAAAAGTTTGCGCTTTGATGGCCCACGTTTGAAATAGGTCCAAAAAAAGTCTTGAACTGGCTTTGACAGTTTACACCAGGCAACTTTTCATTTTCGAAGCCACCCGGCACGACATAGCTGACAAAATTGAATCAACGGGGGTTGGGCCGCTGTGGGTGAGGAGGGGGGAGCTTTTGGTTCAAGACATCCACCACCGACCGACCGAGCTGACTGACAAAGTTGAACCAGCGGGGGTTGGGCAAGAGAAGCACCTGACAGCAATCCACTGATTGCACTTGCAGGACACCAAATTGGTGTCTTGTTTATGGTTTGGAACGAAAGCCATAGCCAAGGTCAACGGCCCTTTGTGGAATAGTTATTTATTTTGCCACCCACCCCCGGCCCGCAGGCTGACCCGGCGACTCCGTCTTGTCGCCGCAGTGTTTTTACGTGCCCAAGTGCCAGAAGGACAGCGGGCAGGCCCGCGGCCTGATCGCCGCCATCTCCCAGCGTCTGCAGGCCCGGCGGCGGGTGCCCTGCTTCTACGACCCCGGCGAGCGGCGGGACGCGGTTCTCCTGACGCGCCTCTACGACCGGGACGTGGTCTTCCGCTGGCTGATGTGGCCCTCGTGCCTGTTCCTGGGAGGGGCCCTGATCATCGTGCTGGTCAAGCTCACGCAGTACCTCTCCAGATTGTGCGAAGAGATCGGCAAACTCAAGCGCTGACGCCGGCGGAGGTCCGAGCACCGCCGCCGCCGCCAACGCCGACTTTTCCAATGACCGCTTAGGGAAAACCAGACATATATCCCATTTGGAACGCGTCGCCCGCCACTATTTCTGTGACCGACGCAAACAGGACTGCCTGACGTCATGTTCCTACTTTCCACATGTGTTTTGATTAAAAAAAATAAAAAATGGCCGCATAATCTGTAGAAAATCCCTTTTTTTGTATGCTGCCTTCTAATTAATGCCCGCCCAAAAGCACGTCACATCTTAGTGGATGCCTACGTCAAGTGAAAATACAAACATTTGTGTCTGAAATGTGGACGATGAAGACTTGGGTCTCTGCCGTCGACGGCGCCAGACGTCCAATCCATTTGAAGTGGGAGACCTTCGGAGGGATCGGACGTCTACTTGGGATAAACTCATGGACGGGAGGATGGCCGCAACAGAACTCATTGGATTTTTTAGCCACCTATCGGCGGCCGTTGCCGAGGCTGGACATTTAATCCATGTGGCAGAAGTGGGAGGGTCGGCAGCGTATGAACAAAGCTCGTCGACGTCGTGCTTTGCTCATCCGTTATAACCGAAACGTCACGTGACCAAAGTTGGAAAACGGGTTAGCGGACCTCCTTTGCATGCTTCCCAAACAAACACGACTGGAGTTTGACGGGCTCCATTTTTATTCTGTTTCGCTGTTTTAGGTATCTTTTTACGACGAGCGTTCGTTTGCTGCCGGCTCACCCGCTCCAAATGGACTGGCATTCTCGTCCGTGGCACTAAAATGGGATTGTTTGATGACTCTTGTAAATATTGCGGGATATTAAGTCAAATGAGGGGCGAACCCATGATCACAGCAACTCACTGAGCGAATTGGATGTCTGTCATAGGATGGGTTGGATGTGTCGGCGCCATTGACGACGATGAACGTCCAAGTCAATTTGACGTCTATGGTCGTCAATGGCAGTCCAAACGTCTCGGACGTCTGTCGCCGTCAATGGCAGCCAATGAATTGATTTCATCGCGGATTTGTTGACAATGTCGCTTCTTCGAAATGAGACGGGTGACAGCATTTGGGAAGCAGTTGTTATGAAATGCCTTCATGTTGACCTCATTCCCTCGAGCAGCAGGATAAACAGTGAGTAAGTTGTTTCCAGTAAACTCTCCGCCTGCCCGGCTTCCATCCCCGAACAACAAGCCGCTCTCCGAGCCTCTCGTGTCGGAGATTGGCAGACGGCGCTCGGTCGCGAGGACGAGGACGGGGACGCGGACGAGGACGCGGACGAGAACGCGAACGAGAACGCCGACGAGGACGCGGACGAGGACGAGGAGCCTCTGCCTCAGCCTGCTAGGCGAGCGAGCAGTTAGCTCCGAGCGGCTAGCATGCCGTTCGTTTTGAGGGAAGCCCGACGAAGAAAAAGCCCAACGAGTCTCGTGTGTTTCCCCCGCCACTACCGGGCAACAAGAGGCGTATTTCCGTCCCTTCGCCATACGTTAAGAGGACTAAATGTTGGCTCTTTTGAAGCAGTCTTGAAAGGGATTTCCTCACTTAGCCGCGGCTGCTAATGATTGTGCTGGATGGCTAGCTTGGCGGTCAGCCGGTTCGGACTAGCTCGGTGACACGGGTAGGAACACTTTAGGAATTATTTATGCTTATCTTCTTGTTGGCCAGTAGTTCTCCTTGAACAACAAAAAACAAAAACGAGGTCTGTGTCGTCATTGGGTTTGTTTATGTGTTTGCATGGCTTTACATATTTCTTGGAACAACTTGTGAACATGCAGTTTACGCCAATCAGCTAATTAGCACAACATGCAATTTGGACGGACGACAAGTAAGTTGATGCTTAAAAACAAAACAAAACAACAACGTCTTGTATTGCACAAAGTCCCAGACTGGGACACAGCAGAAAGAGCGTGTCAGCTAAGAAGTTGCTGGAATTATTTGCCCCCGTGTATTCGTACTTATTATTGGGATGTCCCGATAACGATGACATTTTTGCCGTTTCAGAGTTCGCGTTACTTGATTGGCGTATGTATTAAAGAGGGGAAAAAAAGTTGACACTAAGCTATCCCAACGTTATTTGCATTATAGCAGTGGTTTAACAAGGCTGGGAAAAAAATCACATCCTTTTTTGGTGATGATAACAGATGGCCTTTTAGTCTGTTGTTCACTATTTGACTCTCAATGAGATTGTTTAAGGCGAACCACGCCAAGCATAAGGTTATTTTCTTGGAATTGAAGTCGTTTCTGATTTTTGTTCCCCCGTTCTTCTGACCATTTAGCTAGTTGACAGCCATCTCATCCATCAAAGATGCCTCCCAGGCCGTCGTCGGGAGAATTATGGGGGATGCACTTGATGCCCCCCAGCTTCAAAGTGGACTGCCTCCTGCCCAACGGCATGATCCTGACGTTGGAGTGCCTGCGCGAGGCCACGCTGATCACGGTCAAGCACGAGCTTTTCAAAGAAGCCCGCAAATACCCGCTCTACCACCTGCTGCAAGAGGAGAGCTCCTACATCTTCGTCAGCGTCACCCAGGAGGCCGAACGGGAGGAGTTCTACGACGAAACCAGGAGGTTGTGTGACCTCCGCCTCTTCCAAGCCTTCCTCAAAGTCATCGAGCCCGTGGGCAACAGGGAAGAGAAGATTCTCAATCGAGAAATAGGTATTTTCCAAAATTTGGATTTGTCAAAACGCGTAGGAATGCTCGTGCTTATTGTTGGGCTAACGTTAATAGCGCTAAAATGGGGGGAGTACAAAGAAATAACGTACACTACGTATTTTTGAAATGCGAGAAGTGTAGGAGCCAGGCAAGCAAAATTGCACTTGCACTTTTAGCCCCGACTCTCTGATTGTTTGTCCTTTAGGTTTTGCCATCGGGATGCCCATCTGCGAGTTCGACCTGGTCAAAGATCCGGAAGTGCAGGACTTCAGAAGGAACATTTTGAATGTTTGCAAAGAGGCGGTGGACCTCCGAGACTGCAACGGCCCCCACAGTCGAGCCTTGTACGTCTACCCCCCCAACGTGGAATCCTCAGCGGACCTGCCCAGGCACATCCATAACAAACTGGACAAAGGTGAGGCCAGGGCTACCAACGGCCATTTATTTTCCCACGTTGCCATTTTCTCCCCCTCGCCGGGAGCGCGGGTTTGCTCTGCCCGACGGCAAACGTGATCTCGTGTCGTCGCCCTCCCGCCCAGGTCAAATCATCGTGGTCATTTGGGTTATCGTGTTGCCCATCAACGACAAGCAAAAGTACACGTTGAAGATCAACCACGACTGCGTGCCGGAGCAGGTTATCGCCGAGGCCATCCGCAAGAAAACGCGCTCCATGCTGCTCTCCCAAGAGCAGCTGAAGATGTGCGTGCAGGAGTACCAAGGGAAGTACATCCTCAAAGTGTGCGGTTGCGACGAGTACCTGCTGGAGAAGTACCCTCTGAGTCAGTACAAGGTGATCTGCTTTTGCTAGCGCGCTCATCCAAAAAGCCAGGCAGGCTGCTTTTCAAAAGCCGGGCTCATTTTGTCGTTGTCTGTCCTCAGTACGTGCGCAGCTGCATCATGTTGGGACGGATGCCCAACTTGATGCTGATGGCAAAAGACAGTCTGTACACCCAGCTGCCCATGGACAATTTCACCATGCCGTCGTACGCCAGGCGCATTTCCACGGCGACTCCCTACATGAACGGCGAGACGTCCACAAAGTCGTTATGGACCATCAACGGAGCGCTCCGGATCCGGGTGCTCTGCGCCACTTACGTCAACGTCAATATCAGAGACATAGACAAGGTACCGTGACTTGCCAGGCCGTCGGAAGCTACATTTAGAAGAGAACGTACACCGCGTGGTCGGGAAGCGCTGACTAATTGGTCTTACTCGGTTTTTAGATCTACGTCAGGACCGGCATCTACCACGGCGGAGAGCAGTTGTGCGACAATGTCAACACCCAGCGCGTGCCTTGTTCAAATCCCAGGTCGTCCGCAGTACAAAAAAGTGTTGTTGTTTTTTCCCCACTGACTTATTTCTTTCTTTTGAATACGCTATCCCGGTCGGTGCCTTTTCCAGGTGGAACGAGTGGCTCAACTACGACATGTACATTCCGGACATTCCGCGTGCCGCTCGTCTTTGCCTCTCCATCTGCTCGGTCAAAGGGAGGAAGGGAGCGAAGGAGGTGAGACGCCACGGAGACCCGGTGACATCTCAGCCAATAGCGGCCCCCTCAACTCACCACCGACTACCGAGCGGCCCCCCAACTCACCAGCGACTAACGGGCCTTTCCCGCAGGAGCACTGCCCCTTGGCTTGGGGCAACATCAACCTGTTTGACTACACTCACACGCTGGTGGCAGGAAAGATGGCACTCAACCTTTGGCCCGTCCCTCACGGCCTGGAAGATCTGCTCAACCCCATCGGCGTCTCGGGCTCCAACCCTAACAAGGTGAGGCCATCTTGACCGGCCCCAAATTGGGTCCGATCGGCGTCTCGGGCTCCAACGAGTCGAGGCAATCCATCCCCCTGCTGGAGTTCTGTCTCATCTTCACAAATCCCTTTGTTGGAGTTCAACAAATGGTCATTTGTTTTAGGAAACTCCTTGCCTGGAGTTGGAGTTTGACCATTTCAGCTCCCCGGTCAAGTTCCCCGACATGACGGTGGTTGAAGATCACGCCAATTGGAATATTTCCAGAGAGCTGGGCCTCAATTACTGCCCCACCAGTTTGGTAAGCCGGAACGTCTTCCGCTCTTTGTTTGCCCGCTTGTCTACGTGGGCGTTGGGCGCCACTTCTCTTAGTTCAATGAAAATGCCCTTCATGGGGGGCTAGATGACCATGATCTATTTTGTCGTTGTCTTTGTGCCGTCCATAGAGCAACAGAGTGGCCCGGGACAACCCCTTCACGGACAGCGACAGCGAGCAGCTTCGCCAAGTTTGTAACCGAGACCCGTTGTCTGAAATCACGGAGCAGGAGAAAGACTTCCTATGGAGGCACAGGTACTCGCTCGCTCCTTCCTCCGTGAGATGGGGCCACAGAAAATGCTCTGTCTGTCCTGGCCGTAAAAGAGCTCCTCTTCCCTCCCCGCCAGACATTATTGCGTCACCATGCCTGACATCCTGCCCAAGATCCTCCTCGCCGTGAAGTGGAACTCCAGAGATGAAGTTGCCCAGGTAAAGTCTTTTTCTGACATCCGGCGGGGCTTTTGGCGGATGTTCCTCCCGGCTTTTTCCCCCGGCCACGGCGGTCATTGCGTTTTCTCCTTTTTCCCGCACGCCAGATGTATTGCCTCCTGAAGGATTGGCCCGCCATCAAGCCGGAACAAGCCATGGAGTTGTTGGATTGCAACTTTCCCGATCCCATGATCCGAGATTTTGCCGTCAAGTGCCTTGAGAAATATTTAACAGACGACAAGCTCTCCCAGTACCTCATTCAACTGGTTCAGGTCAGTCAAGTGGCACTTTTTTTCATAGGGCTTAAGAATGAAAGATAACCTTACTCTTTGGCAAAAAAGTTCATTCCCTCTCAATTAGTGATAAACTCTGTGAATGCTTTCTTCTCTAATGTTTTTTTTTTTCTGTCAACGTGTCACTAGGTTCTAAAGTACGAGCAGTACCTTGATAATCCACTTGGCCGTTTCCTGCTGAAAAAAGCATTGACCAATCAGAGGATAGGGCATTTCTTCTTCTGGCATTTAAAGTGAGTTCATTTTCATGTTGACAATTGTCTCTGGGGAAATTGCGTGGGCGGGAGGGAGGGATTTCAGACTTTTCCCCTCCGTTCGCATCGCCGAGAATACGTCCGAGCACTGACCTTTGTGCCGTCGCGCCGTCCGTGTCTTTAGATCGGAAATGCACAACAAGACGGTCAGCCAGAGGTTTGGACTCCTGCTGGAGTCGTACTGCCGGGCCTGCGGCATGTACCTGAAGCACCTGAGCCGGCAGGTGGAAGCCATGGAGAAGCTCATCAATCTCACGGATCTCCTCAAGCAGGAGAAAAAGGACGAGGCTCAGAAGGTAATCCGGCCGGGGGTGCCGGGTGGCTCCTCGTAGCGCTTCCCACAGATGTCTCGCACGTGACGAAATGACTGATGTTCACATGAGTTTTGCCCTGTTTGTCAGGTTCAAATGAAGTTCTTGGTGGAGCAGATGAAGAGGCCCGACTACATGGACGCGCTGCAGAGTTTCACTTCCCCGCTCAATCCGGCACATCAGCTGGGAAATTTACGGTATGCTGACTTGGATTTTCTTGGTCAATCGCCAGCCGCTCCTCTTTTACCTTTTATCTTGACCCGTGAGGGCGACGGACGTAAATAAAATCAAATAAATATATATATTTTAAATAATTAATAGTGGAAAAAAATCGCAAAGTAGCGAATTGGCAATAAGTGAAGGCTCATCGAGGGATTACTGATCCCAGTTTGTAACACAGTGGGCATCTTTTGCTGTCAATCGCACCAACACAAACAAAGCTTCAATTTCATGGACCATTTATTTTTTGGAGGCAATATTTCTGGATGTGTTAATTTCTTTTTTCCTTTTCAGTCTGGAGGAATGTCGGATGATGTCGTCCGCCAAGCGCCCCCTGTGGCTGAATTGGGAAAACCCGGATATGATGTCAGAGCTCCTCTTTCAGAACAACGAAATCATCTTCAAAAACGGAGACGGTGAGTCTTTCCCGCCGCGCGGACAAACTCAATCTTACTCTTACCCTCCTAACGCACCTGGACGTTCTCCCCCGTGCCGTGGCATCTCTGCAGATCTGAGGCAGGACATGCTGACGCTGCAGATCATTAGGATCATGGAGAACATCTGGCAGAACCAAGGCCTCGACCTCAGGTAGGCGCTCCCTCCACGGCGTCACTCGGATCTCCGCCTTGGCCGACGAGGGCTTAAAGCGGAGGCCTCGGTTGTCTCTCCCGGCAGGATGCTCCCCTACGGCTGCCTGTCCATCGGCGACTGCGTGGGCTTGATTGAGGTGGTGAGGAATTCTCACACCATCATGCAGATCCAATGTAAAGGAGGCCTGAAGGGGGCGCTGCAGTTCAACAGCCACACGCTGCACCAGTGGCTGAAGGACAAGAACAAGGGCGAGATGTGAGCGGCCGACGATCGGCGGAGCGGCCGGCGCCGACTCCCCGGACGGCCTTTGACGTTTCTCCGTCCGTCCGTCCGTCCGTCCTCTCCTCAGGTACGACCAAGCCGTGGACTTGTTCACGCGATCGTGCGCCGGCTATTGCGTGGCCACCTTCATCCTGGGCATCGGCGATAGACACAACAGCAACATCATGGTGAAAGATAACGGACAGGTAAGAATTTGGCTTTCCACCGACTCCGAGCAAAGAATTTGGCTTAGTCCAAAGTACCTCTCAAATCCATGTCTTTCTTTCTTTCTTTGGCTTTCCCATCCACGCACGCACGCACTTCCCCCGCTTCTCAAATCCATTTCTTTCTTTCTTTGACTCTCCCACCCACACCACAGCTCTTCCACATTGATTTTGGCCATTTCCTGGACCACAAAAAGAAGAAATTTGGCTACAAGAGAGAGCGCGTGCCCTTTGTTCTGACGCAGGACTTTTTGATTGTCATCAGCAAAGGAACTCAAGAGTGCACCAAGACCAGGGAGTTTGAAAGGTAGCCTAGCCCACGAGGACGCTCGCTCGCTGGCTCGGTGCGTCCGGCCGGCCGGCCCAAGGTCTTGATCTCCTTTTTTTCCCCTGTTGCCGGCTTCAGGTTCCAAGAGATGTGTTACAAGGCTTACCTGGCCATCCGCCAGCACGCCAACCTCTTCATCAACCTGTTCTCCATGATGCTGGGCTCCGGGATGCCCGAGCTGCAGTCCTTTGACGACATCGCCTACATCCGCAAGACCTTGGCCCTGGACAAAACGGAGCAGGAGGCGCTGGACTATTTCATGAAGCAGATGAACGACGCCCACCACGGCGGCTGGACCACCAAAATGGACTGGATCTTCCACACCATCCGCCAGCACGCCATGAACTGAAGGAAGGCGCGCCGCTGCCGCCACCGCCGCCGGGTATTTCGCGGTAGGAGCCCGGCCCACGTCACCCGCCGGTGCCGGACGCTTTCTTTTCCTTCCTTCGTCCTATCGCCGTCACCACGAACGCGGCGAGGAAGGACCTTCTTTTTCCGTAGCAGCGGGATCGGGAGTTTGCCGGTTCTCTGCCGTCGATCGGGGGCGGACCTTCCATCCTTTTTGACCATTTTCTTTGACTTGCGCCCTGCCTTTTCACTTGGATTCTTTCCAGAGATGAGACGTACGTACGTACGTCCGTCCCGGCCAACGGCAGCCAAAGAGTTAACGGACAAAAGGACGGCAAGCTGGTTCCCGTTCCAAAAAAAAGGAAGGAGCCAAAGCCCATTTGGCGTGGAAGGAACCCCCCCAACCCCGGACAAAGTGAGTAAAACGGCCCTCGACCACGGGAAGCACGTGGCGTGACGACCTTTCACCTGTGATGGGACGGAGCACTCTTGGCTTTCCACTCCTGACGTTCTTACGGCTTTTGCGGTCAAGCCGTGGAACCCTACCACTACATAGTGTTATGACTTTGACCTGCTAACGTTTCCACGTATGACTTGAGTCTCGGGAGTGTTACGTTTTGCTCTCTTCGTATTCGCCACCCTTTTTCTCGTCGTGTTACCACCCGCGTCTTTGTGGCCCTAAAAGCCGTCGCCTACGTGTGGATTTTGCCGTAGGGGGAAAGGAACGTTCCGCTACGACGGACGGACAGAAGCCTTGTTGTGGCAAAATAATAGCATTTATTCTCGGGGCCCAGCGCTCGCTTCCGTATCGGACGGATGGCGTGGCGTGGCGTGGCGGTGGAATCCTTTCACCTGCGCGTGCACCTTTTTTGAGTCCATTTCTACTGAGCCAAAGCGGAAAGCCATCAGCGGTCTTATTGTATCCACCCACCCCTCCCCAAAAAGTCCTCTCCTTTATTCCAACTGTTTTATGCAGTATTTGTGGCCGCGCGTCCCGTCACGCCGTCAGTATTATTGGCTCGGAGGCGGAATGAGTGCCGTCTTTTTTTTTCTGGTGCTTTCCTGGAGTTTTTTTGTTTTGTTTGTTTTCTGTTGCGCCGTTCCAACGTTTGGGCCGGCCGGACCCATTCGCACGGAGGCAAAACTATTGTGGTTCTTCCTCGCTACGCCGCTTCCGTCGTGCCGTTTTTCGCTGGCCGCACTGCGTTACGACCAAAGAAAGGAAAAAAGAAGCCGACGAGACTAAAGTCATACGTCGTCGTCGTCATACCACGTGATATGGAGACCAAAAAACAAAGAAAAATCCGATTGTTTTGTGTTACGCCCAGAAATATCATTTCATCACGTTAAACGCGCCATTTTAAGAGATGAAAGTCCAAATATTACGGGCAATAAATGTACTTTCGCCAGGTGAGAGTACTAGTAGTCAGTATCTGGTTTGGGAGTATTTCTGGACGTGGCCAGACCAGAAGCTAGCTAGCTAGCTACTTACTTTACGTAGCGCTCGGACAACGGCATCCATACAATCACACACTACGACTTTACATTGCGTAACATGACAACTGCTTTCTTCTTTTTGTAACACTACAATTTTATTTGTCTACTATTACTGTGGCTTTATGTTACAATGACTTTCATCTTGTAATAGTATGTCTTTATTCTGGTAGCCCTCCTTAACCTTTTTTTCCCCCTCCCTTTCCTTCCTTGCGTGTTCTTAATTGTCCGTTGTACGCCCGAGATCCGCAACTAACTTTAAAAAAAGACGAAAAATGGTGGGGTGACCCGTTGCTGTTTACTTGAATTTGTTGTATAGAAATTGACCCTGTTACTTGTGAGGTACAAGAAAGTCACTAAGGAGGTAACACAACTGCTCATGTTTTGTTTTTCCTTGAATAACTACAGAGGTAATATATTTTTGTATTTTTTTCAAATGTAATCCAACTCGTATATGGATTTGCTTACCAAAAAGTGGGGGAGAAAAAAAAATAATAACCAGAAGGTGTCTCATCCTCATAATAAGCCAGCAGACCGATACGAAAGGTCGCTGAAGTTGAAGGACGCGGATTTGATGATGGACGGCTTTCCCAAAAAAGAAAAAAAGAAAGAAGCACAATGAGGAAAAAAAAATGGAAGATAATCCTGCATGTTGGAAAAAAAAAAGGTTCCTCTGTTATCTATCCATCTGTGTACATACTTGCATATACAAATATATATTATAAATACAAAGTCCCCTCAAATACTTGTTTTAGTCATGAAATTCAGTATCCATTTTGAAAGAAAGCTTATTTTTTTCCTTCTCAACATAATCCACTTCCTTCATTGACTGTGAACAAAACTATGTTTGTGTAAAGAAAGCCACTTGTGCTTGCTTGTGATTCTTTTTGGGATGAAAGAAATAAAAAAGCTCTTTTCAGCCAAAAGTCACGCCCGACTCGTCATTGTGCAAAGATGGCCGCCATCGTCCAACGGATGGCCACCCAGAAATGGAAAATGTTTTGCCCGTGATGGGAGCGCGGCGTTCCCCCGACCGAGTCTTCACCCGTTTCCGTGGTGTTCAAAATCCAACGCGGGCGAATTTGAGAAGCGGGGTCAAGCGCTCGCTCTGTGGAAACCGTAGACCACCAAATGAAAAATGCATGACACCCGGCGAGCTCCAAAGAGAACTTTATCGTTGACGTCAAAGTGGCGCCCGAGAGTGTTTTGAATGAATTTTTATTTGTTTTTTTTCTGTCCGGCAGTACTGGCTCGTGACTGGAGTCACGCTCGCAGAGAACTTTCCCGTGCGTGCGTGCGTGCGTGCGGCTGTAATTGGACGTTCGCCGCGTCTTATTATTGAGCCGCTTGACCACTGGCTCACAGCGTCATGGCCTATCTCCAAAAGAGGAAGCTGACTTTTATCACCATCGGACTAATATTTCTGCTGAGCGGCATCGAGTACGGTAAAGTATGCTCCGTTCTCGCCTTCCACTTCTATGGACATCCGTGCATGTTTCCTTCCTTGACTTCCTTTCCTGCCCAAAATATGCACGCGACGCTAATTGAAGACTTGACGGTTTGGATGGGTTGTCCTTTGTCTCCCCGTGGCCTGTCGTGGCCTGTCGTGGGCTGCCGTCGGGTCCCCCAAGTCAGTTGGGAGAGGCTGCGGCACCCACCGCCATGATGAGCGCTTCAGAAAATGCATGATATCCGCTGTACGTCGGGGGTGGCCGAGCATGTGCGGTCCTGGAGGGCCCCTGTCCGTCAGCCGCTCTGCTTTTCATATCTCCCTAACCCAGGGGTAGGGAACCTATGGCTCGGGAGCCACATGTGGCTCTTTTGATGCTTGCATATGGCTCTGAGGTAAAATATGGAAAGCGGTGGTGAGAGAGCCGAGTCCCGAACGCACCAATTGGAACGTCACGTCGGCACTGTGGCATTGACTTTTTTTTTTCTCATTAGAGTCTTCTGCATCTATTCTCTCATTGATACTCATTGATATTCATTGATTAGCAACAGGGTAACAATGTTGCCAAAATAATTCAAAGACTTTTTGTACTTTAAAAGTGGTAAAATGACTAAAAAATTGGCACATTTTCATGTATTTTGACTTTTAAATTGTGAGTATGGCTCTCAGGGAATAACATTTGAAAATAGGAATTGTTTATGGCTCTCTCTCTCTTTCAAAAAGGTTCCCGAGCCCTGCCCTAACCCAACACACCTGAATCCAATGACCAAGTCATCGGTAAGCTTGTTAACGATCCCGATTCTTGGATTCAGGTGTGTTGCTTGGGGGGAGACGTAGAAAGTAGGCTGGTCCGTGGCCCCCCGGGACCCCAGTTGGTTACCCGCTGCTCTCCATTTTATTGATCCCCAAAAATGGCCTTGTACTTTTTGTGGGTGGCTCTTCAGCTGTGATTCTGCCCACGATATGGCGCTATCTCCAGATCCTGCAGGCGCCGCCGTATTTCTTGGGGCTGACGCTGTCGGCGTTCAGCCTGAGCGGCCTGCTCAGCGGGCCCGTCTTCGGCCGCTGGTCGGACGGCGCCGCCGGCGCCGCCGCCACCAAGCCCGTCCTCCTCTTGGCCAACCTCTTCCAGATTGTCGGTGAGTTTGCCAGAGGCGACGTCTCGTCTGCCGCTCTTGCACCCGCGCCATTTTGGTTCTTGTCATTTCCTCAGGTAGCTTCCTGTATTTTGTGGGCTATTCCAAGTGGCTGTTGGTGGGCAGTCGTCTCGTGGCAGGTCGGACACACACACACGCTGGCACGCTGGCACGCACGCACGCACGCATGCACGCACGCACGCGCTCCATTGGGCCATTTGGGACTTTTTGGGCCTTCCCCTCAGGCGTGGGCGCGGGAGCCGGATCCTCCGTCTTCGCTTTCCTGACTCGAATCACCCGGCCGGAGGAACGAGCCGGCGTTTTTGCCGCCGTCATGGCCTGTCGACAGGCGGGCCTGCTCGTGGGTGGGTGGGTCGCTGGCCTTTTCGGCGAGTCGCCGCCGTTGTTTTCGTGGACGCCGAGCGTCTCCAAATTCGGAAAGGACACGTGGCGGGTGGCGTTATTCTGACTTTTTTTCTTCTTCCCAGGGCCGGCGCTCAACCTCTTTCTGCAGCTCTGCGACTTCAAACTGGGAGTCTTTGTGGTGGACCGCTTCACATCGCCCGGGGTGAGCGATGGGGCTCGGCCCCGGCCCCCCCCCAACCACGCACTCAATCCTTTGCCTCCTCTTCTTCCCCTTTCAGATCTTCATGTGCCTGTCGTGGTCGCTGCTCCAGTTGGCCATCCTGGCCACGCCCTGGGAGCCGGATCCCCCGGACGCCACGGAGGGGATGGCCCTCCTCGCCGTGGAGCCCAGAGCCGAGGACGAGGGGGACCGGTCGCCGACGGGCTCGGACGGAATCCGGGCTCGGACCTCGGCCCCGTGCTGCTTCGGCGGAGGTGAGCCCGTCCGGGCAGCCGCTTTGTGCGAGAAAAGCAACCGTAGATTGCGTGCTCATGTGCTAAGAAATATAGCCGTCTGGAAAGCACGAGTCAGCACTGAGTAAAAATCCGGATGCACTACCACTGCAGCACTACTTTGAGCATTTCCGACCAGTTGACTTTAAAGTTCCCACCCATAAAAAAATCTCTGGCAATTGCGGCATGACTTTTCAGCCCCAAAACGTATCATTTGGAAATGGAACGGCCCAAAGACAAGAGAGGGGAAGATTTGGAGATGGCGTCTTGCATCCACGGGCCATCTGGGCCGTCCAAATTTAGCAAAAGGACTGACTGACTTTCCAAGTTCCTTTTCAACAATTCCTTCTGAATCCTCCAAATGCGGAATAGATTGGAAATACACGCCGTTCCGATGTCGTTTTAGCGTTTTCTGGACCCGAGCGAGCCAGACGAGGCAGCCGGGGATTTATCTTCTGCCAAAAAAAGAGAAAAGAAAAGCCAGGAGCCAACTTTTCTTCTATATTATCAAATGAGGCGATTTGCTGAATCGCCACCCTCGCCCTCCCCTCTTCCTTTTGTGCTAGAGTTCCTGAGGGAGGAGGTGATTGTTCTCCTCACGGCTCAGTTTGTCACCCTCTTCAATCAGACGGCGCTGGAGGTGAGAAGGCCCAAAAAGAAGCCTTTGGCACTCGCCGAAAATCAATCCCTGTTTCAACGACGGACGGACGGACGGACGTAGCCCTTGGTTTCCGTGGAAATAGAGCGAGCGGCATGACGTCGTCCGTTTGAGTCCCCCGTCCCGAGCGAGATCCCGTCTTGGTCTTTCAGACGGCGGTGACGCCGCTGACGCAGCGCTCCCTGGGCATGGGCGAGTCGGGCAACAGCGCCATGTACGGCCTCTGCGGGGCCGAGGTCATCCTGGGCTTCCTCCTGGTGCGCCGGCTCAGCGGCAAGATGGCCGACCGCGCCGTGCTGGCCGCCGGCCTGCTGGTCTGCTGCGTGGCCTGCGTCTGGTTCCTGCTCTTCCTCTGCGACCTCCGAGGTACCCGCGGCCCCATCCTCGCCGCCGTCGCCCGACATTTAAACTCCGTTGGCGTGGTTTGATGGCCCACGAGTACCGTTTGAACATTGTGTTTTTTTTCTTTTCATGTCATCCATACAAACGTGGGAACACCAAACTAATATCGCTACAGCCACTCCAATCATCGTAGCGAATATAGACAATGTAAAAAGAAGGAGGCAGGCACATGGCACAAAAAAGGGATGGGGAAAAAGATTGTTTGTTGTTTTTGCTGTGACAAAGAGGCCGTTCGTCGGGCCACCTGCAGCCGCGTCGTCCCGTTTATCGGCGGGATGACAAAGGACGGGTGGCGGAATTGCCCGACGACGTAGAAAAGGATTAGGATCATCTGGTTGGAGCCCAGAGCTATTTGTTAAAGAGCATCTTTTACACTGTTTTGGAAGCCATTGTGGTTCCGTTTGAAAAGGCAAAAAAAGAGAGCGGGCCATCTCCCTCTCTCGGCGCCAGGTCTCGTCGTTCTCTCGTGGCGGCTACGCTTTGCCGAAAATGCTTTTGTAGTGGAACGCAGACGGACGTCTGTCCTCGTCTCGCAGGCAGTTACGTGTGGAAGCTGTCGGTCTTGGTCGTCGGCATTTTCCTGCAATTGTTGGGGCTCCCCTTCGTGGCCGTGTCTCAGGCGTCGCTCTTCTCCAAAGTCACGGCGGCCTCCACGCAAGGTGGGTCACAGTGGGGTGGGCGCTCTCGCTGGGAAACCAAAGGCGTTGGGACCATTCCGACGCGCCTCCTGAAACGTGCCATTCTTTTTGGCCCTAACAAATCCATGTTTTGCTTCCGAATTGGCAACCCGGCAGGCCTTCGAGCTGTGAGTCGGTTAGTTGTTTTACTTTTTTGGGGGGCACCGACAGGATTCAGCCAAGGAATAAGACGATCGGTGGGAGGCCTGGCCACCATCTTGGGTCCTCTGTGGGCCGGAGGCCTGACCAACCATTTGTACGTCATGACGGCCATGATGCTGGCGCTCCTCTTGATGCTCGCCGTAAGTCTCATCTGCGGTGGAGTGGTGCGGGGACGGAAGTCGCTGGTGTTTTTCTTTTTTCTCCACCCCTTTCACAACATTGACCTTTTAAAGACGCATGCTTTTCAGGTGATGACGGCGTTGTCGTACGGCCGCTTGACACCGCCGCTCGCCACGGACGAGGCGGACCCCTCATCTCACAAAACGCTGGTCCCCGATGGAGAGCCCTGAAACACGCAGAACACGTCAGTATTCCACTTCAGTCTTTTCCTTGACGGGACTCTAGTTTTTTGGATGGAGGAGATTTGAAATCATGGAACCACGCCCATTTTTGCAATGCAAATGTATTTGAAGTAGTGAAAGATGGACTTGAAACGTCAACTTCTGGCAACTTTTCAAAGAATAATATTGATGTGAGTAGTACTAATGCGACATTGTTTTTCAGCCCACCACCGTATTCTCCGCAAGAGGTCGCTGTTGCTATCACGCGGATGATGCTTTGGAGCATAAAGGAGACCAGGATATAGTAGTATACTACTGCCAAGTACTCAACTAAACGACTTCTTTCTATTCCCATGTGTCGATGAAACATAATAGGCTCCCCTATTTTTTTCCTGGTGTGACCCATCTTCTCATCTCTTGTCTGCACTCTTTTTTTCCTCCGTGTGATGAGGGGAAAAACAAGCCATCCACTTGAAACGCTTGACGGTGGGAGTGTAAAAGTGGAGCTGTCAACGTCTTCTCAGATTGCTGACAGCGAGCTAGCGAACGCGTGTTCAAAAATAGTGACGCATGGCTGATTGCTTGAAATGTCTTTCAAATGAAAACGAGCCCATTTCCCCCCCCCCCCAGCTCAATCAAAAGACAAAGAGGCAGCCGACGGCGCCACAAAGAGCATATCTGAAAAGCGCCAGCACCTAAATCCATCGCCTCTGTCACTTGAGACGACGTACTGTATTTATTCTTTCACGTTTGCTGCTTTATTTTGCTTATCTCTTATTCAGCAATTGTCAGCTTGTTCACTCTTTACAGGGCACTCATTCATATATATACACAGGGTGTTCCATAATGTCATCCTTCTTGTAATCTTGTATTTGTTCCAAAAATGACCACGTTTAGTAAAGATTTTATTTGTTCCACAAAAAATGACCATATATAGTAAGGCTTTTTTTTCTTTAAAAAGAAATTAGACCAAGTATAGTAAGGCTTTTTTTCTATTTCAAAAATAAAAAAGTAGACCAAGTATAGTAAGTTTTTTTTTTCATGAAACAAGACCATGTATATTAAGGCTTTTTAAAAATGACCATAAATAGTAAGGCTTAAAAAAGACCATATATTTAGTAAGGCTTTTTTTCATTAATAAAAGACCATGTACTATTGTATAGTCATTTTTACTTTAAAAATGACCAACAGAGAGGCCTTTAAAAAAAAAGAAGACATTGAGCCTCTAGATGACGTCATCTTGGTCTCTTCCTGCTGTTGACTTCCGGTCTCCAATCTAAGTCGTTTCATACATTGTTTAAAACAATTAATATTGATTAATTAATGTTGGATTTTGTGGATAATAGTTTACTAATACACGTTATTATGAAAACAATGTATTTTTCGTGTCTATTTTGAATACGCCTGACCAAGTTCAGAGTTCAAATGACCGTCGCCAGTCTTCAAAATGGCGGATGAGCCAGATGCCACTACGTGAAGGGGTGGACTGCAGAGCAGCTCAAAAGTGACGATTTGCCGAAGAAAGACCTGTTAAAGTTGTTACAAGACAACGCAGCGCATTCGGTACGTTTTCGTTTGAGGATTTCGAAGCCCCAGCTCTCATTTTCTGAGTGCATTTTGACGGGAGCGTGCGTCGTTCGCGTGGGTGGCTGGAGACGGAAAAAGGTTTGCAAACAATTGGGCTACATTGCGTTACCTATAGTTCTTTTATATGTTTACAAAGAAATCATTCCATTGTGTTTTTCAGTCCCTCAACGAGCACAGAATGCTGGGAAACATCAAGAATGTGGACAAAAAAAGAGCAGCTTGTCGACGCTGTTTGCAAGCAACGACGCCATAACCAGCTATTTGTTAGCCAAGTGAGTCCTTTTTTTAAGCATTTCTATTTTCTCTATCCCTCCAATACTTATACGTCAGCGTTCAGTATTCAAGTCATTGCTCAGTTGGCTTGTTTTTCATGATACTTTTAAATTTTGAATGGAAAAACTGCTCTGGTGTTGATTTTTAATAGCAACAACCTGTGTGGATAACTCTCACTCACACAAGTGCCATCAGTGGAGGTGGAAGGAATAAACTGTACATACTCTTAGACGTAAAATAGTATTTTACGTCTAAGAGTATGTACTGTTTAGTAAAAGGAAGAGTATTTTAAGAATACTCTTCCTTTTACCCTTCACTTAAAGGGCTTGGACCTTTTCATTTTTAGTTTTAAATTTGGTTTTGACAACCCAAGTGAGACCGTCATTCAACAATAGCACAGAGTTCATTTTTGACTCTAGTTTAAACATTATATAGTAAAATAGGCAACCATTTTTACTCGGTGTGAAGAGCAAAAACGGAAGTCATGAGGACTTTTTGGCATATTTATTTCAAAAAATGAATTGACTGAAAAACTCATCCAGGATGAAACATGGGAAATGAATGTGGATCTTTTGTGCATCCAAATGGTTCATTAACGAATGACATCATCATGCTGCGGTGTTTTGTACAGGTTTAAAGCCACGGAGCCGACCGGTGGGAGAGGCGACAAACACATGACGACCAAAGAAGTGGATGAAGTGTTTCAGGTTATTTTATTGATGATTTTCATGTAAAGTGTACTAAAAGCACTCATTTTGTATCTTGCTTCTCTTCAGGGTCCACACAAATTTACCAAATCAACACTAAAGAAAGGTGACAAGACGAACTTCCCCAAAAAGGATGACTTTGGATAACAGCTGGCACAGCATTTGACACCAACTTCCTCTCAGGGGTCTCCAACTGTGCTCTTCTGGGGCCCCTGTCCAGTATGTTTTCCATATCTCCCACCACATCTGAATCAAATGATCAACTCATCAAGCTGTCCAGGAGCTTGATCATGATTATTTGATTTAGGTGTGTTGGAGGACATGGAAAATGGAGTGGATAGGGGCTCTGGAATACTACAGTTGGAGACTCCTGCCTCTGCAGTGGCCAAAAAGCTAACCAAGCCACTGAGCTTCAAAGTTATTATTGGGGTAAGTCTAATATTTCATTGTTTTTCTTCCTGTTGCCTTATGCAGTGGGACAAAGGAAGGCCTGCTGACACCTTGTTTCCGGTTATGGGAAGAAAAGTCTCCCTGATGACAGGTAAAACCTAACTTCAGAATTTCTTGTTTTTTTTGGTCATTTTTTGACTTAACCTATTGTGCCTTAACTTTTTTTGTGTTCCAGAATTCCACCTAAGGGGAAGAGGATTTCCTGTCCATTAACCGATGGACGTTTGCACTGCCTCATTTCTAGATGCTCTATACTAAGTTCTTGTGGAAAAATAAATGTTCTTAAAGTGTATATGTCTCATTCTTCACATTTACTTAGTGAAAAAAAACTGCAAGTCATTTGCCAAGTTAAAACTTTTTATTAACAGGAAAACAATTCAAACTCAGGAGTTGTCATCACATTCAAGTGTTGATTGGCATGCACAGTCTTTTCTCCATCTGCAGACATAACAAGACAAATTTACACTTATAAAAAAAAAACTTAAGAATAAAAACTGGACTTAGTAATATCTGGCAAAACACTTAGGAAAAATGACGTTTATTTTTCCTAAGTTAAAATATTTAAAAAAAAAAAAAGACTCGTAAAGAGTATTTGAGTCTTTTTTTAAATGCCTATATATTTTCCCTAAGTGTTTTTTCTTTGAAAAAAAAAAAAACACTTAGCCTCATGCCCAATTGTATTTTTAAGCCAACATTAAATGAAGTGTCCTCTCACTTTGCCAGCACAAGGAATGGACTTAACCTATATAAGAGGGGAAAGTAAATTGCAATATCTGTTCAGTGAAACCTCACCATGGTGATATCATTCATAAAATAGATAAGAATGATGTTTTAAGCTTCTATTTAACTTGGATGAATACTTGGATATTCCAAAATAAACAAATTAACTAACCTCCCAGATTGTCCAAAGTGCAGATACACCACATGATGCAAGAGAAGCAAGCATCTTCAAGCGGGCAACCCGCGACAAAGATCACCTGATCCTCCACTTGGAGACCTGCCAGTCTGGACGTGGGCCTGTTACGGGCAAAAAAAGCAAAAGTTAGCATATATAGAAACTGGAGATTCAACAGATAGGCTTTGGTGGGTTTTTTGGGGAAGTAGTTTTACCTTGAGTCCCAGTCTCCTAAGTAACCTCAAGGATGTGAGAGTCCTGGGCAGGCAAGATGAACTGCATGTCGATGCTAAACAGGGAAAACTGGATTTAAACAAGCCATTTGAGAGTTGCCAAACAATTATTACAAGAAATAGAAATCTTACAAGAAATGTAATACACGATCAAGATTAAGTGCTCCGTGCTATTTTTCCTTTTCCAGACAAGGCGATTAAATATACAGACTGACGTTAACAACTAAGAGGAAGTTGCCTTAACAATGTTTGTACAAATGATTCTTTTTCGTGAAAACTGAATTGGAAACGGGTGTTTAACACTAGCAGTGAAAACTATCTTTACTCCATCCAACAGCAGGAACTAAGCCGTGCCTCTGGGTGTCATTCTTGAGTCAGCCTTTACCCAACAAACTGTCCGTTGACATCTCGCCTTTGTTTGATTACATTCAAAGTCATTCGACACGACTCACTAATGGAGAGAAAACGGACTAAATACTTTTGAAGTCAAATGGAAAGCGTCGAACGTGACGCTAATGTTAAGCTAGCTGGTCACATACGGCGCACAGCCGGTGTGGAAAAGGAGCCCAAACTTCGACTGTCGATGGTGTAGTAAAGCTGGCATTAAACTAACAGATTTGTTAGCGTTTCCGGCTCAATTGATTCCCAAAAAATCTCTCGGTAGCGGGATAAAAATGCATTTAGGCCAGTAAATTGCTCAACAACTTACCTCGCTGGCGTGCTGGTCGGCTATCAGCATACAAATGGCTGATCGAAAGGGCAAAACACTGCGCATGTGCGTAATTTACGCACCTGCGCGGTCAATAGGCGTAACCACGCCCATATTGCTCCGCCATATTGAATGTGGAAAAGATGGTGACTTGCTTACCGCACTTCGCGAGGTGTTTTGTTTTATCCTCCCAACTCAATATCCATGTTTTGAAGATGACGTAGAATAGTCGTCGTCATTTTATCGGTCTTGATGCTATAAAACAGTGTTAGTACACTAATATTTCCAAATATCGAGTAACATTTTGAATGAGTATTTTACAACATCAAGCCACCTTCATTCCAGGCCATCTGACTCAATGAATAGTTTAACATTTGAAATGCAAAGAATGCTTCATTGTATTGTATACAATAACTCCATCTATCAGCTGAACTGTTGAACATGACTAACTTTAACCGAAAACAGAGCAGGGACACATTAGTATATCAAGGGGGGGAAATTATAAAACAGAAAATCTTCATTTGGTGTTTATTGAAACACATTAGTATTCAAATTTTAAAGAGAGAACCACAAGGAAAATAGGGGGGGGGGGGGGGGGGTCAACAGGAAGTGACCTAGAGAAGAACAGGAAGTGATGCATCATTTAAAGAAAGTGATCAAAAGTTAACAGGAAGTCACCCCATATCACTAGGACCTGGAAGTGGGCTAAAATCAAAGTTAGCCGAGTAGCATTTGTCCAGAAATTGCAAATTTATTCAAGCAATCCCCACCCAACTCCCCTCCTTCCTCTCCTTCCTCTTCTTCTCTTGGCGAGCGGCAGGAAAGCAGTCAATTCCTTTCGCTGCCTGGGCCGGGCCAATCTCCGTGTTTTTTTTTTTGGTGTGTGCATAATTTAGAGATAAGGCCCGCTAACCTTTCCATTTTTCAACAATCAGCGCGTGTTGTTTGGCTTTTCACCCGAAAGGGAAAATCTCATCTGCGGGGCTCAAGGACGACGTATTCACCAGTGCTTTCATGCCATGATCAGCATATTCAGCGACTTGACATTTAAGGGAGATAAGCGTGCGTATGGATGGAATCGGGTCACAGCTCATTTTACACTCTTTCAACTAGCGCACTTTTTCAGACGCCCCCGCCCCCGCCGCCGCCGCTCCCAAACATTAGCATTCAGCACAGAATTTTCAAGTTAACGTGAAGCAAACGTGGGGTGAATTGGGCAAGGCGGTCGGATTACAAAAACAAACTCATTTTTTTTGTCCTACAGTCCGGATACTCTTTGAACGAAATGTGTCCACGGATGGACACCCCAGTTGTGATCCGACAAAGGTCCACGGAATGGGCCAAACAGTCACGCTATTCGTAAGTGGCCGTGGGAGAAAGGCTTAATGGCGTGCGTGTAACCAGATTTGGAGACGCCGTTTGTTAAGAGGATGAAAGACACCGGCGCCCAAATCCTCTTAAAAAAAATAGCGTTGCCGCCGCCGGGCAAATATTTATGCGGCAGATTTTAAATTCAGGCGGTCGTTCCTTGATCGTCATGTCTGTGTCTTCCGGCCTAGCTTGTCCATCATTCATCAGGTGTATTTATAACGCTTTAAAGCCCACGTCGTCCTTATTAGCATGTTTATTCTGCAATGTCGCCGTCTCCCCCCAAAAAGCTCCCTTAAAAAAGATGGCCATGTATAGTAAGAGCTTTTTTCATGTTGCAAAAGAGGCGTTCTCGATGCTACGTTTCTCCTCGGACGCGCGCTCCGAAAATAGCGATGGCGGCATTTCATCTGCCGTGAATATTGCACGAGGTTTTCGCTGCATTATTGATACTTGCGTGTTTGTTCTGACGCTAATTAAAAGATAACGTCAGGCTCTACTAGTGCATGCCAGAGACTTTTTAAAAAAAAATGTTAGCCCACCCAATTGATCATTTCTACCTTCATCTTTCAAGTAGGGGAAAAAAAGCCACCTAGGTGGGCGTGGTCGTCGAAGCAATCAGCATAAAAAGTGGAACATTATCATTAAAAATGTATCAATAGGGAAAGAAAAACACTTGACTAAATGATGATAGCGGCCATGCTAACAGGCATCTCATAAAGCATCAATCATCCAATGTAGCTTATTGATTAGGCCCTCTCGTGATGATGCCGGTATTTTCGATGGAAGCAGCTGTCCATTGTCTTTTACATCTTTGTCATTTAGTCCGAGCTGAGAAAACGAAGAAAGGCAAATGGCGAGGGCACGACACACAACTCTAGCCACATCTCTTTCAAACAATATACTAGTATCAGGAAGATTAGGCTGAGCCATCGATGGGATATCCGGATAGACTGGCGCAGACGATAAAGAAGAGACGGACACTCGTCACGGACACGTCTACGCTGCGAAAATAGTCAGGGCGGCTGTCCCAAGTTAGCACTTTGCCAAAGGATACGTGTTAGAATGGCTACGGCGGAGAGAAAGGGCCCCGCCGCCCGCCATCTGCGTACGCCGTTCATCGGCCAGGGTCGGCCCTCTCCGAAACCATGCGTGGACTCCTCGCTCCCCCGGTGTTTGCCGTTGCCGTGGCGACCGGCGCCAGCCCGCCGCTCCGAAAGCTTCCTCCCATCCCAGCCGTGTCTTGGTATGTGTCACAAGGCAAAAGAAACTTGAGAAAATTGGACAGTGGCCATTCTTCCATTTCCTCCTGGTGTCATTTCAGGTGTAAATCTTAAGAATGATGGTCGGCGCAGTCATCTTCAAGTGCCATCCGTTTGGGAGCTTGGAAAGATAAACAGGTGATGAGAAAAGATGGATGAGGCACGGCCACTATGGCGAGACGAGCCGAGCCGAGCCCCGCCCCCCGCGGCCCTCTGCGAGGAGCATCAATATCAGCCGACGCGTTCCAGACTGGAGCGAATATTAAGTGGTGTCGCTTTCTACGTGTGCGTCCACATAGGATTTCAAGCCACATTAGCGCAGCGTTCATGCTAAATGAGCGTGAGCCAACTCCTATTTTAGACGAAAGGTGGAGGGCGCGTGATGGCGGAGTTGAGAAGGCGCGGCCGGCGTGATGAATGGCCGCTGTCAGCTGTTACCATGGAGATGATGACTCGGAAGGAGCGTTGCAAGCATCGGGCCGCTTCCGGAAAGCCCTCCAACGTTTGGCCGGCCATTTGATTCTGAAGAGTGCTTCATTTCCCAAACGCAGGTACGTCGGGGCCATGGCCAAATGTCTGCCTGCCTTCGTGCCTGCCTGCGTTTGTTTGCTATCTGGCTTTCTCGCTTACTGAATTCCTAAAAAAAAGGGCGGCCAAGAATTGGATAGTGTCGTTGATCCTCGTCACTCCAAGACGGACACATGATGCAAAGTCTTAGCTCTGCTTTTCCCGATCCGGGACATTTTTGGGCATCAACTCGAGGCAAAAGACAAGAGGCTGCAGTCTCTCCCTTGCCGCCCTTCACGCTCGCCGGGCCACGGACACCCACCCTCCGATCGATTGAAATTCATCAAACACCTCGGGCGGAAGGACGGTGCGAGGGAGGAAGGGAGGGAGGGAGGGAGGCTTTTGGATTCTTTGGAACGAGCTTGTCGCCAGCCCCCGAGAAACTAAAGGCTCTCGTGGGAGGAGTCATTTACAAAACCCCCACCCCTCCCCTCTGCTGTTCCTTTTTCAGGGAAAAAAAAAATGAAAGAGTTGGTGAAATGAAAGGAATAAATAGCGGGCGGGCGTCTGGGCCTACGTCCCCCGGGCCGGATGATCGTCCATGAAAAACCTTCAAACGTGCGGCGCCCAGTCATCTTTCAGCTGTCCAATGAAATGACTTCATCGCTCGTAGACGTCCAATCCATTCCGAGTGGGAGGGCGGCGGGGAATGAAGCCACGACGGTGACAGATGTCCGTCCGTTCACGCCGCCTCCCCGCCATGGCGTCGCTAGGCTCCGATGAAGTCCAATTTATCCCAAGTGGGAGGACGCCTAGCGAATGGACAAAGGTGAACAATGGCGAAATCCCTGCCAAAACTCCCACTTAAAATGGATGGGACCTCCACTCGCGATAAGGTTTGGCGGCGAAGGAACAACGCGAACACTGCGAACAATGGTTCGTTCGCCGCCAAGCCTCCTGCTTCAGACTCGGCCGAGGGCGGTGGATACGTCGACGGCGCCGGACGTGAAGTGGGAAGGCCGGCGGCGGCGGCGAGTGAACGTTCTGCGGGCGGGCGGGCGGATGAAAAAGCCTTTCATATATTTTCATCAGCCTCCGTCTCATCTTTCGGCGGCTTTTTCTCTCCCGGCAGTTTTACATATAAATTGTGGCTGAAAAGACTTTGATTTGCGTTTGTTCTGCTGCCGCCGTCGAGATGGAGAAATTCTTTCAGCCAAAGCGGCAACGGATGCTTGCTTCAAAGCCTGATATTTTGGGCGCCCGCCGCCAAACGGGCTACTTTTCCATCCGTGAGAGGGCAATGAAAAAACAACACTTGTCGGTTAACTTAATTGTCGATCGGATGTCCATCACGGTCATTGACAGGGGGAGAGGTCCTTTTTGGGTCGCTGCCTGTACACTTGCCGTTGCATCCGTTTGGAGTGCCATCATTGAAGGATCAAGCAGGCTTTCCACTATGATTTTGATTATTAGTCCAAAGGCCAAGAGATTTGAAATCGTCCAAAGTGGGAAGCCAGCGATGGCTCCAAAAGGCCCCGAGCCCATTTGGGCATCCCAGCATTCTCGGTACCCCCAGAGCGCCTTTTTTGCCGTCGCCTCTGAGCCAGAGATGATGCAAAAGGGGTGCAAAAGGGAAGCGCCTCATTAGGGTGGCGCCGATTTTAATGAGCTCATCGTCAACGCCGCTCCTAAAAACCAAAAGCTCACAGCCAATCGGCCAGCTTAAGGCCTGCCAGGTCGTAAGGTCATAAAAAAGGCCGAACGATAGCAGGTGCGGCGGGCGGGGTCAAACCATCTGGAAAAAGCTGAAGACTTGGCCGTCGCTCAAAGGTCCATATTTGCTATTCCCTCTTTTCGTCCGTCCGGATGAGAGCTGGAACGCCAGCGTGGCAAGCAGGCCGTCAGTCAGTCAGGCAGGCTAATCAAAGAGAATACCAAAGAGCGCTTTAATCATTTATTTGCATATGATTAACGTAAAAATATTGAAAGAGAAAGGCCCGCCCGCCCGAGCACCCGTCTCTCTTCTAGCCCGGTCTTTTCTTCCGCAAATATATTCCTATATACGTAGACCTCTATGGACTACAACACCGGGGGGGGGGGGGGGGGGGGGGGGGGGTCCTTTTTGTGTGCTTCCTTTTTCACATTTCTGGATGGCACCATAGGATAGAAGTATACGGATTCAACACTTTTTTTTTTTTGTTTGGCACAAGAAAAGCTGACAAATGTTCTTTTCTCATTGGCACATTGTACTTTTGGGTCACACGTGGAATAGGTAGGCCCATATTTTGGACACATTTTGGGCGCCGAGGCTCCGGAAAGCAGTCCGAGTCCGAGGCGGGTATTTTATATACATTTAGTCAAAGCTTTGGCACTCACTTGGATTGGTCACAAGCACGTGAGCACAAAGTATTTGCCTCCTTCTCATTTCTCTCTTTTTTTTTTTCCTCCTTCTTGATCGCTTGCCAGTTGGAGTGCTATTGGATGCGGGAATTTGGAGCCATTTCAACTTGGCTTTAAAGAAATGATCGTGAATTCACGTGAAGAAAAAAACATTGCAATTTGGCTCGGAAGATAGAATAATTAATTCACGTGGGGGGGAAAATAACAAAGTCAAGAATGGGACAAATACTTCTTCCCGGCACTCGAAGCTTTACAATTGACAAGCTCCTTCATTGGCCGCCGCCAACGTCCGATCTATTCTGAACGTTAACTTGCCCCTCCCAGATTGGATGGATGGGATGTCGGTGGACGGCGGCCAATGGGTGAAACTGCCTAAATAAAAAACATCCGCATTTGTCAGTGGAAGAAGAAAAGCAAGCTTACGCATCGGCATCGTCCTAAAAAATGTTGGAGCCCCGGTACAAAAAAAGGAAGAAAATCCCGACGACACCTCATAAGTTAGCATTCAAAACAAGGCGTACACGTTGGAAATAAGAAAAAGAGGGACTTGAAAGTCCTTGGCCAGGCCATAGCAACGTACCACGTATATAAGGTTCCACTTTTGGCATGCACGTGACCGTCGGTCCGTCCGTCCGTCCGTCCGTCCGTCCGTCCGGCACAGTGACATCGCGCGACGGCTTCACGTTGGGAGGCCGCGGCGAGACCGGGATGCTTTGCGCACCGGCGCAAAGACCGGGATCCTTTGCACACCCGCACGGCTGGAAGACGGAGCGTAGGAGAAGGCCAATTTTCCCGGAATGTTTGTTCTCCAGAAGAAGACAAGAAGGCAATAATACAGCATATTTAACATTTCTTCTATCCGCTTTCCGTCATCGAGACAGAAAGAGAGAGTGAGAGAGAGCCAATGAAAAAGCAAAGAGGGCAATCCAGCACTCCAATCAAGTCACGGAGGCGGCGCTCTTCCAGACGGAGTGGCCAAGATGGCCGCCGGAGAGAAAGAGCAGCGGCGGTCCGGTGGCCCTTCCCCACGGCGTCCGCACATCCTTCCGCTGTCGTTTGAAAAGAGCGACGTTTCCACGAGCACAAATGCCATGATAGCCATGGCCTTGCGCCCGGGTGAGTATGCGGCGATACTTTAATGGTCTGGGTGCGATGGTGGCTTTTCCATGGGTGCTCCCACATCCCCCAAGCCAGCGGGCTCGGGTCGTTTCCATCATGGCGTTCAAATGAAAGGAATGAGCAAATTGATTTGGATCGGAGAGCAGAAGGTTGAGCGGCCACGGAGATCCGTGGCGGTACGTAGACGGGACGGGAAGGGACGGGGGCTGTCTTGAAATGTTGGCCCCCGTGGTAGCGGTCGGCCGACGGGTTTCCACTGACGGGTTCCGTCTGGCTCCGGGCCCGCCCGCCCGCCCGCCCACCCGCCAGCGCAAAAAGGCATGCAAACATGCAAACACAACCTGAGAGGGCCCGCAAGTAGTTTGGCTCCATGTCGACAGTCACAAAAAGCACAAATGGAGAACATGTAGACGCAAGGGAAGGCGGTCCTTTTTTTTTTTTTTCTTCTTCTTCTTCTTCTTCTTCCTTTTTTCTCTCTCTCTTTTTTTGTTGTTTTTTTTGCTTTGGACCGGTCTCTCCCGGCACCGGCCAATCCCGGCGGCCGTCCTTCTTTTCATCTTGCTTATTTTACACGGCGGCACTCTGGAGTCTTCCGAGGCGGCTCATTCGCGGCTCACACGCGGATGGGGAGCGTCTGGCTCATTTGCTGGCGCGACACTTCCTGCCCAACGCCGCCACCAGCGCCGCCGCCATCGGGACTTTTCCTGTTGTGGCCTGGCAGCGTCCCTCCCAACCTCAGCAGGTCCCTGGAGGCACAAATTTGCACAAAGTCAGCTGACGGCCCATAGTCCGGCCCTCGCCCGGCGTTTGCCCGGTCCCCGCCCGACCCTCGCCCTCGCCCCGCTTACCCCGAGTAGGCGCTGGTCACCACCTTGAGGCTCCCGGCGTTGCGCAGCAGCTTGTCCAAGGTGTTGACGATGCGCGAGAACTTGGGCCTCAGGTTGCGCTCCTTCATCCAACACTCCAACATCAGCTGGTGGAGCACCATGGGGCAGTCCATGGGCGGGGGCAGCCGGTAGTCCTGCTCCACCGCGGTCATCACCTGAAGTACGGGAAGGGAAATCATGTTGGCCTCCCTTGATGAAGCTACAATAGATACGTGGAGCTCCGAGTTTCTAGCTGCATGCTAATACAGAAGCAAATCAACTGACTTGAATTTATCGGATTGGCAGGTTTTTTTTTTTTGTGTGTGTGTTTTTTCCCTTCCCTTGAAGTGTATTGGCGTCAGCTCGATTTTCCTTCCGACAATCGGGAGCCGTTTAAATTGGAGAGAGAAATCCAATTGAGGCTTCCAAATCTTGTCAGATAAGCTGGTGATTTGCCGCGCTTTGAAAGGATCTTTTTCCGTTATTCCCCGTTAAATCCAGCGCATGACTTTGTCTCGGCTATTAGCGCTCTTTGTTCTTCCTTCTTTTGGATTTCCCCCCCCACCCACGGGACTCCAACGTGTGCCGTTTGAATGCAAACAGGTTCAACTTTCTTTTTCAAGGGGGCGTGCGTGGCGTGCGTGGCGGCAATCCGCTCATCGGAGGCCGTCGCCGTTGAAAATATTTCACCGCAAGTCCACAACAATAAAAAAAGCGTCAACTGGGAAAAGAAAGTAGACCCCCCCATCCCATCACTCCCTTATTTTCATTTTATGATGATGCCGTGGGCGGGCGAGCGAGCGACTGACTCCCTCTTTCTTCATCTTGTTTGTTGACTGTCGCTTATTGAGCGAGCTAAGACGAAGCGAGGCGAGGCGAGGCGAGCGGGAACAATGCGGCTCCCCCACTTTGATTACGGCACGCTAGCAATTTTCCCAATTTTCACGGCGGCGCCTTCTCGCCGTCGCCACGACCAAGCCCGTATTCCGCCGAGGACGGCTAAGCGCGACGGGCCGGCTTCTGCGCGTGGCAGATAGCCGGGGGGGAGACGCGCGTTACGGCGGAGGGCGCTTTAGAGGGTGGAGCGCCCGCAGACAAAAGTCGCCAATAGGCTGAAATGAAGCCCAACATACGGACGCAAGCGCCGCTGCCGTCGGGAGATAAAGCGGAGGATCGTCCAGCTCAAAAGAGGAGGAGCTCCGAGCGGGAGAGCTGGGATGTAACGTACGCACTGTTATTGACGGCGACCGTCGGGAATCTTCATTGGGGCTATTCTTTTTACAGATGTGGAAAATGTGTGGCCACGGTGTGTTTTGCTGTCGTGAACTGTGCGACTCACGTCTTGATTGCTCATGTCCCAGTAGGGCCTCTCGCCGTACGACACCACCTCCCACATGACGATGCCGTAGCTCCACACGTCGCTGGCCGAGGTGAACTTCCTGAAGGCGATGGCCTCCGGTGCCGTCCACCGGATGGGGATCTTGCCTCCCTGGGAGAAGGACGCCTCGTGAAAGGGGGGCGGCTGGGTGTTAGAGCCCGTGACCTTTTGGCCAATACAACAATATGCAAAGCCACTTGAGGCGCCGCCTCACCAAGGAGCTGGTGTAAGTGGGGTCGGCCGAAGTGTCGTCCAGAAAGCGCGACAGGCCAAAGTCGGACACCTTGCACACCAGGTTGCTGTTGACCAGGATGTTGCGGGCGGCCAGGTCTCGGTGCACGTAGTTCATGTCCGACAGGTACTTCATGCCGGCCGCCATGCCGCGTAGCATGCCCACCAGCTGAGTCACCGTGAAGCGCCCGTCGTTCAGCTGAGGACCAACCGGAGACAGAGAAAGAGAAACGCTTAAAAGATAAACTAATCCCCAAAACGGCACCGGCGCATATCCCGACAACAAAGACATTACGTGGCCCCGTATGCAACCTGGCTCCGTGCAACGTGACATTTTGACTTTCAATGAATTGCCGTTGGCCAGCTGGACGGTTAATGGGCCGAGGCGGCGTTAAACGCCACGTAAACCTGCCGGCCAATGTGGAGATTCAACGCCGGCCAATGATGGCCGAGGGACGGGAAGAATCCGTCCAATTCGGGTGGCCGAGAAGAAGATGAAACGCGGTGTGCGCTGCCGTAAAAAAAAAGCAAAAGAAAAGCTCTCTCACCCGCAGAAAAGAATCCAGCGCGCCGTTCTCCATGAACTCGGTGATGATGAGGATGGGGCAGCTGCGCGTCAGCACCCCCTCCAGACGGATCACGTTGGGGTGCTCGAACTGGCCCATGATGGAGGCCTCGGCCAGGAAGTCCCGCCTCTGGCGCTCCGTGTAGCCCGCCTTCAGGGTCTTGATGGCCACCACCATCTCCCTGCGGCCGGCCTGCTTCAGCCGACCGCGACACACCTCGCCGAACTCGCCTGGGGGAGGGAGAGGGGGTGGGGGGGGGACAAGGTGGGGGACCAGGGGGGGTGGTGCGTGGTCGGTAGAGGGAAGGTGGGGGTGAAGGAGTGATGTGATACGGAAAAAAGGCGGCGGTGGTGAGTCGGTCGAGCGAGCGAGCGAGGGGGCGAGCTGGATAATGTGAGGGAAGACAGAAGGAACTTTGGGCCTGGGCCTGGGCCTCTTTTCACCGCCTAACTGGGCCGACTGGGAAAGTTGGGGGCCGACGGGCGGCCACGCCGGAAAGGTTCGGAGGGAAACGGCGGACACGGGGTGGGAGTGGCGCCTGGGCGACGGAGGCTACGGGAGGTGACTGAGTCCAAACCATTTACCATCAAAGGAGGGAGAAGGAGAAGGAGAAGGAGAAGGAGAAGGCAGGCAGAATAGCTCATCATTCCAAGAAAGAAAGAAAAACCAAAGAAAGCGAGAGAGAGAGAGAGAGATTTCCTCCTCCTGTCCGTCTTTTGCGCCGCCGCCGCCGCCGCCGCCGTGGTCGTGGTGCTGCCAGCTACTCACCCGCGCCAATGACCTCTTCGATCTTGATGCAGGAGATGTCAATCTCCTTGGCAAACTCGTGGACGGCGTCGTTGGGGTCCTCGTAGGTGAAAGGGTCGATGTAGACTTTGACGCTGGGAGAAACTGACGCCGGCAAAACGTCACTCGGGGAAAAATCCAACACAATCCTTCCAAACATTGAAACTCAATCAATCCCCCACCCACCCAGCCCGAAATGGACCATTTTTAGCCAGAGTAACATTTTAGACAGCGTCCACTTCCAATTCTCAAAGACGAGTTTGACGTGGGCATTTTAACGCCATTTCCGAGCAATATTCCCTCTAATTTTTTGTTTGTCTGGGCAGAAAGACAACCTCCCTGAGCACGTGGAGTACCGACCGGTGTGAGCAACATCATCATTGCTCGCTATGGCCACACAGCAGTATCACACCTGCCATAAGCAGGTGTATGTCTACTACACATAAATGATTTAGTCATAATAAAATGTAATGATTCATATCTATGAATGGGTGGCCTGGCGGATGAGTGGTTCGCGCGTTGGCCTCACAGCTATAAAAAAATTAATAAATGGGATTTAATTTTGTGCGCTCCATATGATTTGCTGTGCGCACAAGACGAGAGTAGTGCGCAATTGCGCACGCGCGCATCTTAGAGGGAACATTGTTTCCGAGTATGGCCTATTTTTCACGTGACTGTGAAATCATTCTGGGAAGCGGACAAACGGCCCCTCGGAGGTCAATCCGGGACGTCCGCTCGACAGAACGGACCGGTTGCGCCCATTCAATTTAGCGTCTCCGACCGGCTCAATCTTAAAAGGCGACCTCACGTCGCCGGGTTCCAAAGAAAGCCACCTTGTCCGGCGGACTGAATGGGACCATTGTCCAAAAACCAAAGGGCCGCTTTCTTTCCCGCTGACTTTAATAAAAGGGGCGGGGCCGCTTAAGACGCCGGGCACGTGACCGATAAATGCGCGACCAGTCCACTTACTGTATTGCTGCAGTTTCTCGGTGTATTCCAGCTCCGAGCCGCTGCGTCGCTTCCTGGACAAAGTCAAAGGCGCGCCGAGGTCACCCTCGGCCGGTGACCTTTGCCCTCGGACGGAGCCGGTCGGCGGCGGCGGCGACTCCCCGGCACTTACTTGAGGCAGACCACGGCGACCACCACCAGGGCCACCACCAGGGCCAAACCGGCAGAGGCCGAACCCACCATGAGCGGGAGCTGGTCCCGCGTGGACGTCTGCGGGTCACCTGCGGAAGGAAAGGGTGTCAACGGACGGATGGACGAGGTTCCCGAACGGAGGGGACGCCTTGGCCATCGCCTTGGCCATCGCCTTGGCCTTACTGTGCAGTCCGGTGCTGACGTCCATGGGGTTGCTGTATCGACCGTAGCCTGCCACGGTGCGCGCTCGCACCTGCACCACGTAGGCGGTGGCCGCCCTCAGGCCCTCCACTTTGGCCGAGCTGTGCTGGGACGTCACCGTGTGCGACATGGACTGGCCCTGGAACCAAGCAAGTTTGCCGGGGAGGGGCCTTTACTTTGGCCTTTTGTTCAAGACATTTCCAAAATGTCTCTCCGACGCCACCACTCCAGGCGCTTTGCCATCCGATTTGCCGCCGGCGTGGGTGGGTGGGAGAGAAAAAGATGAAAAGTGCCACCCACCCTTTCGTGGTATTTAATCTCGTAGTCCAGAATGACGCCGTTGGGTTTCTCCGGCGGCAGCCACGACAGACTCAGCGTGTCGGCGGTGGAACGCATCAGATGGACGGTCGGGACGGCCGAAGGTGCTGCGGGCAGAAGGGGGGAGGGGGGAGTTTTTAGCCTAAGGAAAACGCTTTGACAAAATTCCACTACATGCTCGTGCGTCCTGAACCAAATAATCCAGCAGGAGCAAAACGAGCAACGCCACCCGAAACTGCAGACACCAGTGTACGCTAGCTAATTGTTACCGCTAGCCTAAGATAGCATCTTGTGGGGTGTCGTCATATCCACAATAGGATATGTTTTGACATTTGAATTGGACTCCATGATCATTTGGCACTTTGACCCATTCTAATGACCACGCCAGGCTTTTTAGCCCTGCTCTAGCAAGCTAGCCGGCACACGCCGACACAACGATTCATTGGTCCCACGACAACGAGAGCGATGGATGTCCAAACCCATCGGAGCGGGAGATGCCAATCAAATGGCAGTCATAAGCTGGTCACGTTGGAAGAAATGTTTCACCTTGGCCGAATCCTCAAAGTGACTCGTCACCGAGCCATTGTCTGCGTTCCATTAACCGCGCTAAAGTGGATCAAGTGCGGGTTGACTTAAGTCATTACAGCGCGCGAAAAGGTGCCGAGGAATTTGCCTCCATCAAGGTGACATTGCTAGGACCAGAGAAATATCCTCTTTTTTTTAAAAACTTTCTCAGGTTTCCAAATTGGCTTCTGTTGGGTTTATTCTGGGATGTTTCTATATGTTCATTAAGCATTTTAATAGGTAATAAAGCTATAAATGAATTTGTGCTTTATGTTGGGAGCAAGTAAGCACGAGGACACTTTCCCCCACGGCTGCTTTCGAGGCCAGTTCATTGTTTTCAGGACTATTGACTGAACAGAAACACCTTGTTCCAGGCCGAGGATGTTGATCTACAAGGGACTCATAAATTGCTTTGACTTGGACTCTGGCAGATGGCCATAATGGCCTTATTGTTTAAAAATACGGCTGCTTTGTTTACCTTATAAAGAAATGATTACGCTTACTTCTGCAAATTCTTACACAGGTGTTTTTGGTTTCGATCTAATATGAGATGGTTGTGGCAGTTGTTTTTTGACCTTAATGGTGTTATTCGGTTAGCTTATGCAATTGTTTTGAATCAGATGACATAAAATGTTTTGAGTATGGCGCGACAAAATGGACAGAGGAGGATTCCGTTTTTCAGAATCCTCCTGGATGAAGACCAATCGGGAGTGATTTTCCTTGCAAGTTGTAACCAGTGTATGTTTAAAGATGTCTCCATGTTGATTACATTCTATTCATAATGAATCCATCAGCTTCCAATCACAGTCTTGCACGCCACGTTGTACAAAGCAATAGAAAACGGCACTGGCGAGGCGTGCCGGCCGTACGCGTCGACGCGTCGACGCGGCGACTCACCGGCCTGGTTGGTGGTGATGTTGACGGCGGCGTAGCGCGGTCCGGCGGCGTCCTTGCCGGAGACGCCGTTGACGGCCTGCACCTCGAAGCTGTAGCGGGTGTGCGCCTGCAGGTTGCGGACCGCCACCTTCCCCTGCCTCAGGCCCAGCCGGCGAGGCGAGACGTCCACGTTGTCGTCGCAGCGCGTGCAGGGCCCGCGGGGGCGCGAGCACTTCTTGCACACCACGTTGTAGAGCAGGTCGCCGCGTCCGCCGCCGTCCTCGGGCTCGTCCCATTCCAGGGACAGCCACGTCTCGTTCACGCTGGAGATGACGTTGCGGGGGGCCGAGGGGACGGCTGGGGACGCCGGACAGAGTCACTCATCAACAACCATCATTTACGGACTATAAACGGCACTTTTCTCCACATTGGCCCATATCGGCCCCTATTAAAGAATAACTAGGGCGTTGGCCGTGAAATGGAATTTTGCGCCGAGAGCGGCGGCCACTCTTACGGCGGACGGAAGTGGTGGAACGAAAAATTCTGACTTTAAATAGAGGCATTTACGTGCGTTCTTCAATTCCTGTGCTCAAGTTTATCGTCTGGCTTGCAAATTGTCTTTTTCTTCATCGTCCTTTAAAATGTCCTATTGGTCGCTCACCCTCTATTCATAACCAAAAATCAAAACCCTAACGCAGGGGTCGGGAACCTTTTTGACAGAGAGTCATAAGCAATTCATATTTTCTAATGTTATTTCTTGAGAGCCATTCTCAGAATTGAAAAGTCAAAATACATGAAGTGTGATTTTTGTTTTTGTCATTTCACCACTTTTAAAGTACAAAAAGTCTCAGAATTCTTGTTGCTAATAAATCAGTATCAATGATATCATGCATGCAGAAGAGTCATAAAAAACAAAATGATGATTAAAGTGGTGCTAGAGGTAGTGTCAACGCCACAGTGACGCTCATATTAGTGCGTTCGGGACTCAGCTCTCTCACTGATTTCCATATTTTATCTCACAGGTTAGTGGAGAGCCATCCGCAGCCATGGAAAGAGCCACTTATGGCTCCCGAGCCATAGGTTCCCTACCCCTGCCCTAACGGAAACACTTTGAAACGTGCGTCTGTCCACTTTTTATAAGCGCGCACCCCAAAAACCATCCCTCATGGTAACATCCCCCAAGTCGGGATGCCTTCCCATTTTTAACGTGAATCCAAATGTCCTAAAATAGTCACACGTCCTATTTAACGGCGTGACCACCAATAGAAGAGCGGGGTGCCGTCCGTCCGCCAACTCGCTCGGCCTTCGGCCACGTTTCACTCGCCCCGTCCTTTCTAATTAGACGGCGGAGAGCCCAGGCTCTTCTAATTGGACACCCGCGGTGGACGGGCCGGTGCGCAGCGTGTGCATGCGTGCGTTTGTCAGAATGTTCCCGCCACGTGACAGCCGTCCGGGGAGGATGGCTGTCGCCTGGCGGGAACATTAACGTGCGAAAAGGGACGGATCGGACGGACGGTCTGGCCGGCTCACGTCGACGCCGGTATCCGATGGCGTTAGTATCAGTTGGCGGGGCCGGACAAACTATTCCACTGTGGGCCGCCCAGCCGCAGTGGGTGCGGGGGTGCTTGATCACGATTTGATTCATCCCCAAAAGCGATTTATTAGTTTGGAAAAATCCAATGAAAACGGGCATAAAAGGGCACTTTTCTCCATTTTCAAATGGAATTCCCAATTCCTCCGTGGCGCTCAAAGGACCCGGATAAGGCGTGGACTCACTGGTGCAGGCCACGTCGGGCGGGTCGCTGTCGGCGCGGTAGAATCCGCTGTGGCAGGGGCAGACGTTGGCGCCTCGGGCCCCGGCGCGACTGTTGGCCGGGCAGGCGGCGCAGGCTCCGTCCCCGAATTTGGATTTGAAAGTCCCGGGGATGCAAGCTGGACGGGAAGAGAGAAGAAGCTGAGTCCATCGGTAAACCAAAGGAAAACATTTTCTCAACCCTTTTTTTCAAAAAAAAAAACTAGCAACTCGTCTCCAATGCCGAGATTTTTTGGGGAAAAAAACAAACATGAAGCGGATGCCCTGGCGGGCCGCCATCTTGAACAGAGCGTGCGAGAACTCTCGCCAGCCTTTGAAGGAATAAAAATTGCAATCAGAGAGAAATACGGCCAAGCTAAAAGACGCCTCGCCTGCCTGCACAAGAACAAAAAAAACCAAAACTCTGTCTGAGAAACATTTAAGAATGGACTAGGTTATCTTTGCATTGGCATGCGCTCTTGCTTTTCCAGCTCACGTTCGTCTCTGACAGGAGGAAATCGAGGAGAAACGGCGCTTGGCGGAAAAACCCGTGGCCGAGGGACGCTATCCGTCAGCCTTCCGGATGTCATCGTAAATCAGCCAGGGTGGAAGGAACGTCCGCCGGACGCAAATGAGGTGGGGAGATAAATAAGAAAGCCGCCCGCGGTCGTTTGTATCTTTTGGACGTGCTCAAATCTCATAGCACCTTTAAACGGAGCTCTAATTGAAATGTACGGATCCCATGAAAGATGGCGCATAGTTGGTAAAAGGTCGTCAGCCCGGGGAGCCCCGTTAGCCGGCTAGCTAGCAAGCCGGCTAACCGGCCACATGCCTAAACGGGGTTCCACGCCAATGGTCAACAATGGTCCTTTTAGAAGCAAAATAGCCTCTCCCTCTAAAGTCCAAAATGGTGCCGTCGAGAAAAGGACGAGAATGAGGTTGCAGAATTTCCCACTCCTTTTTTTTCTTCCTAACACAACATCCCATTTGATTTGTGTGTGTGTGCATGAGGAGGTGGTGGTCATTTTGCGCTGACGCATTGTCGTCACGGTTTTCTCCCGACTCATCGATTGGCAAATGGATGGAAAATCCATTTCTCTGGTCAATCAACGGTTTAGGGATATTGTTGACCTTGAGAAGGTCAAAATGGCTTTTTTGGAGGGGGAACAGGACAGGACAGAACAGAAAAGAACGGGGCAAGGACAGCAGCCGATCAAGGGCCACCGCTGAAGTCCATGAGCAATCCCAAGGACAAGGTCACAGCTCATTTAAACTCAACGAAAACTCCAGAAGCCAAACACCTAACAAAGGCCTCTGATTTTGGTTTGGTCTAAAGTCATTTTTGATGGGAAATCTGGAGTCACAATCGACTTTTTTTTTAGTTTTCACTGTCTATCTGTAGTTGTTGTACAATCATAAAGCAAAAATACAAAGATTTTCTTCACGGGCCACGCCAAATGGCGCGGAGGGCCCAATCTCGTCTTTGATAGATCGAGATTTCTTTTTTTTTTTTACATTGGCATTATTACAGGGCACTGTAACTTGTTATTTTCTCTTCACTCTCATTTCTGGGCTCTTTCTGGCATTGTCACTCAAGCCGCTTTGCTTCCTCCAATGACGGTTCAAACGGCATCCGTTGCATCCGTTTGAGCCTCGTTAAGGAGCGCCTGGATTTTGGCCAATTCATTTTTTGCTTAATGACGTCTCGGAGCAATGGCGCGCGTCGCTTACACTGGCGGGCAAATCATATCATTTGACTTAATTAGTCTTCAATTCTTGCAACGAGCCAGTCTATCTTTGCCAGGGGGCGTATGGTGACGCTGAGGAAGGAGACATTTTCAAGCCCAGCCCCCCCCTCAAAAGCATTTTTTTGGTTTTGTTTTGTTTGGAGCCTACCTTGGCACTGGGTCCGATCGGCGGCGGGCTGGTAACCGGCCACGCAGGTGCAGGCGCCCACGGGGACCATCCACTCGCCGTCGCCGTTGCAGTAGAGCTTGAGCGGGACCGACATCTCGGCGGCGTTGGCCACGCAGGCCCCCGGGGCGATGACCAGGGAGGTGGCCTCGGCGCCCGTGGCCGTCTCGGGGAAGACGGCCAGGTTGGCGATGGTGGTGGAGCACTTTTTGAAGAAGACCCGCACGGAGATGAGCGACATGCAGGCGCCCAGGTCCTGGAAGGCCAGGAAGAATCCGCCCTTGGACAGGGGTCCGAAGCTGCGCACTTTGCTGTTGATCCTGCCGGCCTCCAGGAGAGAGAAACTCTCGTCGGGGGCGATGGTGTCCACTTTTACGTAAGGGTTTTCCCTCCAGGGGGGAGCCCCGCCCTCGTTGTCGTCGTCGTCGTCGTCCGACGTGTCCCCGGCCCCGCCCCCGGCCCCGCCCCCGTCCGATTCGTAGTAAAAAAGATTAAAAGTCTCCTTGCAAGAACCGGGGATGTTGGGGATGCTGGCGCAGTCGCGCACCGAGAACTTGAGCTCCACGTAGACGCGAAGGACACCCCTGCGTGGGATATAGTCCGTCCTCAGCCAATTGTTCTGGTTGGGCTGTCGGACGTTACACACCTGGTAGGTTCGGATGGGGCTCATGGAGTCGTCGTAGCCGCTCACTTCCTCCCACTGTGGCGGCGGACACAAAAAAAAAGCGCACACACAAAGATACTCTGGTGAGACTGGAAGCGGGATGTCCGTTAGCCCGTCCACCGCCGTTACGAAGAAAGGCGCAGACATGGGCAAACTATGGCCCGCGGGCCATATACGGCCCGTTAGGTCTTTTCACCCGGCCTACCCGCCTGTCACATTTTTAAAGTCAATGTGCCCCCCCCCCCGGGCCCAAAAGTTTGCCCAACCCTGGACTAGCGCATCCCGAAGCGCTCCGTTTCTCATTTGTCCGCGACTGGCCGATAGCGGCTCGTCCGTGGCGTTTTAATGAATCCGGCCTTGTGTTATAAACATGGAGCGAGCGAGCGAGGGGATACAAAGGGGCGGCGGCGGCGGCGACGACGACAAAAAAAAGCATATAAAAAGGCGCATCCTGCATTGTGTCGGGAAAGACGGCGATGGCGAGAAATAATCCCATCCGCTAATCCTATTCATGACGTGTGGACTATTGGTAGAAGACGCATTTTCTCATTAAAAAATCATTTCCACGCAGGACGGCGACTCGACAAGCGTGATTGCCACTTAGTCTGGCGGCTGCTTACATTTTTTTTTTTTTTTTTTTAAAGGCGGCCATTGTCGCCCGCTACGACTCGTCATTGACTGTTGAGTCTTCTTCTGCTGACATTTTTTTTAGCTCTCTCTTGGCCCCAAATGTTTGATTTTAACTGCTAAAAGAGGCTTTTTAAACGCAACGCCGCCCGCCGCCCTTTGAGATTTCTGACGATTGCTTTCTGCACTGGCCCACGCTGCTATCGCAAATATCCATATCCATCACGCGCTTATTATTTACGCATGGGCGTGCTGCCAGATCAACTACTATTTACTATATGTGTTTAATACTTGACGAGTGGGACCGTCAATATGGGCTAAACGAGACGAATGGCTCGCTTCCTTGTCCGCCTTCTGCATATTAATGTATGCTAACTAACATGACGCGGTGATTAATGGCCCGGTTGGTCAATAAATGTATAGTCCATTAAGCGAGCACCTCGTGACAGTCGATCCATTTTTTTGTTTTTTTTCCTCTTCTCCGTTCCCCGTCGGAGCAAATGCTGGCTTTCCATAACAAATGAGCTGGCAGAAGTTGATTATTTCCACAGCGAGAAAATAGCGCATAAGTCATCTCACGTCTTTGAGCCGCCGTGCAATTTATTCCCGCGTCGGACGCGCTAAATCAGCGGCGCGTGCCGCCTGACAGATATGACCGCGGCGGGCCCCGGATTTGTCAAAAGGGGAGGGCCCAGGGTCAGCGTGGAAACTAAGCCGAGCCCTTGGGTCAAATGGTCAAATGGCTTGATTTTGCCGGCGCTCGCTCCTATGAGGGACGATCTGGACAAAAACAGCTCGCTCGCCGACTTCCAACGACAGACTCGACGACGAGCGATTTTAAAGTGAAAACAGGGCCTATTGGATTGGATTGGATTGGATAACTTTATTCATCCCGTATTCGGGAAATTTCGTTGTTCCAGTGGCAAGAGGGTGAGGATGCAGGAATAGGAAAGGCATTTTAGACATAAATAGATAGGTAATAGATAGGTAATAAGTAGGTCAAGAAATAAATACATGAATAAATATATAATTAAATAAGCGTGTTGCTTAGGACATATATACATACATACATGCATACACATAAATGTACATGCATGCATACGGTAGGTCTTAACACCCAGCCATTTTTTTGTTAAAGAGCCTGACAGCTGATGGGAGGAAGGATCTGCGGAAGCGCTCCTTCCTGCAATGAGGGTGCCGCAGTCTATTGCTAAAGGAGCTTCGGAGGGACTCCACAGACTCATGCAGGGGGTGGGAGGTGCTGTCCATGATGGACATCATCCTGGTCAGCATCCTCCGCTCTCCCACTTCCTCCACAGAGTCCAAAGGACAGCCCAGAACAGAGCTGGCCCTCCTGACCAGCTTATTCAGCCTGTTCCTTCCTGTCCCTCTCCGTGCTCCCGCATCCCCAACAAAGCACTGCATAAAACACTGCAGAGGCCACCACAGTGTCGTAGAAAGTCCTCAGCAGTGTCCTGCACACTCCAAAGGACCGTAGACTCCTCAGTAGGTAGAGGCGGCTCTGGCCCCTTTTGTACAGGGCATCTGTGTTTGTGGACCAGTCTAGTCTTAATATTGAAAGCGGTTCCTCATTAGTCGCCTTTGACAAGCTAACATTTCCGTTCTGCTTACTCAAGGGAGTTTTATTTTCAGACTAAAATTCAAATGTCTGCCAAAAACAAAACAGATTGTTATGACTCATCATTGGTCTTTTTTTTTTTCTTCAAATAAATGGCTTAGGAGCATTTAGGAAGCGCCGATAAAATATATACGTTAGAGCGGGGCAATGGTTGCTACTTTGAATGGGACGCCATTCATTGCAATTCCTCTCATTGTCAACCATAACAGTAATTAGCAGTAAATGTCACATTGATGAAATATGTAGTCGTTTGCAGGAAGCGTCAATGGTTCGTACGCCGGTAAAACGTGTTCTCCGATGGCTCGTACGCCGGCCGGTAAGACGTGTTCTCCGGCTGTGAGCAAAGTCGCGCGCGCAGCCTTCATCGTCAAATCTCATTTGCACGTTTGCACATTGTTTTGGTTGGACGGACGCGAGGCGCAGATTGCGCGCGGATTTTCCCGTAATACCCCAAAGCGCCGGTCCCTTCCCCACGACACGACAAAACGCGTTTGTGATTTAGCATCCCAGAAAAGCAAACCCGGGCAAAGAAATAAAACAGCGGGAGGCTCGGCGGGCGTCACGCCGCCCGTGCTGGGGGGGGGTCTGGCTCCACTGTTAAGCGGCGGCAAATGGAACAAATAAGACTTGGTATAATTAAACGGGGCTCCAAAAGCAAAAGAGAAAGAAAAAGAGGAAACATATGCTCACCCCACTTTCTGGGAACGTGGTCCAAGCCAACTCTGTGGTAGCCCACCGACTGTCCATCAGGGTTTCTACAAAGACAGGAGAGGAGGGACAAGTTTGGAAGCCATTCGCTTATATTGAGCGTCAAAATCGACAGCAGAAGACCCGCCACGACCGAAACGGACGGGTCGACGACGGGATGACGGGCCGGCCGTCCCCTCCCCCGAGACGCGGAGAACAAAGGGCAGATCGATGGCGCCGGCCCGACGCCGGTCAATCTGGCTTCCCAGAGTCGTGTCGTTGTTGTTGTTGTCGTTGGCGCCTAATTACTGAGACAATTAGACTGGTGAGCAAATGGCGCCTGCTGGGCTCGCAACTTGTCGATGGCGCCGGCCGAGGAGAGGCGAGAAAAGGAGGCGGGCGGGCGGGCGCCGCCACAGAAGAAGAAGAAGAAGAAGAAGAAGGAAGACCAGCCACTCTCTCTCTTATCCACATTCCGCCCACCCCGACAATCCACGCATCCTTTAAGTAAGGCGTCGGTGTTTAAAGAAAAGAAATGAAGCCACGGGTCGTTGGCAAACGTTGCCTTCTTTCATTGCTGCCCGCTTTTTTTAATGCTCACACTATACATTGGAGTCCATTCAAGAAGCCATTGACATGCTGATGATGTCAATGAGCCTCTGCTGAGATGCTTTATGAAATCAACTCTCATTGATGCACAAGCATCCAGCCTTTCCTTTCCCCTAAATGATTGATCATGATCTTCAAGGGGGATTAAAAATCACCAAGCTGGCGAAAGAGAGAAGTATCTGAACAAGCATTTTTAACCGGCTACTCCTTCATCCGACCGATTGAAGTACGCACACAGGGCTCCATATTGAAACGTACCATCTAGCGCCGAAAAAAAAGAAAATAGTCCAGGCAACATCAATCATCTATTAAGATTTGCTGAAAAATGCATGTATGACTAAATCAAAGGGAATCCAAGCATGCCAAGGAAAAGTTGCCCTCCTTGAATACTAATTTTTGTGTGCTTTTTTTTACCATTTGTTTCGGATTCAAACGCAGAGGTGTTGTACGTCGAGCCAACGGGCAAACAAAGGCGGAAATGCCCAAAGATGTTTTTTTAGGGAGTTTTTGCGACACCCTCCGATCAACGTGTGAACGCCGCCACCGCCACCGCCGCCACCGGCACGCACAAGAATGAGCCCCTTTGTTTTTATCATCGGACGGAGGTGAAAAAAGGCCTGTCTGGAGGCGGAGGCGGAGGCGGAGACGGAGAGAGGGGGGGGCAATCAATCACAGCTGTGTTTGTTTGGTTCCTCGGGGGTCCCGCACACAGACGGCTTAGCTCGGGATCACGGCGGCCCCCGCCCCGCCCTCCGGGAACCCGATCCGGCACGACCCTCTCCTAAGCGCCGTTGCCCGGGGGTCCGCAAAATGATTAGCGTGACGCCGTGATCTTTTATCCGTGAAAATAAATACACCGGAGCCAATGAGCGGACGGCGTTTGCTAGCTTTGGAAGGCAAAATTTGGATGTTCCACATTGCTAGTTCTGAGCCATCTGAATAGATACTATCGTACAGGGGTCGGGAACCTTTTTGACACAGAGAGCCATAAACAATCCCTATTTTCAAATGGTATTCCTTGAGAGCCATACTCAGAATTTAAGAGTGAAAATGAGATTTTTGAGGGAGGTCATTGACAACACTCTTACGCAGTCGCTAATCAATGAAAATATGCATGCAGAAAAGTCTAATGGTGCATTTGGCACTCAGCTCTGTCACCAGCAGTTTAAATACATATTTTACCTCACAGGTTAGCGACATGCACCCATCAGAAGAGCCACCTATGGCTCCCGAGCCATAGGTTCCCTACCCCTGCTATAGCATATTAAAATGGAGGTCCAGTTGACTTGAACTGCCGAGTCATGTTTACTGAGCCGAAATTGGATTGGATTGGATAACTTTATTCATCCCGTATTCAGGAAATTTCATTGTGACAGTAGCAAGGAAAGGCATAGTTATAATTTAGACAGCAGTCAAAGGCCGCAGAACAACAAAGCAAAAGCAAAAAGCACAACGTACAAAGCAAATCGGTCAATGGGATCATTAAGAATCGCCAAATCATTAAGACAGAAAAGCAGCAAAAACACAAAACGAGCTACGAGTTTCGGTAGCAAAAAGGGATAGACTCAGAAAGACGTTTAGTTGGACAAAAATTGAGGTGACTTCAAATATAGTTTGAATTTCTTCTCTTTTGTTTGTATTTTTTTTCTGGAAACCAGTGCACCCCCCCCAAAAGTGAAGTTCCTCCCAGTAAGACATTTGCTTAGTTGGTTCCAGAAAGCGAATGGGCTTGTAACCCCTCCCCCCCCTCTAGAGAGCCTCGTTAAATCGACCATCCCCGGGAGATAAGCGCGAGCGGCTATTACTCAGCAGCCAAAATCTGGCCCTATAAAACTAAAACTACGGAGGTAAAAAGGAAAAAATAACAAAAACAATTGCGCGGAGAGCCTCCGGGGGCGTGGGATATCTATCCTTAATTTATGGCGACTTTTCGAAAGGACGGGGCGAGCCGAAACGCGGCACGTCGGTGAATCCCGAGCGCAATCTGGGAGCCCCCCGCATCTTTTATTCACTTTGAGGCCGGCATAAAAGGGAGGCCGACGAGCAAACATATGAAATATTAAGCGGCAAATATTAGCATGGGCCATGAGAAGATGATCAACCGTGCGGGGCATGAAAAGGTAGCGGCTCGCTAGCCGTATAAACGCTCTCTAAAGTATTTGGTTGGGGTAATCAGCTTTGCTTGCATGCTTCATCTCTGCTCCACATTCTCTGTGATGGGAAACGCTTGCTTTGATGAGGCGAGGCGCTCGCGTCCAACGCCGTTCCTTTATTCGCCGTACTTTCCGGAAAGGAAAGGAGGTTGTCGCCGCCGCTCCACGTCCGATCCAATGGAAGCGGGAGGGCTGGCAATGGGACGATTGGACGGCAATTGTCATCGAGGCGCTCAAAGACGTTGACTTTTTTTTCATGTATTATCAAATATTTTAGTATACGGCATTGATTAGTCGCATTAGCAAACATGACACCGTGATTCATGTACAAAATGACAGAATCCATATCAGGAAGAGTGCCCATGCCGTGCGACTTCAACGTTTTTTAAAAGCTATTTTCCACCTGGCGCCTGTGACGATGACAGACGTCCAATCACAGGCTTGTCCAATCCTCTCTTGGCTGTAAATTTCATCCCGAGGAGTGGCTGATGTGTTGCCATCCCTCCCGCTTCCAATGGATGAGACCAGCATTCTCAGTCAGGGAAAGCCTCCCAATGTAAATGTAAAAGTTTGTTGATTGCGGGGCCCCTTCTGCTCCATTTGGGGCCCTCGGTGTACATTTTGGGTCATTTCCTGGTGATTTCAGGTCCCCATTGTTGATTTTGGAACAATTAACCCTTTCACAGCTTATCGTTTTTTGTTTTTTTTCCCCCCAATGGAGATTTTTTTTTTTGCAGCCACGAGCTGAAAATTAAAGTTTATGTCGACGTATGACAGAATAAGACATTCTTTTGCCTAAAAGTGGCTGTTGGCTTTTGCGCAAGTGGCTGTTTTGATGAATTTGACAGCCGCTGTTGGACTGGTCGCGGGAAAAAAGGGAGATGTGGGCAGCCTTGATTTGCCCCCCCCCTCAACACACACACACACATAATGAATTGACCCAAAGTAATAAGGTACGACGTTGGTATGCCCGTTTTTTTTTGGTGCAGTCATTTACCGCAAGTCACTCGGCACCGATCGGGGGTGCCGGAAACCAGATTTGCCTAGCGCTGCGCCAGTGGGTGTGACACCAGCAGGGACAATAGCAACGGGGCGACCCCTCTGGCCGCTCGGGCACGGTCGCCGCCGCCGCCGCCGCGCGTGCCGTCGGCCGATTTCGGACGGCCCGCGCCAAAGCCGGGAGCGAGACGGGCTTTTGCGTCGCGGGAACCCGTGCCGACGTACCCATTGTTCTCGGCCGGGAGTCGGAGAGGGGAGGAAAAGAAAGAAAGAAAGAAAGAAAGAAAGAAAAGAATGGAGCCTACCTTCGACAGCCAGCACCGTTGGCACCAAGAGGCTGGACACCCACAGCAAATAATCCATTGTCAGGAGCCCAGCTTTTCCAGAGAGAGCCTGAGGATGGATGGATGGCTGGCTGACCAAACAACCCACCGCTTGACTGACTGGCTGCCGCTTGCTGCCGCTTGCTGCCGCTTGCTGCCGCTTGCTGGCGTTCCCCACTCACACGGGGTCCGCCCGCGGTGGGCTCCTGTCCTCCATCCTGCCTTTCTCTTCTCTTTTCGCTCACGTCCCCTTTCCGACGGCCACCGCCTCGGGTGTCCGCGATTGTCCTTTTCCTTGGCTGGGCGTCCTCCCTCCCGCCGCGGCCGGCGCCTCCAAAAAACGTCCAGCGGACGCGAGCTTCTTTGGCCGCTCGGCTGTTGCGCCTCCGTCGGGGGCCGTGCGTCGGAATGGCAACGCGGGGACTGACGGGCGGAGGGGAAGGGGGGGGGGGGGGGGGGGGCTGGTGGGTAGAAGGCGGGGGGCCCCCGCTTCCCATCACAGCTGGTGATCAAGCAGCATCCGCTCCGGACTTTCAAAATAAAAAGCAGAAATAGTAAGCCACGCATGCGAGAAAAAGAGCATAATACAGTCAACGATGCGGACTATTGTTATTGTTAACGGGAACAATTGTACGTGTAGGTTTGAATGGCGAGCAGCGTGAGTCCCCACCCCCGCCCCTGGTGGCGCTTTCCCCAAGCCATAATGATCACATCACGTCTTTTATTTTGGAGTCAAAGAGGATCTTTCCCCGGAATGCGACGGAGCGCGAGGATGAGGATGCGCTCCGACGTCCGTCTATCTGACCGCTGGTGGCGTTAGTATTAGTTTCCTTCGCCATCCATCCATCGATCGATCGACGCCATCCGACGGGCCTTTGATCGAACGGCCTTTGAGGGGGATGTCGCGCGACAAAAAGCCCCGCTCGTTCGGCTCGCCCCAATGGAGCGGGGATGCAAATTCCACCCGTTTGGTGACAATGGAAAGAAAGTGGAGTGCCACCTGGCCCTTGGCGATGATAGACGTTTAGTCACGTGGTTCCAAAATTCAAAATTCCTGCTAAAAAAAACAGCTAACTGAGAAATCTGACCGTTCCGTTGGGAAACAGCCAATGAGAGCGCAACTCCTTCATGCCAATGCTTGCCTTTACCTTTCATTGGTCACTTGGGTTGTGGTTGTTGTTTTTTTGTATCTCGGAATAAAGGCTTTCCCACGGAGGCATTTGGTGTGGCATTGGGAGGGAGGTACCAGTGGACTTGCACGGTGCCACGGGATGCCATTCCAAGCCGTCTCAAAATACTGAATAGGCTTGACGAGAATGGGAGAGAGGGGGAGAGGGGACGGGGGACTTTTTTCCAGCCAAATGAGCATCCTTCCCCACATGATTCCGTCTTTTTCAAAAACACCCGGGTGGTTCAAGGAGTCTGGCAGGCAGGCAGGCGGGCAGGCGGGCGGGCGGGTAGGACTCGAAACCATTCGGGTGAAATTCCTTGAAAACGGCCAAGACAAGAAAACTCCAAAAGCAACAAAGTGTGCTGGGGCGCCGAGGCACATTTTATTCTCCAGTCTGTCCGCCGCGCGCACCTTGTCGTTACTCAGCCGCTCGCTCGCGATAAGCCACGGCGTAACTGTAAGCCAAGGACACCGCCGCCGCCGCCGAGCTGTCAATCAGGCGGCCCGGGCGGGGTGGGCTGACCCCGCGGCCTGCTGGGAGCTCAACTGTAGTTAATTAGTGCACAAAGCTGGGGCCACAAAAGAGGCCGGAGGGGATGAGGGTACTAGAATGGCTGAAGGCAGGGGGTGGGGGGGGGCAGGACGGGAAAGGAAGGGGCTGTAAGGAAAGCCAGGGGGTCTTAACTTTAGGATAGCGGGTGTGTCCAGGAGAGAGGGCTTGGGGTGGTGGGGGGGGCACCCCATTTCAGACTGAGAAAGCAGACTGATGAATTGGCGCTTGTGAAAGGGGGCCTTGTACTGGAGCAACCCCCCTAACCCCCCAGACCCCCCCTCTCGCCCACCTACTGTAAAAAGAACATACTAAAGTAGGGCCGCTGCATGGCGTCTGGCGGGGACGACCGGCATCGAACAACATTCAATCGACTGAAACGCTTGACAGAAAAATGCTGGGAATCTTCTTTGGTTCTCCAGCGATCGTCAACACAAACCGCTTTGACGCCGTTCGTAGATGGCCAAGGAGACTACAAGATCACAGTGGAGCCCAAAATTATTCATACGCTGGGCCAATTTTTCAACTTGTGTTAGAGGAGAGCGTGTGGGTGTTGAGACTCACACACACACACTCACGCACACGCACACACACACACACACACACACACACACACACACCTCCCCCTTGAGTGCGACCCCCCATTAAGCAGCACTCTGCCTTCATTTGCATCTTTTTGGTCTATAGCCGTTATTTTCTTTCTTTTTTCAGTCCTTATTTGATCTCCAGCGGTGTCAAAAGTACTCCAATTCTGTCATCAAAAAAAGACCAAAAAACATCTTTCAAAACAAAGTAAAGCCCAAAAAATGAAAGGAAAAAGAAAATAAAAGAGTGCCGCTTCATTTCAGTTCCTCGATGGGGAAAAGCAAGCGGGGCAGCTATTTGGCCTCATGGACGGGCGTGAATTCCAATGGACGCCCGGTGAATTCCAATGGACGCCGTTCCCGTTTGGCTTCCCAACGAAGACGCCCAAAGAGCCAAATGACGGCGTGACGGGGAGTCCGGCGGCGGCGGGAATGTGCCAAAGACGCCGGCTCTTGGCGGGTCCACGGACTGCCGATTGGTCGCCTTTGTCCGGGCCGAACGCCTCGGAGCTCAAGGACCGGCTGCGCTTCCTCCGAGTCGCCAAGTCTGGCGGCTAATCAGCGTCGCTTCTTCGAGCTTGGCGCGCTCTGCTTTTTTCGCCTTGGACGGCGGTTAACTCAGTGCCTGCCGTGGATGGTGCGAGGTGTTCCTCTGGGTCATTTCCTGCTGATTTTGCATCGTTTCCTGTGGCGGGGACACTTTAAGCTGTTGATTTGGGGGCATTTTTGGGATTCATTTTAGGGGGACAACCTCTACATTTTCGGGGAGGAAGGACGTCTGGTTCTCGGTAAACTTTTCTCCTCGCAGAGGAAAAGGGAAATAATGAGCGGCCATTCGCCAGGGAGGCAAAAACTAATGTCATTTTTCCTTCCCAATGAAAGACGGGAGGCGTTAGTGGCCGCGTTGTGTCATTCTTCCCACCGACGCTCAACCGGAGCATTGATTAAACGGGAGGGCCGGCGGCTGCTCTTTTTCAGCAGGCTTTTCGTAACAATCTTCCGGCTAGGAGACGCCATTTCCCTCCATGTTCTTGTAAATAACTCTTTTGTTCATAAGTGGAAGTGGTGCAAATGGCCATTGTTTCTTCAGCAGGACCTTCGAAAAAGACGCCTTTCCAGCAGCTCTTCCAAATGACATCATCACTTGCCCGGAAGCGGTTTTTTATTGGGCGGGCGGGCGCTCCAGTGGATCAGACTGATAAAAGCACACGGGAGGCCCAATAAAAAGGCACCTTGCAGAAAGGACGCGGGCGCCCCAGCACGATACCATAGCGTTGAGCGTTGACGGGTCACGTGACTCAGAGCAGCCACCAAAAGCGACACTGACACAAATGCAAATGACGAGTGGAACGCTCATTTCATCTGGCGGACGCTCGGGAAAGGAATCGTGACGTGATGCGCGGCGCTTTCATACACTGGTGGAATTTGAGCGCCTCTCCGTGGAAAAAAAAAGCAAAAGCACAACAACATGGATGACAAAGGCCGGCGCCGAAAGGGTGACTGACGCAAACGTTGCACCAATAGTCGCTTAAGTTGGTTTCGTCGGAAAAAGTAGACTGCATCCTGGAGGGAGGAACCACACATGTTGATGCGTTCCGTCCGCCGCATCGGCCGCCAGCCCTCCCACTTTGAACGGATGGGACGCTTACATTCATCCCACCTTTTTGCTTGATATAATTGCGCACTGTGGTTTTCAGTCCAACGGAGAATATGGCGTCTCTCTCGGTGGCTTAGTTGGCGCAGCTTTTCAAAGGTCAAAGTCATCTGTGACCTGTTTTGTACCGTCTGAGCTTTCGGGGAGAAAAGCAATCCCGTTTGAGAAAAGGCTTCATAGGGTCGCGTACAAAGATAATAAAGGCTAAATGTCTGTCCGTGAAAGGAGTAGTGGACAAATAAAGTGGATTGGCAGCAGGTACACAATCGCGGAGAGTCAGAAGAAAGCGGCAGACTTCGGCGTTCTCAATTACCGCCTCGGTTGCAAGTGTCCGTCCGGGAAAGCGTCTCCAATTAATCAACGACGATAAAGAAGCGGCGAGGAAATTCGGCCCTTTCCTCCCGAGTTTCGATCGTGACGGATGTGAACGTTGGACTTCTGGAGAAGGAAAAAAAAACATTCTTCTGGCATTTGGCAAAAATCACGGACTCTTCTGTTCTTCGTGTCTTTCGAGTTGCGTTGACGTGTTGCCCTCCATGTTTTACATCTACATGATTACAGCAAAGCATTTTCTTCAGGATGCGGAAAGCGAGAGAGAGAGAGGGAGAGCGAGAAAGAGACACAGAGATAGAGAGAGAGTGAGAGTGAGAGAGAGAGAGACTGTATTTGTCCAACTCCCGAGCAGTCATGACACACTGAGCCACCAAGATGGAGCTCCGTATATGAGCACGCTCTGAGCTGAGCGGATTACCAATCATCCAGTTGGACTTGTGATTTCCTGGAGTACTTCAATTTGCAGGTGAGTTGGAAATTTTCATTCCACTTCTAGCTTCAGGGGATCACAAACAAGTCACCTGGCATATTTTGGATCTGCTTTTCGTTCCTAACCTCACTTTTGACGCTATTTCACGTCCATTGTCGCCTGAACTGGTGTCATTTGACTATACCATTAACTCCGTAGGCATCGACACATTGCTGGAGAGTGGGCCAATAAGAAGGCAACCAAGTGCGAAGAAGCCTTGATGAGATTTTGAGATCTAATAACGTCGTGGATCGCGATTCCAAAGGGGATCCAATTTAGCCGTGGTAGTCATCGGTGAGGTTTTTTTTTTGGGTCCAACTTACTTATCATAGAGCCTATTTTTTCAGGAGCTTTTAGTTTCCCCGCACTTGGCCTGTGTTGAGAACAGGCGACATTTTTTGAAGCAAAGCCAGAATGGATGGAAGATTATAGACATGATGCCATCAGATAAGTAAAGAGAGAACAGAGCGTCTTTTACGATTGACGGGTCGTTGTTTTCCTCGGAGCTCAAAGGGAAAATAATACACAAAAGTCGCATTTTTTGGGCTACATTTTGGATTTATTGATCAGAAACCAAGAACACAGATCTAAGTCGTCTAATGGTAGAAAGACAGGCAAAACGGGGAAGTATAAACGTCACCTATTAACCGTTTGGGAGCATGCCTTCATTCTGTCTACTCATTTATTCACAGAAACGAGTGGGAGGCGATGGCGGAGTTCAACTGCTCCGGCGCCAGTCTTTCAGCGGCCTGCGGTGATTTCGTGCCGCCGCCGCCGCCGTGCGCCCGGGCCAACGCGTCGCGCTTCCCAGAGAACGCCAGTCTGGAGGAGATGTGCTTGAGCGAGGAGGACTACATAGCCCTGAAACTGGGGCCCGCCAGGTCCCCGGTTTTCCTGCCCGTCTGCGTGGCCTACCTGAGCATCTTCCTGGTGGGGGTCCTGGGCAACGCCCTCACCTGCGCCGTCATCCTGCGCCACCGGGCCATGCGGACGCCCACCAACTACTACCTTCTGAGCCTGGCGGCGTCCGACCTCCTGGTGCTGCTGCTGGGCATGCCGCTGGAAGTCTACGAGATGTGGCGCAACTACCCCTTCCCGCTGGGCCCGGGCGGCTGCTACTTCAAAACCTTCCTCTTCGAGACGGTGTGCTTCGCCTCCGTCCTCAACGTGACGGCCCTGAGCGTGGAGCGCTACTGGGCCGTGGCGCACCCCCTGCAGGTCAAGCACGTGAGCACGACGGCCCACGTCAAGAGGGTGCTGGCCGCCCTGTGGTCGCTGTCCATGCTCTGCTCCGTGCCCAACGCCAGCCTGCACGGGATCGTCACGCTGCCTCCCAAATTTGGACGGCGCTTCCCGCGGTCCGCCATTTGCCGTAAGTATCCAGAAGACTCATTTGGTGCTCTTTTTTCGTCGTTATTTCTCGTGTAGTTAGCCAGGCGACGTCTGAGAAAGCCGTGCTAGCAATGAAAAGAAAAAGCCTGTTTGCCTCCTCAGAGTTGGTGAAGCCCAGGTGGATGTACAACCTGATCATCCTGATTTCCACGCTGGTCTTCTTCATCCTGCCCATGCTGGTCATCAGCATCCTCTACCTCCTTATCGGACTGCAGCTGCGCCGGGAGAAGGCCACGGCGGCGGCGGACAGGAGCGGCTTCGGACCAGAAGGCCTCGGCAGATTCCACGAGCATAAACTCGACAAACGCAACCATCAAATCACCAAAATGTTGTGTAGGTAGACGTCGGGTGGAAAACGGGCTGTTTTTTTTCTTTTCACGCCCTAACCGATTTTGGCACGTCCAGGTGTGCTGGTCTTGGTTTTCGGCCTGTGCTGGGCTCCCTTCCACGTGGACCGTCTGATGTGGAGCCTGATGGACGAGTCGCTGGAACGCCACCTTCAGATCTTCGGGCATATCCACATCGTGTCGGGAGTCTTCTTCTACCTGAGTGCCGCCGTCAACCCCGTCCTCTACAACCTCATGTCCACGCGCTTCCGAGAAATGTTCAGGCACGTTTGCTGCCTGGGCGACCGGTCGCGGCGCTCGGCTTCGGAGATGACCTTGCGCGCCAGTTTGAGCCGGACGGCGCATCGGAAAAGCAAATGGACTCCAGCGACCGTCACCTTTAAGCACGATATGTCGAACGGGGACAGCTGAATTATTTCTACTTTGATAGGATGAGGACCGAAAAATTGTTCAAACTTTATTTTGGAAACCCAAATAAGAAGGTCATGGTTTTGCATGTCTATGTTTTTCAAATTCTCCCCCCTCTAAAAAAAATGGTCTGTATTTTTTCCCCGTTTTATTTTTATCCCCTATCAAAGTCTTATTGTTTGACTAGGGCAGCTTGCCCGCATGCTAACAATCTAACACCGGCATATTTGACTTCACTTGAGCTAACAAAAAGGCAACTCATTGGCCACACGTCATTTCATCAGTCTATTGGAAAATATTCAGATTAAAACAACAGAATAGACTACTTACCGACTGTATGCACTTGCTTCTGTGTTCAATTGGCTCAATTCACCGCTCGTTCGGGCGGAAAAAGACTAAAACAGGTGCCATCCATCTAACACTGCGCAGCTAGCTAGCATGCTAACATTCGAGCACCGGGGCATTTTGCCGCAGTTTAGCTAGGAAAAACAACTCGTTGGCCAAACGACATTTGCCACTTATTCAAAACAGTCTTGAGGAAATATTTTTGCTTAACTAAAAAAAACTATTTACCCGTTTCTTAGTTCTCGCTTCGGTGTTCAATCCAAAAAAAGAGGCTTATAGCGGCAATGTTTGTTTGTGTTGTTGCAATGTCCTATACAAAAGGTATGAACCATTTTTTGGCAGGCGGGGGGTGTTGGTGTTGCCCCATTTCTCCCATGTTACTACAGTAAAAGAAAAAAAAACAGTTTTCCCTGGTATATCCGTGTTGTGTTATTGTGATTGAACTTTTTGGTACAGTTGTGTTCCTCAAGATGTAAAACTTTCCGAGCTAGGTTCCTCCGAGTGTCTGTATAGCATTCTTTAAAACGATTAAATATAGGCGTGCAAGTGGTATTGTCTTGACTTTCTCATTTTTTCTAAACTATGTGTGTCAAAGTGGCGGCCCGGGGGCCAAATCTGGCCCACCGCATCATTTTGTGTGGCCCGGGAAAGTAAATCATGAGTGCCGACTTTCTGTTTTAGGATCAAATTAAAATGAAGAGTATAGATGTATATTAAATTTCCTGATTTTCCCCCTTTTAAATCAATAATTGTAATTTTTTAATCATTTTTTTCCTGTTTTTAGTTCAAAAATCATTTAGTAAAATCTAAAAATATATTTAAAAAAAGCTAAAATAAACATTGTTTTAGATCTATAAAAACTGAATATTCAGGGCTTTTAATCCATTTATTTAAAAAAAATCTAAATATTATATTTAAAATGGTCCGGCCCACGTGAAATCAAGTTGACGTTAAAGCGGCCCGCAAACCAACCCGAGTCTGTTCTAAACAATTGTGGGGGGAAACAGATGATTTATTCCTCCTTAATGAGCTTTGGAAAGGGAAGGTCTCTACATATGCGCATTTTCCAGTTATAAAAGTCTTATTTTGATATGTAATTACGTTGTAAGGCCATTTTTCATACTTGAATTCTTTTTACAAAGGCTGAACCTTGCCAGACCCTTTCCTAATTAGTGCAAAAACAACACAGGAGCACATTTTGACATGGCAAAAAGAGCCCAGAGTAGATTTAGTCTACACAAGATTTTTGGGAAATATTAGCCTTTGGCTTGCTTGATAAGTCTATTAATTAAGATTTCATGGATCACGTTGCTTCTAAAAGATATGATGCAACTTTCACCATGTTATATAAATCTTTACTACTTTGTTGGGGGAAAAATAAGAAGCCTATTAGATCACTTTTAAAAGCCTTCACTAATTAAGTGCCACAAACGCCCAATCGCGTGGCTCTTAAAAAGGAAATTAAAATGAGTTTATCGCTAGTAGATGTCTAATCCGTTTGAAGTGGGAGGCTGGCAGCCAGTCAGTCGGTCCTTGATAAGATGAAAAAAAGGTCACATGGTCCATCCACATTGTTATTGTATTGACAACATGAGTACAAAACAAGAGCATCCATAATTTTGACCTGCATTTGACAAGGGGCGGCGGCATAGCCCAAATGTTGCGTAAAAACCAAGCAATAAAGTAGAAGATGCCGCTTGTTTTGGAAGCCTCACAGATTTTTGGGAGCGTATTTATCCTCAAACTTGGCCACGTCAAACTTGCGGCGGCATCCGTTGTAGTTCATGTAGCGGATCTTGCCGAAAACCGCTCTCTCCGCCCAGCCCTGGTCGTGGACGCCGCAAATGGACCACATGCAACCTAAAGGACAACATTTTGGGGGGGAAATGACCAAAAATAGACACTTGCCCTGTAAGGGCTGAACTTGATTTTTAAAAAAGTGACACAAAGAACTTTAGATTTGAAGCAGACATCCGTCCAATTTGGATTTCAGCAAGCGTACGCATAAATATCCAGTTTGAAAAAAAAACTCACCCACAAATCCGTTGGGGTCCTGACCGTCCAACTCGTAGCGATCGTTGAGGTAGAGGGCGATGGAGAGCGCCTCCTCCGGCGAAGCAGTCCACTCCAGGATCTTTTTGGCCCAGTACATGCGCAGGAAGCCGTGCATCTTGCCCTCGGACACCATTTGGTACTGACGGGCAAAGAAAAATGAAATCGATCCAACTCAAACGCAAGAAAATCTCCCGTGTCCCACCTGAGCGGCGTTCCACAGCTTGTCGTGCGTGCGGGCTTTCTCCAGTTGCTCTCGGCTGTACAGGTAAGGCCTCTCGTCCTCGGCGTGATCCCGCAAGGTCTTTTGGGCCCATTCCGAAGCGCCTGACGGCAAAAGCCAGCGAGCCGCTCGTTCGCACGGGTGAATTTTACGGGGGCGCCAAAAGGGAAAAGATACCTTGGAGGCTGTCGTAATGGGGGTTGTAGAAGCAAAAGTTGTCCGTCAACTCCCGCCGCACCACCAGCTCCTCCATGAAGGGCGCCAACGACTCGCTGGCGTTCTTCCGGTGGCGTTGGACTTGCAGCGCCACGCGCTGGGCAGACAGGTGTCCTGACGGGGAGGAAAATCCAAAAGAATCCAATCATCCGATACCCATCGGAAAGAACGGCCTACGTAAAGGCCGACGTATTTCAGGCGTCCCGAAATAAAATAGCATTTTGGAGCACGGCGCCAAATCAAACACTGACAAAATCCTCTTTTATAAGGCCAAAAGTGCCATTTGCTAGGAGTGCGCGTAACAGGGGTGACGTGACGTGACGGTCGGAGCACCACGGCGGAAAAGTGCGGCACTCGCGGCGCGCCGCCGGATGGCCGGGGAGTCCATAAAAGAGCAACGTGACACCCGGCTAACCCGCGGCGCGCCAAGTGGTCGGCCGCGGGGAAGGAGGCCGCCATCCATTTGCGCGCAGTTGCAAGAGCACTTAAAGCTCGGTGGGGAAACTTCAAGCTGTGCTCAAATGGCCCCGAAAGCACGACTTTGTTCGTTGCTATTCGAGCTCCTATTCTTTACTTCCCTCCTGTTTGACCATAGATAAGATCATCATATTGACATTGAAGGATATTTTGGCAATGTTGCAGTTTTAAAAAAAATGCAATTGTTCTAATATTCTTAGAATTTTACTACAGTGACAACAGGAGGTTCGTTATACGGTACACGGTCGATTGGTCGCCCGGAAGGTAAGTGATAATTACCATTTAAATGGTTGCTCAAATTCCCTAAATACAAACTGCCAATGACTATTTAGTCATACTTAATGCCCTAGTCATTATTAGGCTAAAGAAAAGCTCCAAATTTCCCGGACTTTTATTGTTTTTTGTTGGAGAACTTGTTCTTGACCCTGACTGACGTCGCTTCTTAAAGGGACAATGCATGTAAATACAAACTCTTATACTACACTCACACGTCGGCTCAGTGAAACTGCTCATGGCCATTGTTGGCTTTTATTCATGCGTAGACCGTCTTGTTTTACCTTCTTTTGTCGCCGCTCTTTTGGTCGTTGGTCTTTTGGTCGCACGTTGTCGCGGTCGAGGCGACCAAAAGACCGGTGACCAAAAGATGGCGACCAATCGACCGCACACGCGTTATACTGGAGTTTGTAATTGTGTTGTCTGTCGTTGAATTTGTCAAAATGTAGTTACTCAAAATAGTTATCATTTTCCATAAACCAAACCCAAATCTTAATATTTACTTATGTACTTTTCCAGTGTCCTTGGGCAGTCACAGTCTAGATTTCAACATTTTAGAAGTCACATTGACATAATTTGTAGAGGCAGACGTGGTCTCTAATGTGCTTAACTTAAATATTCAATGCCTTTCGTTTGGCCACGTCGTAACCCGGGCATACGAGCATTTGGATTTGAGCAAAGCCCCCCTAAAAAGTCTCCCTCGGACTCACCGAAGCGGATCCACGGGGAGAGTTGGCTGAGCGCGGCGGCGTTGGGATCGTTACGCTGAGTGGCGAAGCTTTTGAGCCGACGCTCCACGAAGGACTCCAACACGGCCGTCCCCGAGGCCGGGCCCGGCCGGGCCCACTCCGTCTCGCCCACGCTGTCGTCCAACGGCAGGGAGGACAACGTTTTGGCCCAGTCCACCGGCTGCCCGGAAAAAAAAAAGAAGAAAATGGCCACGCTCGACCCACGGCGAGAGCCAAACGAGTAACGTCCACGAGAATAAACGTTGGCTCACTTTGAAAGTTTTCTTCGCCGCGTACGGGTGCTTCTCCACCGCGGGAAATTCGGTCAGAAAGTCGGGCAACAGCTTGGTGATTTTCCCACGGATTGTCCTGGCGGCGTATTCCAGTTTAGGAGAGGCCACCCAGCACGGAACGATATTGTGGGCGTCCACCTGTCCAAAAAACAAAAAGAAACAGGACAATTCCTGAGCAAGTTCATCATTTTGAGGAGCTTATGAAATTCGTTTTTTCCCCTCCATCCCTCAGGCCACCAGGGGGCTCTCTTTCCATTTCCCCTCTATCAACCACAACTGTGCCAAAAACAATGTTTTTCCCATCATTCCAATGAAAATTACCTGAAAGAGCGGAACATCCTGCGGAAGAGCCTTCTTCACCTGGTCCAACCACTGGAGAGGTTCCCGCAGAGGTGAGAAATCCGTCACCAGCGCCCCGAAGCGGCGCTCCGACACAAAAGCGGGAAGCGCTTGGCCCGCCGGAGCGCGCAGCAAATGGAAGGGGACGTCCAGAGATGCGCATTCCTGAGGGAAGAGCGGCAGGCAAAGTCAAGCGCGGAGGTCGGAGTCGGAGGTCGGAGGAGAACCTCGGCTTGGGCCTTTTCCACCTTTTCCACTTCTTCCAGCCCTTTCAGCAAGAAGCCGTAATGCCTGCGCGTGGACAGCTGGGATTTGGGCGCAAAGAGGCAGAAACAGACGTGGAGGGGAAGATTTTTCTCCAGTGCCAGCTGCTGCGCGTGCACAAAGGCCCAGTTATCTAAAAAAAAAGAGAAAAAAATAGTCTGTTTCAACTCGTTTATCGATGAGGCGAGTTTGTCGCATACGCTGCAATGCTTGAGTACATCAAATTGATCCTAAAATAATGTCGAAAAGGCCAAAGGAAAATAAAACTAAAAGATCTGAAGTTAAAAATCTGACACTAAAAATTAAACAGTATATAAACGTTCAAATGGAAACAAGTGGGATTGGCTCCAGCACCCCCCGCGACCCTAATGAGGATAAAGCGGTGCAGAAAATGAGATGAGATTAAAAGGGGGCTTACTTAAAACTGGTATATGTTCTATTGTACAGAGAAGGAAAAAACAGGTCTAGTAAAATACTATATAGTGAGCCACACAGCTCAAAGTATTATTACTGTGTTTTTAAGGGTTCTTTTTGTAAACAAAACCTTGAAACTTTCAAATTGTCTACCTAGAAAAATACAAAAACATAAGGCGGTAAGTTCATCCATTCTGCTTTAGTTTTTCAAATAGCGTGTTTGAAACATTTTCATTAGTTTTCTAATACTTATTTTTTTGACATTTTTCTCTCATTTTTAGCCTCGATTTTGACATTTTTCTCTCATTTTTAGCCTCGATTTTGACATTTTTCTCTCATTTTTAGCCTCGATTTTGACGTTTTTCTCTCATTTTTAGCCTCGATTTTGACATTTTTCTCTCATTTTTAGCCTCGATTTTGACATTTTTCTCTCATTTTTAGCCTTGATTTTGACATTTTCACCATTCATACTATTTTTCCTGTATTGCAGTGGGCTGGAAGTCTGTGGCCGTCAATGTCAGTGTTGGAAAAATCCTTAGGTATATAATAATGCTAAACCTAACAGTCAGCCTGTGAAGTGACGTCAGGAGAAAGGTCATTGTGACGTCAGTGGCTCGCTCACCTTGCACTCTCACGTCCCTGAGCATCCAATAGAGCACCCCCGCGGAGTCCTCCTTGGTCTCTCGTACGTCGGAAATAAAACGAAGGCGTTTCTCGTTGACTTTCACGTCCTGGTTTTGGCGCCTTTGCTCCTGGACCAGGTCCTGCAGCCATCCCGCTTCCTTCATCTCCTTCTCCTCCTCCTTCTTCTTCTCCTTCTTCTCCACGAGGGAAGAAGCCCCTTTTCGTCGTTTGGCACCTACTTCGACGGCAGCAGAGGGTGCTTTGCGCTTTTTGTCGGACATTGAGGCGAGTGACTCGGTGAGCAAAGAGAAAAAGGCCCTGTGAAAATTCCACCTGAATGAGAAAAGGCAACAGGGCTAAAAGGCGAATACAAGTTTACTCAAAAGCGTAGCGCGACTTACCTGTTGGTAAGACAAGGTCTCATAAACGGTGAGAGTGAAGGAGAAAATAAAAGCCCGCCGCTACAAATTAAGAAAAAATGAACGTCGTTAGCTGACTGTACTGTACACGAAAACGCCGCACGTGAGTTTACACAAGCAATTACAAGAGCAATGACGTCAGGATTGTGTAACAACAGTGGGCCGCGTTCTATTTGGCTCAATTCTATCAGTGGGCCGCGTTCTATTTGGCTGGCTCGATTCTATTACTCTGCTTCCGTTAAACGCAAAGCATCGGTATACGTTTTTTAAAAATATATATATTTCTCTGTAACATTCTGTTCGTCTGACTAGCTGTTTAGCAAGCTAGTTTTTTTTTGTCTGCGCTCTTAGGATCAACTAAATGGGACGCGGCCATCGACAAGGCACACCCACTTTCGGCTTGTCGCGCCCATAGAGTGGCACGCGCGTGCGCAGTGGCTGTTACACGCGGAGAGGGGCGTTTCTCGGTTCAGGACGACAATTTAGCTGGAAGCATTGAGCGCAATCCGACGTCACGCCGTTGTTTGTTTGTTTTGTGTCGGCCGCATTGGGTTCTGGGTGCCGTCCACAGGGATGAATAAACGTCATTTGAAAACAACGCCGCTTCGCGACAAAATGGACATGTCACTCGGTAAGGTCCTCGGCATGAAGCTCGAGTCTAAAAATGGCCTGAGAATGGCGCTGTCAGTAAAAAGTGGTGGCTTGCATGATCTTTTTTTCAATGAAAAAATGGTCACCAGTCCATGCGTAAATGACGTCCATTTGCAGAAAATCTACATAGGCAGACTGTCTGATTGCCTCCATTGTGTCTTGTCGAAATGGTGATAAATCGCGATACATTGTCTCCCTACTTATTATACAACCCTATTGTCATTTTCTTTTCACCAGTTTCAATTTTTTACGCATTTTTGTATTGATGCAGTTTTTTTTTTAAATACGTGACACTACGAAGAGAATGATTTCTAATTGTATCGCAAGTCTCGTGTCGGAAACGGCACCGTATTAGGGCTCACCACTTGGATTTTGGACAGACGACATCATTCGCTTGAAAAGGAAAGAGCAACATTGGAAGAGGAAGCCAGCCAAGACCGATCCGGCGAGCCGCCCGCAAAGGACACCTTCGACAACTCGGGGAAACATGAAAAGCCGGTCCGGAAACACAAAAAGTAGGCCCCGTTTGTCCTTCGCCTTGCCTTCTTGACACCTGACCTCCAGGCGTTCCAGGCGGCGTGTTCCGAGGGGGCGGAGCGGCTAAATTGAGAACGCGGCGAGGCCGGGGCCTCGGCGGCGCCGGCGCCGGTCCGGCGGCCCCGAAGAATCTCGTCAGACGAGCCGCTCGGGTGACTTTCCACGTCACGTGACCGCGATCTTCTCAGACAGACCGGATTTGTCGTTTTGATTTTTTGTCGTTTTTTTTTCTTCTTCAGAAAGGCGGGCCCCAGGCCTTCCTTGGACGCCGTCCACTCGGCAGAAACGCTCCCGAAGTCCCGAAGACGGGAAGGGCCGTCAAAAGCCCGTTTCCACGGCAACGGCGGTGAGAAAAGCGTCGCCCCGTGCCGTGCCGTAACTCTATTTGGATGGCAAACCCTCGACGTTATGTATTGGCTTCCGTGTGTTGATGATTTGTCTTGAGGTCGAGGCCAATTTGAATTTTTCTGTAGGTAGCGATTCAAAAGTGGGGTCGTGAGGTCAAAGGTCACAGCACCCAATGAAATTTGTATTCTGGTGTGTGTGTGTGTGCGTGTGTTGTTTTGTTGAAGACGTCTTCCTCCTGCGCGTCACACGGACGCTCGCCAAGCCACGTTCCTTCGTCGGCGAGGACTCAAGGTAGCCAGCGTTCTAAGCGAGCAGCCAATCCCAGCGGCTGACTGGCTCTTGCTTCAATTCAGGTGCAAGCGCTGGTGCGGAAACCAAATCCTCCTCGCGCGCTTCCCGTTGGAACCCGTCCGTGAGTCCGTTAGTGGATTTCCGATCCATTTGATTGGACATCCCCCGCCCCCCCCCAAAAAGTTTCTTTTTGATTGGGCTAGGATTCCGTTGGACTTAATTCGCTCTTATCCGCCAGATGGCGCACTTGGACGAATAACACTGGACTGCTCACCGTCTCCATAGACAACCCCGCCGCCATGACTCAACCCGAGTAAGACCCCCAAACCACAGAAATACGTATGCATGCTATACTAGATACAAAGGATGAGTTGCCTTTGCCAATTGTTCATTTGATTGGAAGAATGGTACCTTTTTAAAGGCCGTGTTGAAACGGCGCTTTGTGTGCGTAGACCTCCTCGGGCTTGGACTCTGCACCCCCCCACGCCCCAAGTGACCCGGGAGGAGCCGGCGGAGAAGACACGGCGGCCCAAAGGAGTGCCCCTCCGATTTCAGATCAAGCGTGTTGGAAAAGCGATAAGCCCAAAAGTAGGAGCCCTTTTCTAGTCTCGTTTTAACATTTGCTTGTTTTTGGGCCAAAATGAGGCGAGTTGGACATTCAGGCATTTGAGGTTGAAACGTCCGCCTTTATTTTTTTTTCTAGAAGCAAACGTCACTGAGCTTGAACGAGAGATTCGGCATTCTGAAGGCCCGACGCGCTCCAAGAAGTCAAGGCGGCAGATTGGTGCTGGTGGACTGAGCCAGGAGTCTTTTCCTGGCCAAGTCGATGTGGACGGACATTGGCCGACTTTTTTAAAAAAAATGTTTTTATAACGGCCGTACCCTGGGCGGCGTCAAGCTGCTTGTAAAAAAAATCATTTTCTAACTTTCTCATTTGAATTAAACCCCATTTCTTCTGCCAGGACGTCCTTTTGTCAGCATAGCGATTGAGCCATTGAGTGACAACATGCTACACCTGAAAACCTTAAAAGTTCTTCTTACAAGTTCTTTTTAATGATAATTTGTCACCAATTTGTCGCGTTTTCAAATAAGTCCATTTCCACTGTGAGATGAGTTTTTTTAATTTACAATTGAAAAAAAAATAAAAATAGTTCACTTACTATTACCTGCATATTTATACTTTTGCTAGAGGACCGATTGGGTGCCATGGACAGCACTAGACGTCCAATCGGAACGCACGCAAAAGGGGGGACGTGGAAGACGGCTCTCCGGCACAAAACCACGCTCCGTTTGAATATTGCTTTTATTTAAATACCACAAAATTTGCAATGTAACAAAACTATCGGCATATGAAATTGTAACAGCATTTGAATGAAGAAAACATCTCGGCTCACTCGATTTCTTTTTGTGGGACCGAGTCCGTCCAGACTTGAATTTGGGGCGCCGCCCACGTCCCGTTCCGCCGCCGTCCGGCTTGACAACATTTCATCCCGTGTCGTGATACTCGGAGAAATCAAGTCTAATATTAGCAGACTAGAACTAGAACGTCATTGGCTGAAATGGACGGGAAGTGGACGAGTGACAGACTCCTGCCAATCGACAAGACGGGACGTCTATGGCGGTCATTGGCACCGAAAGAGTGGAGTCGGCCGACGGGAACCCCAAAAACGGCAAAACGGCGCTCCTCTAAAATGGGGCCATTTTACATGTAACGACATCTATCCATGGAATATATTTGAAAAGAAAATACAACTCCGGATTGGAAATAATGTTTTTGTCGCGGCGCTTTGCTTCGAGGGAAAGTTTCGAAGCAGAAAATGAAAAAATACTATTTGAAAATATATTCTAAAAAATGCCAGAAAATCTTTGGGGGCAAAATTCCATGTGTTTTTATTTTAGAAATGGATGCGTGGGCTTTGTTTTGAATGTTTCTTCTCATTTTCAACAGAATTTTTGGACTACGGTAGTCTTTTCATCGGTGGAGGATTTCGGCGCTTACGTACGTCCAATGTGAACTTCGGCGTAGGTGAAAGAAATCCGTCCGAGGGCGCCGCCGTTTCATTGGACGATTGATTGATTGGTGAAAATAGAGGCCGCTAGAAATGTAATAAATAAAAGGCAAGTAAGGTCAGCTCTCTTTAGAAAAATAATCCCGCTCTCCCTTAACGCCAGGTGACGCCCCCTCTCTCCCTCCCTCCCTTTATCCAAAGGGGTCACGGCACCCCCGCGCTCGGATGATTGCATTAACACTGCGTTTATTTTGTGCTCGAGTTGGTGGCCAAAACGTTTGGTCCAACTTTTCTCGAGTTCGCGTCCATCTTTTGCCCCCGTTGTTGAGATTTTATCAACGTAGGATGGCGTGGCCGCGGGACGCCGGGACCCCTCCGTCCGTACGTCCCGCCTTCATTCGCGGCGGGCTAACCTATCGTGTCCTCGCTAGTCGCTCATCGCCGGCTGCTTTTCTTTTAAACCGAGGTGACGTTGGCTTGCTGTTGGCTGTCGTCGGGCTGAGGGGGAGTCTGCGGGGGCGGGGCCTGCGGGGGCGGTGGCAGGGGTTGCGACGGCGGCGGTGGTTGGGCTGGCGGAGGCTGCTGTTGGCCTGGCGTTTGAGTCGACGGCGGCGGCGGCGGCTGCTGCTGCTGCGGAGGTGGTGGTGGTTGTTGTTGTTGTTGTTGTTGTTGGGCTGGCGTTTGAGGGTTAGGGGGGCCGGCGGGAAGCTGCGAGAGCTGCTCGCTGTTGGCCAGAGACTTCAAGACGGCGTTCTCGCGCTCCAGCACAGAGTTCCTCTCAAAAAGCTCTTTGATATGCTCCTTCAAGACCTCCACCTCCTCGCGCACGGCGTACATCAAATGGCTTTTCACCAGGTCCTGGTGGCATCAGAAGAAGAAAAAAGACATTTTCAAATGCTCGGGGGCGGCGACAATCGCCATCCGCTAACCATTTCGATCCAGCGGAACGCCGCTCACGAGAACGGGTTCGCAAAAGTCGTCTCCAGTTCCATTTCAAATGTCCCATTGCGGCCGTGGTTCATTATTAGCACCATGTGAATTGGAATATTTATCTATTGCGAAGGGTAACCCCAAATGGTATGTCATATAGTGGCATATCCATATTGGGGTTGACCCCTCCCCGCGGGCTTGACCCCCCCCCCCCCCCCTGCATAAATGATGAGTTAGAAAGCAAGTACTCACCATGGCCTGTTCGATTTTATTATCAATGGCAACAATATTGGCTCCAGAGGCACTGGAAGAGAGAAACAAACAAACAAAGACAGTGACGTCAACGTCGACGGACAAATATTCACGGAGAACAAAGACACCGTCGTTTCCGTCCAGAACCGCGGCGGACAAAAGCATTCAAAGCTTTTTGCGACGGGCGCCGCTTTACCTGGCCGACGGGCCGGCCGGACGGCACGGGACCTCGTAGGAAAACCTACACGGCATGCTCGCTGGGTGGGCCGGCCGGCTGATCGGTCGGTCGGTCGGTCGCCTGCCGTCCGCCGCGGGTTGGGGAAAGGGGGGCGCGGCACCGGACGGGGGCTATTTAAGCGGCGCCGCATTTAGAACGGGCTAAGAAATACGAAGCCGCGAGTGGGAGGAGGCCGCCGCCGCCGCCCCCTGGCCAACTTGTTTTTTTTGAGGCCAGAGCCGCTTGGTGGTTTCCCCACAGAAGGCCACGGACTGCCTCTTAAACAGGCCACAGTCCTCCCTATGGGGGAGCATCAGAAACCATGCGCTTGGCCACGCCGTTAAATGACAACGCCCGGCTCAATCATTTAGCTGGGATAGTGTGACGCGACGGCCAAGCCAAGATGGCCGAGTGCCCTAAAGAAGGAGCGCGTGTCACATGACAAAAAGATCACGACATGATTTAAAATGAAAAGTCATAAAACAATCGCAGTGTTGTCTTTTTTGATCGATTCGGTCACTTACATGACTTTTTTGTTGGATATTTTCAGTAGCAAAGTAGTGGGCTCACATTGAAAGACTGTATCAATCAGAGATTGCCCTCTACTGGCCAGAGAGCTCAAGTGCAAGGCCCCTCGCGTCAAATTGGGAAGTGGGCGCTTCCGCCCAATTTGACCGCCTTGCCTTTCCTTTCCTTTCCCATAACATCTGGATGTCATTCGTGATAAGTTCCTTGGTGAATTCACAAGAAGCTCTTGATGCCGGACGAACACGCAATAAAAATGGAAAATCCATTGAATAGGGCTCCAACCAGAGCATACCACAATAAGACTGGCCTGGTTCTGCGGCGTCACAAAGAGCCCGCCCGCCCGGCCGGCAGTGAGGCGGCGTCTCCCGGGCCACGTGATCCGCTTTAGGCCCCGGATTTCACGTGGGGCCGACAAAGGCTTCGATTGAGCGCCCGGCGTTCAAAACAACGCGGGCACTGTGAGTCGCCGGGCCGTGGCAAAAGGAAACGCCTGCCTGCCTGCCTGCCTGCCTGCCGCCGTCAAATCGCTTACAAAACAACATTTCTCCTCCGTCCGGTCGACCTTCAACCATTTCGACCTTTATGTGCCATATATATGAAGGATAGATGTACGTATCAGGACAAATGTAATTCACCAATATCGCTACAAGATGACTGGCTCCTTATTCCGACACTTTTAGTAGATCAAGTACCCCGGCGGGTGTCTTTTGTTGTGACATGACCGCGCCGTAGCGCTATTTTAAGTACTTTCCGTGCTTGAGAGCGTCCAACAAAATCAAATTGGGAGTCCAAATTGAGGGGTCGCCGGTTTCGTGGGGTGGAACGGCAGCTGGCAAAATAACAATAGCCAGAAGAATCCGATCGATTGGTGCCACGCGGGTGCTCATATGACCCACGGGGTTATAAAGGGGCGAGCGGGGCGCTTACTGGGAAATGAAACTTGACGCCAAATTCTAAAAGCGGACTCGCGTTTACCGCGTCACCCAGCGGAGCTGCTTTCGCAACGCTGACAAGTTTTACTGGGGGCCAAATGGACACATCACAACAGTAGTTAGTAAGCAAGGTGTAGCTCAGGGATGTCCAAACCATTCCACTGTGGGCCAAAGTGGGTGCAGCTTTTCATTCCGAGCCATCAAGACGACACCTTTTCGCCAATCTGGTGTCCTACAAGTGCAATCAGTGGATGGCAGTCAAGTGCTTCTTGTTTTTTGCACCAATGTCACGGGTCAAAGTGTCTGTGCTGGAACAAAAACCTGCACCCAAAGCGGCCCTCCGGTTTGGACCGCTTTGGCCACCCCTGGCGTAGCTAAATCACTTCCAAACACTCACGACCAAGTCCAAGCGCTTCGTCAGTGCGACGCCACCATTTTGAAACTCGGCGGTGACATCAGCCCCCGATTTGTTAGCCGTGAAATGATTCGTCGGAATCGGGAGGAGGGGGAGGGGGGGGGGGGGGGGTGCAGTACCAGCACAACACTACGAAAGGCAGAGACCGAGCCAGGGAATTTGGGGGACAAGGTCCAGGTGAATACGTGCTCAAAAGGTGGTCCGTTTAGGGAGGGACAAGTTGACAAGTCCAGCGGCCGATGCATGCATGCGGGCACGTGGGCACGTGGGCACGCGGGCACGGGCAAAGCTGGAGCTGGCGCACACCGAGGCACACGGACGCACACCGACGGACACGGACACGCTCCATAGAGCGAGGCCCAGTCGGCCGGCCACTCCATTCCATTCCAGCGCGGTACTGTACCTATCGGCGTGGGCCTTTAATCTGGCGCCAGACTGGAAGGCCTGGTAGAAGGCCTTGGAGGGGTTCCTGCGTCGGTCACGTTCAGGAGATGGACGGGTTGGGCGGGGAAACAAAGACAAATGAGGACAGTTCAAAGACAGAAAACAAGACGAGTCGCAAATAAATTTAAAAAGAAAAAGAAAAAATGTCACAAGCGCTAGCTAGCTAGCTAGCTAACTAGCTCCTAGTGGCGTGAATTATTGCACAAGTCCATGGTCAAATCATAGCTATCCTACAAGGGGCACTTTCTTTGTTTAGTCATCAAAATGGTTAGTAAATATTCCCCAAAAAATGCTCAAGCAATTGAATGAAGATGCTATAAATCTATAAATCCACATGTCAGCCATCTTGCATTAGGCAACTCAAATCCTTGTAATACTATTTGTTGACGTGATCATTATTTTGAGCTCTTTGCAAATGCGAATGACGTCAAACTTTCCGCCAATATTTCGCCACGGACGCGACCATTTCCGCCACGCCTATTTGGACGGCAGACGACGTTGGATGGTCACCGACTCGCTCCATCGACGGAATTCCAAACGCCACTGGACAACAAATTGAAGTCATCTATGCAAGACAATGGAAAATAGCCCCAGACAGAGAAAGCAACATTCCAATATTGGCCTCCATTGACGGCACAAGCCTTCCCTTCCCTTCCCTTCCAGCAAAACAGTTCAATGATATGACTGACGCTTGTTGAAGATAGCGCCATCTTAAAAGCGCTCATCACCAGGATCGGTAAGAGATCATTCCATTCTACTTGATGTGAGAGCTGCGTTTAAAGGGAGCGGAGGTCAATCAGTCTTATTATTTTTAACCCAATGATTACAACTACTGTTTCGTCCAGCCCTAAAATGAAGGGTCCAATATTTGGCTGGGAGAACACGATGTCCTGCAGTAACGGATGTACACGAGAAAGGAAATCCCCACGCTGTCCCATTCGCTAGCCCAACGCCCCCCCCCCTTTTTTTACCCAGCAGCCCAGAGAAACATTAGCATACTTTTGAAAAGTACGGCTCCGACCACAAGCAGAAAATCCAAACAAACTCGGCGCCGAAATAAGGAGTTGATTTACAGCCGGTGCCTTGGGTGCCTTGAGCCCATTTCCTAGAAACCTAGCAAGCACACACCGTCCGTCCGTTCTGGCTTATGCCAGCTGGCCACCAAACGCTCTGACAAAACTTCCCCCTTGGCTTGGCGGGCAACAGACGGCGTGTCCCAGACCCCGAAACGCAGGCGGGCAGGAAGGAAGGTTAAACCAAACCCCCACCCCCCCAACCCCCAGAGACGAACGCCTAGAGAAGGCCGGCAAAAGGAGCCGGGTCGGATGACTTCCTCGTGTTCACATCACAAACAATAGTGCCAAACTCTTGTTGAAGGAGTGCAGGTAATCCGCAAGAGGCTTCCAATGACACCGATTTTTTTTTTTTTTGGTGGGGGTTGTTGCTCAGATTTCGATCCCCCGATCCGATTCTCTGCAATATTTTCGGACCATAGCTAGGGTGACAAGATGGGATCCCGTCCAATAGTCGCGTGTGTTTACAGTACTTTTCTGCTTTTCTTTTTAAATGTGGAAATGTGGTATTGGTCCAGACGCCCCCCAAAATATCAATCATCTAGTCCTACAATTGTTGCATGTACTTTTGGAATAGCCCACATCGCGTTGTTCCTTGACACCTTCCCCGCTTTGCTAAAAGCATCTGGAAAGGATTAAAGGAAAGTGAATCACCTTCCAAGTATGCGGGCGCCATCTTGGTTCTCGCGCTCCTTTTCACGGAACGGAGGTGGCCAGATCCAGAGGGAAATGTCATCGGCTCTTTTTTTTTTCTATCCATAATCGCCGAGTGTTTCTATTTGGAGCACCTGACATGAATGAATGAAGACGGACGGACGGACGGGGGAGGGAACTCGTAAAGTCGGCTTTGGACGACGTGTCGCCGAAGAAAAATTGCCATGGGTGGCGTTAACGGGGGACACATTTGCAACTGGCCAAGCCAATATGGGATTCATTTTAAAACGTGACACATTTCAAATGTATTAGAAGTCAACAATTCAAAAAGCAACAAATGCGAGTTCACATTTTAATCATGTGGGGGATAAAAAGCGCCCGATGAAAACCCTCTGGAGGGCACGCGACGGCCAACACCGACGAACGTCCGTCCGTCCCCGACAAAGAAACTTTGGACGTATAGCCAGCGTGTCACGTCAGAGGGGCCTAACGAGGACGCCAAGACATGTATGTGACATGTGGACATGTGGACACACCCCACCAACCAGCGCGGCTCTTATCAGCCCAATAGCGACTGCTGCTCCGCGTCCGATAGGGCGCCAGCGAGCAAAGGGACCCCTGCCCTCGTCACACAAACGCACCATTATCGTTCCAAAATGTACGGAAAGTCACCCCAGAACGCGCCAAAACATATCGTGGGGCGACCTGCAAGTCGCAGTGGCCAAAGAATAGACCATGAAAGACAAAAATATATCTTCAAGTCTCACTGGACTATAAGTCGCGATCCAGTTGCAGCGGCCAAACTGGATCGGACGTCTAGCGCCATCGATGGCAGTGAAATAGAATCGCTCGATGCTAGCCTTGCCATTTAAAATATAGAATATGACAACAAACAGTAGTTTTTTTTTTTTTTTTTTAAATTAAGTGACTGGTGTTTTTTTGGAAGCCCGAGTGAGAAACATCTGACACGCTTCCTTCCTCTTAACACTTCTTTCGAAATGCTTTATGTCAAATTCAAACACCAAAATACTGTACGCGCCATTGACATTTTGGGCTAACGTTAGCATTGGAGGTGAGTTCAAACCATTCAAGCCAAACCATTTCAATCTGGAGCCGGCCGGATGTGAGAACAAGCCACCATTAGCAGGTTCAAAAATATTGAGCAGAAATGAAAGCCACAACGTTACCTGTCCTCGTCCCCGTCGACGGGTATGTGGATTCCGAACAGGCTGTTGACGGTGGGCGTGGCCAGCTGCAGGCTTTCGGGCAGGAGGGGCCTGGCCGCCGCCCCGTCGGATTTCCCAACGCCGCCTCCCTCCGTCTGTCCGATTCCGGCCGTCGGGAGCCCGTGAGCGGTCGACGCCGCGGCCGTTTGAAGCCGTGGCGCCGCAGGCGACACGACCGCGTTTTGTACGGCGGGGAGCGCCGGGTGGAGGCCTTGGCTTTGGAGCTGAGCGGCGTACTGACCGGGGGGAAATCCGCCCGCCATCACGGAGGCGGCCACGCTCCCGGTCGCCGTCGTCTGAGGGACGGGGGCGGGGGAGGTGGCCCGCCCCGTCGGCGGTGGGTAATACTCGCTCTGGTTCTGGCCACCGGGTTGCTGTCCGGCGGGAAGTCGGGGAACCGGCGCCGACGGAGGCGAGACGGGGGACACGTGAGGTAATCCGTTGCCGACGCCCTGAGGCTGGCCCGGGACTTGCTGGCGGGCCGCCGAGTTCTGCCGCGCCGACGTGTCCGCCGGGGATTGCGTCTCCGCGGCCGAGCCGCCGTCTCCCTCCGGCGCCGCGCCGACGGCCGTCCTGTTGGCGCCCTCCGACTCTTTCTCGTAGTATTCGGCGCACATCCAACGGCCTCTTCGGAAGGGTTCTCCGGTACCGTGGTCCAGTTTGATGACCCGGAAACGCGAGGTGCAAGTCGCCGGCGTGGCGGCGGGAGGGCCCGAACCGGGCGCGGTCGCCGCTTGGGGCGCGTTTGCCGCCGGCGTTTGGGGCGCGGCCTGCGGGACGACGGGCGAGGCGGCCGCGTTCCGGAAGTCTCCCAAAGGAGTGACGGAGAGCACGGAGAAGTGAGGCGAGCGCTCTGCCGCCGCCACCGCCGCCGCCGCCACGTCGGCCAGCTCTCCGGACGAACCCCCGTCGGACGCGGGCTCGTGCTCGGCCCGCGACTCGCGGTGGATTTCCTCGGCGGCGTCCTCGGCGGCGCGGGACTCGTCCGGGTCCTCCAGGCTCTCCGTGTCGTCGGCCGCCCCGACGGCGGCCACCTGGGCCTGAGTCACGCTGGTGATCTGGAAACAGCTCTTCTTCTTGGCCGGCATTTTGGACATGGCGGCGTGCCGATCCCTCGGCCGCGCCGTCCGTATCCTCCCCGCCCGAGCGACGGAGGGAGGGCTGACGACGCCTGGGCGGGCCCACTCACGTCCTATCCATGAGGTGGTCTCGTCCTTTCTGGGGGTCAGAATGGATTATAAATGATATACAATTATATAATAAAACTTGACTAGCTATCTGTTAAAAGTTCGATTCTGGGTAAAACTCGTATAGTATAGTCTAGGACTTGTATAGTCCAGTGAGACTTCAAGAATGGTTTGGTCGTCTAGTGCGCCAATAAAATACCGCGTAAGTATCGCGTTTTATCACCATGTCTATGTAGTGACATCCCCAAAGTTTAAAAATGACTCCTTATAACCCTCTAAACGACTTGCAGACATCCAATCATTCGCTGCTACTACCCGCACACCTCAAATGATTTGGACGTTTAATGCCGTCAATACAAAGCTCATTAGCTTAATAAATGCTCACATCGATATATTGTCATACCCCAAAGTGTCACAAAACGACATTAAAACTCTTTAAATGAGTTTATGGTCACTTGTAGACGTCCAATCCGATTGAGCAGCCTTTTATCCCTCCCACTTCAAATGATTTGGACGTCTACTGCCGTCAATACGCGCCTGAATATCGCGATATAGCAGGATGAGGGTATATGGTCCCAACCCTAAAGTGTCCGGGTCTGAGGGCGGCTTACCTGCTACTTGAAACCCGGTGGCTGCCGTCCGGAGCTACTCAAGGGCCGAGGAGGGCCCCGTAGCCGTCGCAAAAAAAAAACCCCAAAAAACCCAAAAAGGCTAGCAAGTCACACGCCAACTGTCTGCCTGCCGCACACTCCCCCTTACGTCGGAATAAGTAGGGGAAACATCTTCTCCGTGGCGCTCCTTGGCGCGCAGCGTCCACTCGCTTCCTAGCTAGCTTATCATAAAAAAAACGGCTAACTTCGAAAGAACTCGGGATAAAAACGTCTGACAATCTCACCGTTTTACAATTGGGAGAATTTGACACGGAGAGCCCCACTGTTACCTCCCCGACTCGTTGACAAGATGGCTATGTTCATATGTTGTCTCCTGCCACGGTGCATGCTGGGTAGACTTGTGCGGCGGGCGCTGTAGAGCTCGCGTTTTGTGTAGTGCTAGATGCGCCACGCGTGCCGTGAGCCAAATGGATAGATGATTTCCACTTGTCGGCCATTTTGTGTCAGCAAAATTCGTGGTAACATAGTTTATAGTCAACGGAGCGTGTGCTTTGAAAGGGTTAGAATTTGGTCGCTCGGCCACCGACTTTCAACGTCAAAGCTGGGGTAAATTAGATGCATACTTGTAAATATTTGTTAAACAATGTTTAAAGTTCATAGCCACATTAAGACTACACTAACATTATTTTTAGTTTTGCCTATCCTTGCAAGTGTTGGAGGGCTGCAGCCTATCCTAGCTCATTTTGAGCAGGAGGCAGGGAGGAGCACCCTGAATTAATTGCCAGGGCAGTACTAATGATACCGATAGTCAACTCAAACCAAACTATTAAGAATATAGCATGAAGATTTTCCGCGGGGTTAAGAGTATTTTTTGGTCACTCAAGCTAACTACAACTACTGGAGTACGGTTGTCACAAGTGTTGAAAAGTATGTAAATGTATTTGCTTGCAAAAGTACAGATACTCAGCCATGCCCACCTGAACAGTGTTTACATTTTAATGCCGCTAATATTTGATCGTATAGCACTGTTGTACCCCTATTTTCTTCTTCCTTTTTCCTATGAATTGATGTTTTAGCAAAAGTGACAATTCTACCCCCTAAGAAGTCCACTGCTTTGAGATGGCCGCGGACTCGGACTTCTGGCTCTCTATAATTGTGATACTATCTGTAGTCCGTGCCGCCTTCACGTACCGAACAAAACGTCGGAGACTGTACGCGTGGCTATGAGAACGGATGATGACATAGAGAGCTTTCATTTGAGAAGAGGACCGGCAGATTCATGAAAAGATGTCAAAGCGTTCTTGAATATGAATGTTTTTTTTTTTTTGTGGTGGAAGGCATTTCATATTTTGTGTCGAAATGACAGAGGACTGTCGACTGACTCAAATATAATTGATGTAGCACTGCCCCTTGTGGCTAAATAAAGATTTCACAGCAAAGAACAAAGTGTTTCACATGCAAAATATTTCATATACTTAATGTTCCATTTCTTCCAAGTGGCTGAGGTTGGGTGCTTGTGAATGTTCATCTTTCAAATCCATTGACGTCCAATAAATCCGTTCTGACTGAGAGGAGCATTGATAATTCAACGATTAGCGTGAACCAGAATATTCGCAGAAACCCCATTACGTGATTGTAAAAACAATGCTCAATTGACACCTCATTAAAGATGCATTTTAAAATAAGCCAAATCAATTGTTTGACGTTTAAATAAAATCTTCTCGCGACTCTTTGCAACACACTTCCAGGAACTGTTGAAAGGATTTTATAGGAGCCACCAAATGAGCTAGCCGTTAGCATTTCATTTCACAGAACATTAGGCATGGTTATTGCATCCCTCCTCTTCCTCAATAATTCAGAGCAGTGCTGGTTATTTAGCACAGTTCATTCATGTTGTGTAATACGGTTGATATCGGCTGAATCTACAACTACAAATACATGATTTATCTCACATTTTTCTAAAATTGAATCCAATATGAGAGGGAAACTACCCCAAAACCGACGACAGGGGATTAATTTTGGCGCGTCCTGGGATCATTTCCTGTAGATTTCAGGGCATTTTTTTAGGCCGTTTACCATTTAGTCACTTTGTGTACATTTTGGTGCATTCTGGTATGGTTTCCTGTTGATTTCAATGATTTTTTGAGGGGCATTCCCCATTCTTAGGTCACTTTATTTTACCGTCAACAAAAATGAATTATTCAGATGTTTGTCTTTGTTTTTTGTATTGTTGTTTTATCTTTTGGAATGTAACTTCTTGGCCATTCCCCATTCTTAGGTCACTTTCTTTTGATTTGGGATCATTTCCTGTTGATTGTAGGCCATTTCCAAGTCACTTCCTGTTCATTGGTCAAGATAATGAAAATCTCTTCATTTCACTAGGAATATAATATTCATGGAATATGTAACATTGCGGGGGGGGTGAAGCGAAATATAGTCCCAAATATGTGCCGAAAGATCCCAACCCAAAATGGCCTCATTCATTTCCATGAAAGAATGTGGGTGAAACTTGGGAATTTGTGCAAAAGTAGTTCCCGAGATGACTCGGTTGGGCCAAAAGTTGACGAGGTTTTAGCACATTCGGGACAAGTAAAAGGGGCCAAAGTGGCGGAATGGTGGATAAGGGGCGCCCATCTTGGCGATATTTTAAATTTAAAAGAGTATAAGGAGGCCCAGACAGACCATCAGTTGTTCCTTTCTTCCGCCGGGTGCCCGCGTCGGTGGGGGCCGATTGTGCGGAGTGATTTGAAATCCGGACTACACCCAGCCAGCCAGGCAGGCATTCAGGCAGCCAGCCGCAGCCGCCCGCCCGTCCGCACGCACGCCCCGCTGCCGCACTAGTTCCCCGGCTTTATTTGCCGCCCCAGCGCGCCTCCGAGTAGTGGTGGCTTGCATCCGAATAGCCCGACTGTCGGCCTCGCCCTCTTCCTCCTTCGCTCCTTCGCTCCTCGGCCATTTTGTAACCACTCTTTCTGTCTTTCTTCAACATGAGTTGGCAAAGCTACGTGGACAACCTGATGTCCGATGGCAGCTGTCAGGACGCCGCCATTGTTGGCTATGTGGACTCCAAATACGTTTGGGCATCGCACCTCGGAGGGATTTTCGCCAATATCACGGTAAGAAGCCAAAGGCCCGGGCGAGGGGACGAACAAAGTGCGGTGGTGAGGGAGGACGCCGAGCCGAGCCGAAAAAGGGAACGATGGGGGGAAAAAAGGGAAAAAAAGCCATTACAAATGCAAATGGCTGCAAGATAGCGCCGATGCTAAGCTAACGCATCGCTGGCCTTTGCTGGCTGTGGAAACGCCGCAGGATTATTTAGCCGCCTCGTGTACGACGAGGCACGTCGAAAACGGGCGTGGACGCGGAGCCAAAAGACATTTTGGCCAATTTTCGCCCATTTTCGCCCACTTTTGACCACCGCCCATGAGCTCCCCGGCTTTATCTGCTTCATAAAGCAGCGAGAAGCCGGGCTTCGACTTTGAAGTAAAAGGAGCATTCTTTGTGTGCGGTGGCTATGATGATTAGCTAACGTTAAGCCGTCGGTCGGTCTGCCGGTTACCTGTGGCCACAAAAGGAAAGGGGGAGAGAGGAAAAAAAAAGAGCAGAAAAAAAAAGAAAGTAGTTCGCATTGGCCGCCTTTTTGGGGGGAACAAATAAGCTTAGAATGGCTTTATTGTCATGCTCGTTGCAGTCGACGGAATGGAACGTCGTCCCTCAATGCTTTGATTGTGTGGCACCTTTGATAATAAAGGATCGACATAGGCCTCGTTTCCGGACTCGATCGATTCGTCATCTTGGAATAGTTGCATGAATCGGTTGTTTTTTTTTCTTTTCTTTTCTTCAAAATAATGTTTCATTGTAGGTAACCATGCAGCATTCAACAAATGGGTTGCTTTTCATCGTTTTGCCCCCCAAAAAATCCTGAAAAATTGATCAATGTTTTCGTTGCACAATGACCCTTTCCCCCTACAATTTTGATTCCTCATTTAACAAAGGCTTCTTCCTCTTTCACATTTGAGCCAATAAGCAAAGGGCTTTGGTACAATCTTTTCCATTCAAATGTAGTTTTCTGCACATCCCAAAATCATCCATTCACAACATTCCACATGTTACACAACAACTTATCCCTTCAATATTAGTTCCATTATTAAAATCAATCCCAATTGAACATGTTCAGCTCATTTGCTCCACAAAAATGATGACAACATTCAAAAGGGTAAGAAATATTCATGACAAAGCCTCTAAATGGCATTCTTACATACACCCATTTCCCACAACAATAAATGCCGATGAATCACAAAGCAGTCGATCTGTGATTCATTTCAAAATGTCTCACCTTTTAAAACAATTCCCAACCAAGTGCCTATTTGTCTTCAAAATCAACGTTGACCGCCAATGCTTACTTTTAGCAGCGTGGATGATGCTAGGCGTCGAATCCGTTGGGATGGGACCCGGGGGATTGGACGCCTAGCGCAGTGGACCGCGCCTCGCACGACGCAAGGCGTCGGCGGTCAAAGTTTGAACCTCTTTTTTCTTTTTTCTTTTTTCTTTTTTTCCATCTCAGCCCCAAGAAATTGAGGTGCTGGTGGGCAAGGACAGGGAGACCTTTTACACCTGTGGTCTCACTCTGGGCTCAAAGAAGTGCTCGGTGCTCAGAGACCACCTGCATGATGACAGCGACTGGACCATGGACATAAGGACAAAGAGCCAAGGCGGAGAACCCACGTACAACATTTCCGTGGGAGGAGCCGCAAAAGGTAAATGCCGTGTCGCTGCTCATGCTAGCTTAGCGTTCCAGCCAGGAATTGGCACTTGCGCTTGCGACAGGACCCCGGTAGTCCAGTTGGCCTTGTGGGAATTTCTCGGGTTGGGTACGGTCCGGCTTTTAGCCAAAAACGGCGACTGAATTGATGATATTTGACGGGAAAATAGTATGGGGAAACAAAAGTAGGCGTATCCAATTAAATTGACAAGCGTTGACAATCCGAGTAAGAATTTTAGCTTAAATGGGGTGGATTTAGAAAATGATGACGTTTCAGTTTCCCAAATTAATGAAATGGGAGGAAATCATCAATTCCTATATCATGTTGACAGTTTGACCTAAATTTCTGATAGTTTCTATTTCTTTCTTTTTTTTAAATAACACAGGCACCAGAATGTCAGGTTTGATCCAGTAGCAAATTGATAGTGGGGTTTGGTACCTAACCGTCCGTACCTGTAAAATGTGTATCTTTTCACATCTGGGGTGTTTCAGCTTTTCCTTTTTCAGTCTTGCTCCAAATCTTAAAGACAACTCGATCAACCTTGTTTCTCTTTTCTTTTCAGCACTTTTTACCCCCCTACTTTTCAGTCATATCATGTAGGGAAAACCAAATTTAAAAAAAAAAAAAAAATCCAAGCGCCCCAAGATCTGACTACCCCGAGGCGGGGCGTGGTTGTTGTTTTTCTTGGCCAGGACACTGACTAAAATGCAGACCCCGCCATTATTCGTGGACGCCTCGGAATGAAATTTGCTAGCTCTAGTCTAGAAATGTATCGGCGTTCATTCTTGGAGCTGCTTTATTTATCTCGGGTCGGATTCGTTGGATGAATTGACTTGCGGATGGACTTGTTATCTCCCCTACTTTCCAATGGTAGCCACTAGAAGGCCGGCCTACGTGCTCTGGGATGATCCGACGTAAATACGAATCGTTTTAGTCATTTGGAATAACTTTAGCATTTAATTTTTCATTGGAGAGCAAGAAGAAATCTGCCTTGGAAAAAGTACATCTTTGTCCCATGACATTTTGAAAAGGCGGAGTGGCGACACTCCTTTTAGTCGGCAGCAGAGGGTGCCATTTCCCAGGGAAAAAAAACCAACCTCCGTAAATTGTTCACTTTAAGTCTTGAGGTTTTCAAGGAAAAGACAACTTCTTAATCACATATACAAGACTCGTTTGTTTTAAATGAACCAAAGTTACCTTTACATGGCCCAATGTTAACAGGAAGTGAACCTGAATCAACAGGATGTAAGTGAAAGTGAAACCAAATGAACATGAAGTGACCCGGTAACAAACGGTGCAGAATCCACAAGAAGTGGTCAGAGATGAGCAGGAAGTGCGCCGCGCGCGCCGCGCATGCATCCTAGTTTGGCAAATCCCCCATTATGACGGAAGAAGCCGCCGCCGCCGCCGCATTGATTTTTTTTCTCCCGTAACGTGGAAATTAGAGCGATGGTCTCAACTGAACTAACTTATCTGGGCACTTTTGAACTCCCTTGATTTTCACCCCTTCTCCCACCCCTTCAACCCCTCCTCTCCCCTTTTCTATCTTCTCTTTCAGTTTTGGTTCTTGTAATGGGAAAAGAAGGGGTCCACGGAGGCGGATTGAATAAGAAGGCTTTCTCGATGGCAAAATACTTGAGGGATTCAGGCTTTTAAGTTAGGTCCAAATTTGAGGGACACACACACACAAAGAAGAGAAAATAAATATTGCTGTTAAGATTTCTCCTGCGAGCGGTCAAATGTCACGGAAACCTTTCTAGCATCGAAGATCCTGACAAGCTGGACGGACCTCCCCCTCCGTCACGCGGGGGCGGGGACCCTTCAGTTTGCTTCATTTTCTCTCTGTATTTTTTTTGTTTTGTTTGTTGTTTTTCCTCCCAACACCCTCCCCCTCCCCCTATGTGGCCCAGCATTGGTTATAGTCATGGGAAAGATGGCGGTCCATGGTGGAACACTTAACAAGAAAGTACATGACATGGCGGAGCACCTGAGGAAGGCTAATTATTAAGCCACCTCACCATCACCATCACCAACACTGTCATCATCACCACCACCTCCTCCACCCCCTCCACCCATCAAGCACATACTTCCAGGATTAAAGGGCAAATGATGTTTCTTTCCATCCAGATGATGTGATTCATTTTTCTTTCTTTCATTTTTGTCTTTTTTTTTTTTCTCCCCCCCCTCCCCACGTTACGCTAACGGCATGATCATTGGAATTGTTTCACTGTTTCCAAACCAAAGGAGTGTAGAAAACGCACCGCCGAGTGTGGCGGACAATGGAATCTGCCTTGTATGCCATCTGCTTCGCTCGTAGCTCAATTGAATCCAACGTGAGCACGCACACATATACACACACACGCATACACACACACACACACACACACACACACACACACACACACACACACACAGCTCATCCACGTGCATGTCCGCATTGTTGCATGCCAATTTGCTTTTGATTCTGGTTCTTCCGGCCCGCCAAATCATCTCACCTGCCTCCCAATAAAAAACAGTTGACGCTGACAAAAACTTGTATCTGTGTGTAAATTTGCCACTCACACCTTTTTTTGGTTTTTTTTTCCTCCCCTTTTTTTATGGTCACTCCATTTTGGTTTTCATTAGATTTTTTATTTTTTTAAAGGTCATTCCATGTCTGCCCATTCACACTAACTCCTAAAATTGAGGTGAAATGTAGTTCATTGCAATTGGGATGATGAATTTAAAGGTTGTAGCTAGCCACCTTTTTATTTCCCTCGCAGTGAGAAAATGAGTAGCATTCGGCACAGTTTGAATTTGAAAGGCAAATATTCTGTCCACTCGCAATTCAACAAAATTCAAATGCGAGTTCACTGGCCCAGTCCTAAAACCTGAATGTTAAAATGAGGCAAATGGGACACGGCATGAAACGACCCTCCATCTATCCATATTTGATTTTCTTATTCTACCATTGTACCAGCATCGCACTTTTGTGTTGTGTCGTGGTGTGGCTTGGATGTTTGACCACGACCTCGTGACCCTCAAACGCCTCTTAGCATCGAGCTTTGGTTCGGCGCCTTGACGGGGACGGACGTTCCATTCATTTGCCGGTGGGTGGCTCTATACACACACACGCACGGTGGTGGTGGTGGCTTTTTGTTCCAACCCATCCAACGCAAACAGTTGAACGAACGAACGAACGAACGGGGGTTGTGCTAGATCACAAGCACCTGAGTGCAATCTGCTGATTGCGCTTGCAACATAGCAGATTGCTGGGAAGCTTTCCTCCTACGGGTTGGAACGAAAAGCCGCCCCCACTGGGGGCGACCCTTTGATGGACTCGTTTGCCCAGCCCCCAGCTAAATCCATGGGACGTCTTTTGCCGCCAAGGGCGCACATTCCATCCCCCGCCGTCTAATTGGCCCTTAATGAGCAGCCATTCCTCCTCCTTCCCCATGCGTTCCCCTCTCGGACCGATCGTGGACGTTAAATGATTGTTAGCTTCATCCGTTGACTGAAAAAAAAAAAAGGTGGGTGGTCCCTGGACGGCTTCAAGAGTTGTAAAATCATAACCACTTTTTTTTTATTTTTTTTTTAAATACTTTGACAGTACCTTAAATTTGTCAACACTAATACATACCTGTCAACCTCTGCCGATAACTGCCCTTATAAATGATTATGGATTCCCCTTACAAACCCCCCCAAAAACCTTACAAACACCGTACGACTCGTACGGTGTTTGTAAGGTTTTTGTGGAGTTTGTAAGGGGAATCCATAATCATTTATAAGGGCGGGTTATCGGCAGAGGTTGACAGGTATGCTAATAGTTTTTTTTTTTTGTGGGTGGGGGGGAACTAACTTGATTAGCTACTGATACATGAATGCATATTGACTGTAAACCAAACATTCTTTGCATTGTGCTTTAGTCATCCGAGATGTATTCACCAATTGTCATCGTACGGTATTTAGAAGTATTACAGTCTAGCTGAAAAAGAAAAAAAAATAGAACAAAAAAATAAATAATGCTGTGTACACTAAACCTATTGAAAGTGGTGGTGTTGGTTGGTTGCTTGGTTGGATTAAAATCATTTGTAAGTTGTCTTGTGATCCATTTCCGAGAGGTGTGTGAGAGTGTGTATGTATATTCAGTGCCATCCAAATGAAGCTCGTGTGTCGCTCGCTATTAGCTGGATTTGGAGCTGCCCGCCACCGCCAAGATAGAATTTACCACCACGGCACTTTCCCCCACACGCGTTTTGGCATCCGTTATCTCCAGACTTGTTGGAATGTGTACAGAATTAAACGGGAGAGAGAAAGTAAAAGGAGAAAAAAAATGACTGGTGTCCTTTTGTCATGATGGAAATTGCACAAAGTGGAAAATCTGCATCAAAAATGTCAAAGATTTCAACTAAAACCTTGTTTCATATACACGGTGAGAACATTTTTTAAAAGAAAAACCTTTGGTCATTGTAAATGAAGCTTTTAAAACATGACATTTTACATTTGACTTCCAAAATTCCACTGTATGTGGGGGGGAATTATGCATTCATTGTAATGTGGAACTCGATTATAATTGCATTTATTTTAGAGGAATTTCCTATAATCTGCTATTTCTATTTGTATGTAATCATAAAACAGTCTAATTGTATTCACATTCATCCCTTAATAGCCAAATTTACATTTTAGAATGTATATTTGTCAAATGGCAGCGGGCAAATGCCAAATGCATAAGAGGAAAATCCTTTTAGAGGGATCAATAATTTTAGCATGCATGTTTTTGGGATGTGAATCTGGTCATCCCAGAGAAAACTTGGACCATCCCAGGCCCAACATGCCAACTCCACACAACAACAACCGACCTGGGAATCGAACCCTCGACCTTAGCAATGTGTGGCCGGCAACCTAAGCACTCATCCACTGGGCAGAACACAAAACAATTTGAAGAGCAGAGCTATTTTTTTGGGGGGGGGAGAAAGGAGTTGTCCAATTGAAGGAGCATCCAGGTAATAACCAATGGCGTGAGTGGGAATCCCCCTTGGCAATCGAGCAATTGCGAACACCTGTCGCCAGCCCCGCCCCCTTCGCCTCATCAGCTGGACTTGGACGAGCTAGCCAGCCAGCCAGTCAGTGCCCGACTTGTGTTTTGAGCGCTCGTCAAGGCCAGCTTTCTTTCTTTCTTTCGTTCTTTCTCTCTCTCTTTCTCTTTGTCCCGCACTGACTGACGGGAGAAGACCAGCTTTATTTCTCTCGCTCTCTCTTCTTTTTTTTTTGTTGTAAATCCCCGCACTGGCTGACCGAGTGACTTGACTTGACTCGACTCGTGCTCGACTCCCTGATGGCGCCGCTCGAGCCGACGTGCTCTCGGGTTTCCATCTCCTCGACGTTTTTTCTGCTGGCCCTCCTCCTCTGCTCCTTTTGCCGAGGCGCCGAAGCGGCGCGACCCCGGCCGTCCGCCTTGGACTCCCCGGCGAGTTCCGGCCCCAGGGGGCGCCCTTTTTCTTCTTCTTCTTCTCGCAGCGGGAGGCTGCTGGTGTCGCCGCTTCGTAAGAACCAAGGCACGTCTGACGGTTGGAACGTGGATTCTGCCGATTATCAAGCCGATATGCGTAAGTGTCTTTTGCTCGGGCTTGTCCTAAAGTTTTCGTTAGTTTAAAGACCCTTTGTCTAGACAAATATCATCTTTTGTTACTTGAAAAAATTGAAAGAAAAACAAGGAATACAATCAATGGGATTTTGAGATTTTGTTTTTTAATTTTCAGTCAAATGAAAAATGATATAGACATTTTTGATGACTTTTAAAAGCCATGTGATTAATCCACTTGCATTTTAGAAATTGTGCACATTTTAATCAAAATAGTTACTCTTATTTTGAAATGAATGTCAAATTCATAATCAGTACGTTACTGTTTTCCTTACTTCAAATACATATTTACTCAAGTATGCAGTTTATCGGGTTAGGTAGAAGAATTTTGACGGGGATGGACGTCCAAATGGATTGAACATATAAGGCTGGCAATGTATGTCAATTGTAACAAAAAATGTTGTATATTTGATTTGATTTTTCAAAGCATGGCAACAGCAAGAGGAAAGGCTTTCCAAATCCGACCAATCGGTAACGGATCGGCTGATCAAAATGGATCCGATGGTGGAATGTACATCGGACGCCATGAAACTTCGCGTCCACGATGTCGCTTTTGCTCCCAGACCGCTTATTTTTGTGGACAGAGGTAAGGAAGCGTCCCCCTCGAGCGGCGTTCTCCTTTGACGTGGGCGCCCGATTGTCAATTGCGTCCAGGTGGCCTATCGCCGCTGCCTCTCTCCGTGCTCCCCCCAAGCTGCGGTTACAGCGTGGGCTCCTCGCCGACCAACGTCATCTTGGTGGCGCCTTACCACGGCTGCTTTGTCACGTTTCAGGTAAATGAAATGAACGTGAGGGCATCAAAAATTGGATTTATCCCCCCCCCCCCACCCTTTCCAGGAGGATTCCTACGCGCTGGCGTTGCTGTGGTGGGGCCTGGCCATGACCATGACTTGCCCCCTGACCAGAGCGACTCCGGCCGAGCCGCCCATGGTCACCTGCCATCCGCAAGGCATGATGGTGAAAACCAAATGGACGACTCCGCTCTCCAACGTGAAAATAAACGGTGAGACGCCATTGAAATGGTAAGATGGAATGCGTGTATCTATGGGAGTTGAGCCTGGTACAAGTGTACCAAAACACGTCCACGATAGTCAAAACAGATGAGGACCGAAGCCTCTTGGAATGAATGTCTCCGGTGGGATCGCACAGGCGGAGTGGCCACGCCCACTCCACGTCCTTGACTTGGGTTCAACTACTCTGACTAGACTAAACAAGTCTTTCAGGAGAAAAGCTTATTCTTCATTGCAAGCAAGTATGATAATAATAATAACGGTAGTAAAGTGTCCTTGAATAGCAAAGCCAAGCTTTTACTTTGTTGCAAGCTAGTGTATAATAATATGAAATAAAACCCTTAACAGGTGGCCTTCTTGAGGCAAACAAGATGTCCTTGTGGGTGTGTACAGTAGGTCTCAATGACCTCTCTTTATTAGTCCTTTTTATTTCAACTATCATAAAAACTAATGCACTCTTGGCTATTGTTTTTGTTTATTCATAGATGATCCTGGTGGCTTTGTCTATTTACGACAAGAATTTTGATCAATGTGATATTTTAGGAATGCCCCCGCCAAGGCTAATATCGGAGTTGCTGTTTGACCAATGTTCCCCTTTCTAACAGTGACTGGCCAATGGGAGCTGCTCAGTGGCGCCTTGTCCAAATGCGGGATTAGCGTCACGAGAGCCGACCAAGGTGTGCTGATCCATGTGCCTTATGGTCCGTGTGTCTACAAAAAGGTGAGTGCCCTTTACCGGCATCCTTTTGAAAATGCCATTTCTGTTCTGAACTTTGCGTTTCTTCTCAGGATGAAACGTACACGTTGGGATTGGCAGGGGAACAACAAGGAGAAACCAAAGTGTCGTGTCCAGCCGTGGTCCAAGATCTGCCCAAAGCTGGCCAAAGCCCAACGGGAACGGAGTCCCGGAATGTGGGCTTGCCGCACTTCCATCATTTTCCTTCCCATCCCGGCACGACCGTTGCGGCTAAAAAACCATTTCAAAGGCCAAGCCTCCCCGAAAACGACCGGCCGCAGAATCCCGCTTCGATGCCACCACCGCTGCTGCCCGATAACGATTTGCCCTCTTATCTGTTCCCCTATCCACCCGACGGGCCCGTCCAGGAGCCCACGGCCACACCGTCGCCGGGCCGTTTCCAGCCCCCGCGTTACCCCCAATCGCCCAAACCGGACACCGGTGACAAGACGCTGCCTTCCGTCCCGCCCCCAAAGAGGCCAATACCCGAAGAGCGTTTGGCGGTCGGGGAGAAACCGTACTACCCCTTCCTGCCAAATCCGTGGCCCGAAAAAAGCAACGACCCGGGCCAAGACGCCGGTGGTCCCGGAACTCCGACGTATCCGCAAGTTCCCGAGCCTGGAAAAAAACCCGGCCAAGACACGGAGACTCTCCCTTCGGGTCCTTTGAATAAACCGTATCCCTTTTTGCCAGACCCCGGCAAGAAGCCTAGCACCGATACGGACCAAGTCCATTTTCCGCAGCCGGGTCAAGGTGGACAGTTGGCCTCCCCTACCCAAACTCCACAGCTCCCAGAGGCTAGGACCGTTGGGACCGGGCGAGTACGCCATCCCTACTTGTTTACATTCCCGCCAGATCCTGAAAAGGAACCAAAGGCTGAAAACACAGGCCAAGAAATGCATCCGCTTTACCCCTTGCCCGATCCGAAAGAACGGGACGGAATGCCGAGCGGCCATCCACAAAAGCCGGACGTCGCTCCTGGGCCGGTGGCGCGACCGCCCGTTCCCTACCCTACACGAGGCACTAAGGAGCCCGTGCTGAAGCCCAAAAATCCAGAGGTTGTCACAGGTAAGGTCCCTCAGTCCCACTACCGACCGGACCCTGAAGAAGCCACCCGAAAGCTAATTCCCGAAGAACCTTTCAAAGTGGACAAGCCGCAAGAGCCGTACCAGTATCCGCTTTTCCCCGTTCCCGGTCTTGGGGAGGCCACCAGAAAACCAATGTCTCCTCCGCAGAAGCCTGCGAATAAACCGGCTCCCCACCCTCCTTACGCGATGCCCGCATCCACCGGAAAGCCAATGATAGATCGGGGCGCACCTGAGGAGGAAGAGGACGATCTAACGGATCCTGACCCGTACGGGTTTTTCCCAGAGCCGGAAGAAACTCCGGATGAAGTCAACAAGGTGAGCGGGCCGCATCCCCCCCACCCGCTTTTCCCGATGCCCGCTCCGGAAAAGAACCGCAAGAATCCTGAAGTCCCGACGGGTAAAGTCCAGCCCGCCAATCCAGACTCCTATCCAGCTTACCCCCGACCTAAAGAAGCGGGCAAAAAGCCGGTGCCGGAGACGTGGCCCGTCAAACCGCAAATGCCCGTCCCTCCTCCCGGGCCGTATCGGCAGCCGAGCCATCCGTACCCTTACCCGCCCTACTCTAAGCCGCTTCCCAAGCCACGGCCGAACAAACCCAAACGGCCGCAAGTTGTTTCTGGGCAATTGGAGACTCCCCAGCACCCCTATCCGCAGTACCCTCGGCCCGGTCCTCAAGAGCCGGGCAAAAGACCAGCGTGGAAACCGCGAGAGCCCGCCACTCCGCCCTTTCAGGTAGAACAACCTCTGTGGTTTGACAACAAAGTGGTGGGCAAACCTGCAGGGCGCAATCCCTACCTGGTTTACCCTACGCCCAGCTCGGGAGAATTGCCCGAAAAACCAAAGGTGCCAGGACCTGAAGCGTCCGGTCACGTGCAACCGCCGAACCGATTCGATCCGCTTCCCGTAGGCTCGGGACCCGAACGAGACGTCCCCGCAAAAGTGGACGGGCCTCCGGAACCTCCGACGCCGGTAAACCCGGACGGTGTCAAACAGCCTCCCGAGAAAGACTTTCCCCTGGTGGAGGAGACGGCTAAGATGGTTCACCCGCCATGGCGGCAGCCCGTCCCGGATCCGCCGCTGCTTCAGGGCTCCAAAACGGGTTCCAAAATGGCTTGCGCTCGCTTTTGCACGGTGGGTTTCACCAATTGCTGTCCCCAAATCACGTTTCACCAGCACGTTTACCTCTCCCCTGCCGCACCGGCCGATAAATTGACCCGCGTCTTGTCGCGACAACTTCCGTTTGGCCCTCCCGTGGCCTATTATCGACCCGCCAGGGGCGGCGGCGGCGGTTCCATTTCGCCCGTGACAAAAGCGGCCGAGGAAGCCGGCGTTCCCGCTAAACAGCACGCGTCTCAGCAGCACGCCGACGGCCGACCGGCACCGATGGCGGGGAGTTATTCCAAGAGCGTGGCGCTTCCCGAAACGTGGAGTGAGCCGCATTTGCTTCAACCCCACGCTCCGTATTCTCGGCGGCCCAGCGAGACGAATCCTTATTTAACGGGAAGCCAGTTATCGGATCACGTCAGGCCGTTTGTGGTTCAGAATCCGTCCCCAGAGGCGCGAAGCGGGCTCCTGAAGGATCCAGCTGGTCCCGATGCCAATCCGATGGGAGCTCCACGCGGGGTCTTGTTCGGACCCGTCAAACGGCCGGGCGCCTGGCCGCCTCACGACATGCTCAACGACGCCGAAGCGCCCAAAAACACTTCGTTCCCGTGGGATTTTCCCCGTGGGAGCAGGCCCCGAATGCGTGAGCGGACGGGACCCTCCGAATCCAAAGGTTACGTGCTACTCCATCGCGGTCCGCCGGGGAAGGAACCCAGAGGGTTGGCGGGATCCCAACGCGACCAAAACTTCCCGGCGAGTCTCCGGCGCGGAATGGGAAACGTGGGCTTCCCGGCGGCGGCGGCGGACCGAGGTGGTCTTCCAAAATGGACTCCAAAGCTGCGACAAATCCGCGCTACATCCCCGGGTCAAAAGAACTGAGCGGAGGCGGTAAGTTGCGCTTGATTTTTCAGTTTCTTGAACAAATCTGGATGCTGATTTTAGTTTTTTCTCCTTCCAGGTTGGGCCACGACGAGGACCAAGTTGCAAGATGATTTGACTTGAATTGATTTTCAAATAAACTGGTGTCTTCATCTCGCTATCTGTGCCGTCTCATCCGTGAATCTCAGAATTGAGGTTCGTGTGCTTGGTATGGTCGGTGAAAACAGCTTCCACGTACACTTGAGGAACATCAAGCAGTATTTCGTGTAGTTCTTTATTACAACAAATTGGCACCGTGTCTCAGCGGTTCACAGTTTGACATTTGGAGTTAAAATCTCACCTAAAAGTGAAAGTTAGTCAGTGCTAGCATTTCCTTGAAGATTGGGGCACCTCGAGGAACCCTCTGCAAACAGAGTCCTAATGTGATGCCACCCCCCCCAAAAAAAGCACATTTCAAATATCAAATATTTCCACATTTGAGATGGTGTGATGCTATTACAACGTTAGCCTACTGTGACAGCTAGCGTGATACTTTGCTACTGATGGTGATTCCTGCCTGTAGTATTGCATCAAACAAAACAAACTTTAAACAAATCTTTTGCCCAATATCGTTTGACTTTTTTTTTTTTTAAATTTTTGACCTTTTAAAATAACAACAACAAAACTTTTGCCCCCAATCTGGTTCTAACGCCACGTGGACCGATTTGTGATCTCGTGGTCAGATGGGGCCACCCTGACTTAAAAATACACGGTGTGTCGGAATGCTTAGAAGTATCTGCGTCTTCCCGGGCACGGCGGCGCCAGGACGACGGCCTCCGTTACGGCGGCGGCGGCTGCGGCCACGTCTCTTTTGACCCTCTCCACGGGAACTTCGTCGCTGGCCGAGGCGCTGGAGGATGTGCTGTTGGACGTGCTGTTGGACGCCGCGGGCGAGGCCGTCGACACCACCTCGGCAGATTCCGATTCGGAGGACAAGAGTCCGCTCAGGTGCGGGTCGTGGAGCGAGGTCAGCTTGTGGTGTCGCAGCCCGTGTCGCCTCGACACGTTTTGCGTTTGCGCGTGGAATTTGGAGAGCACGTGAGGAAGCCCCGTGCTGTTGCCGTCCACAGGAGGTACCTGAATAGCACGGGTAGGTGGGGTGGGTTCAATCCGAGGCCCGAGACGGCTCCCGCGTGAATAGCCAGCAACTCACCGTGGCGGAAAACATCTTGCAGTCCACCGTGTGAGCCACTCCCGAACCTTGAGCCGTGCAAATACCACGAGTCTGCTCCCAGAAACAAAGACGGAACAGTTAGGCGGATACCGAGCGCCGAGTCGCCCGTCCGTCAGCCGGCTTTCAAGTTTTCTCGTCCCGACGCCGGACAAATATGCGGCGCAACGGGGTCTGAAAGAGGTCCTGTTTGGCCCATCTCCATGTCAAAAAGTATCTTGATTGGCTCGCTAGCGTGAGTAAACACTTTCCCCAAGCCACATAAAATGGCATAGAACGAACGGAAGGTTTTGTCGCTTCCCTAAAAAGAGCCACATTCCTTATTTACACAGGATTCCTCTTCCATTTGCCACAGTTTGAAAATTCACGACTCACGGCGAGCCGTTTTGCGTACTTACGGCCGTCACGAGGTCGAGGGGCCCGCACCAGTCGTTGGTGCAGTTGGACTCGGTGATAATGTACTCCGCCAGGTAGCGCGGCCCGCCGGCGACCACCTGAAACCACAGGCCGGACCGGTGGTGACGCACGCGGTGGACTTTCCGGGGTCGGGTTTAGGGGGGCCACGCCTTTACCTGTGCCGACATCCTGCCCACCTCCAGGAGGGAGTAGGTGGCGTTGAGCGTCTGGTTGTTGAAGGTGGCCAGCGAGGCGTGAACAAAGTCCAGCGCTTTGCTGTCGTTGAGCGGGAGGAGGCTCGGGCAGCCCAGGCACAGGTCCTCGGTGGATTCTAACCAAAAAAATCGATAGTATTAGTTGGAATGGATGACTCAAACTACGGCCCGCGGGCCATATACGGCCCGTTAGGCCTTTTAATCCGGCCCGCCGACGTTGTCCAAATTATTATAATTTTTTATCTATTTTTTTATTTATTTATTTTTGCGGTCAAAATACAGGAAATCATTGGATGACCTGCATGAGCAATTCTGCCGTGGGTTTTGTGATTTTGGAAAAATTGACAGCTTGTGTCATATCCTTTGTCACAAGACCCGGAAAGGGTTCTACGGGAGTTGCAGTTGGAACGGATTGATCTCCAATGTGACAAGTTCAACTCCCTGAAAGTCTCGGAGTTTTATGCATCATTAAATGCAGGCAAATTTCCAAACATCCAGAAGATGGCACAGAGGATTCTGCTGTTATTTGCCTCGACGTGTGTGTGTGTGAACAGACCTTTAGTCTGATGAAAACCAAGAAAGCACCCCATAAATCCCAGATGAGTGATGAGTATGTTCATACTTTATTCCTTTTTTCTGTTTGTTTCATATGTACTGTTAACGGATGCAGTTTTTATATGTATCGTATCTTGTGCTGACCCGGCCTGCCCGCCTGTCAAATGTTTAAAGTCAATGTGCCCCCCCCCCCAGGCCCAAAAGTTTGCCCAAACCCTTGTTTAGGCCAAGGTCCGCTATATTTGCCAGAGGCCATCTTACCTTCGGTCTTACACTTGAAGGCGGTGACGGTGAGAACCCCCGCCAGCCTTTTCAGTACCACGTCGCAGTCGCCTTCCACGGCCTGATGGGAGACCGGACGGGGAGGGGCAAAAACTCAAGCGTCTCGAACGGAAGCGCGCTCGGCGGGAAGGCGGCGCCGGCCGTCGCCTACCGTCAGCGCTTTGGGTCGCACGGTGCAGTTGGCCACGGGCGTGGGGTCCAACACGTGACAGTCCGTCTCCAGGAGGTCCACTTCCACCACGTAGTACGTGTCGTTGGACCCGGGCTGCGGACAGAGCGGGGATCGATTCCCATCCAAACGCCAACTCTACTATCGATCGACGGTCGAATGAAAGGTGGCCCGATGAATCAGGGGTAGGGAACCTATGGCTCGGGAGCCATATGTGGCTCTTTTGATAGGTGCATATGGCTCTCTAAACTGTGAGGTCAAATATGGGAACTGCTGTTGAGAGAGCTCAGTCCTCAATACATCAATCGGAGCGTTACGTTTATCATTGCGGCGCCGACACTCATTTTAGTGCGGCTTGAAACATTGTTTTTTCCATTACATTCATACTCCCATTGATTAGCATTGATTAGCTACAGTGCAACAATCTTGTCAAAAGATCTCAGAGAACGTTTGGACTTTAAAAATGGGGATATTACTACAAATAGCACAGATTTCAGTGTATTTTTACATTTCAATTTTGAGTATGGCTCTCAAGGAACACCATTTGAAAATACCAATTGTTTATGGCTCTGTCCGTCAAAAAGGTTCCCGACCCCTGCGATAAATGATTTGCAGTCTTTGGATTGACCACGGGTAGATTCTAACGTTTTGATTTGAATTTTTTGTTGTAGAGTTGGATAGGTGTCTTGGGAAATCAATTGAATTTTCTACTTTGGAATTTTACGGGACGCCTCCGACTGACCTTGCTGAGGATTTTGATGTCCTCGATCCTGTTGAGTTGATATTTGTAGCCGTGGGAGTGCTGGGCGTTGAGGTGGTCCCGGGCCGCCACGCCGGCTTCTTCCGCCTCGGCCGAGTCGCAGTCGGGCTGCCGGAGACTCAGCTGAGCGCCGCCCGGCGCCGCCAGCAGTCCCAGCGCTGCCAGCGCTGTCAGCGTCAACGTCAAACTCAGACCGTTCATTTTTCACCAGGATCCTAGCGGCTGCGGCCAGAGAGAGAAAGAGAGAGAAGGAGAGAGAGAGAGAGAGGGCCGACTCAAGCGCCCCTCTTTATACACACGAGTGCGCGCACACACACCACAGTCATGTTCTACAAATCACGTGTGTGTGAGTGAGTGTGTGTGTCCCAGGCTGGGGCCACAAAGGGCCAAACATGTCGCCTCTGGACTTTGCCGCAGCATTTCATACCAAAAAAAAAATGAAAACGCTTTTAAAATAAAACAAGGAATTTTATTTCTATTGGAAGTTTTCAAAAATATATATATATTTTTTCCACGACAACGCACTCATAAACAAAACAAACAAATTTAAATGAACTTGGATTAATATATAGTATTTTAAACTGAAACCCATTTTCACTTCAATGTCTTTTTTTAATCTGTTCAGGATGTTCTCATTTCTACCTTATTTTCAATACAATTGTTCACGTCATTTTTCTATTTACACTATTTCCAATATTCCTCCAATGACGTCCATCGGCGTCAATGGCAGCCAAAGTCCAAATGGAAAAGCCTGAACTCATCAAGGTCAGACATTGACTTTTAGCCGTTTCTTACGCAATCCAAAAAGGATGTTTGTCATAGGGGGCTTATTTGAGGGTCGCTGAACTCATCGATTTTCCGCACAGGCTTGCATCACCCAATTCCAAAATCATTTGACATATTCCCCGTATGAATTCATCAAGCGCCCGTCGCCGTCATTGGCAACCGGCGGTCCGGCCGATGCCACGTCACAAAAAAGCTGACTTAAAAGGACACGCCAAAGATGGCCTCCTGCGACGAACGAATGATGAATGAATACCACAAAAGTAAAACATTTTTTTTTGGGGGGTGGGGGGGTCGTCCTTGTTCCAACAAGGAAGAGACTCGGACTTTGTCTCTAGACATTTAACAGCGAGTTGGTTAACAGAGCAAACAAGCGCCATTTGTTGTTCTCATCCAAATGTTCTTGACCTCAGCGATAAGCCACCAAATGTGTGTTGTGTTGTCGCTGGCTAATTTCTGGAGAAATTGTGTGGAAAGGAAAGGGAGGTTTTTGTCAAATTGGGGCGCAAAAGCAACTTTTTCATGAAAACTGCATCTAACATTTGCACGCCTTTGTTTTAATCAAAAAATGTTGTACATTTCCAGATTATCGCCGCTGTTAATGAATGGGGCTCCTTTTTTGGCATCAACACTACTATTTCTGGTAAGCGTGTTTGCTTTGTTTATCCCACAATTAATAGTATTGCTAGAAGTAGTGAATGAAAAACTATACGTAAATACTTTTTCATTCGTAGTGTGGCCTCCGTAAGAGGCTCCAGACCAGAAGGTGGCAGTAACGCACTAATAGATCAAATATATAAAATATACCAACGAACTCAGACTAAACCGTATTGGAGCGTCGCGCTTGACGTCACCGACATGCGACAACCGGCATTCGTAGAGGCTGTGCACGGCTTCTTTCAATTGAAAAATTATACAAAGTGAGTTGCTGAAGTATCGACGAAGACCAACTTCATGTCACAGATTGTGCATGAGTATTACACCAAATAATGCAAAAGTAGATAGAAAAAGAAACCGAAAAAGGAAACAAGCGACCGAAATCTAACAAGGTTTATTTGTAAGTGGACTTTTTGTGACGTTCACTCGAGGAAACAAACCAAGGGACTTCTATTCCCTCCATCATTCATTTTGAAGATTTGCAGGAGAGCTAGAAGTCGTTTTTTGGTCTATTGAGGGCGTTGCCCATCCCAAAAAAGACACCAGGAATGGTAAGTTAGAGCTTTGTAAAAAGTAATGCTAGCGAAACCTACGATTACCCTTTTGAAAAGTATGCTACTCAAAGCTGGCTACTGGAATATTCACTTTACTTGGCATAGCTAACTTTTGACAACTTTTTGAGGCAGAATGTCAAAACTCAAAACTAGTGGTCGGTCGTGGTCGGCCGCCATTTTCTTACTCACTTCAGTGGACGTTAAAGTTGCCATGAGTAATGACCATTATTGGCATCATCATCCATGAACGAAAGGGTTAAACTGGTGGTTTTTACCTTCAAAGTGACCTATAGTCACTTGTAAATAAACAACGTTTGACATGAGTTGTGTGAATGAATTTATCTGATAAACATTCATTATTTTCTGAAGGAGTCTTCTTGAGGAAGCTGAAAGAAACAGCGCCAGGTCAATGCAACTAAATGGAATGGACGTCTCCCGCTCTCAATGACTTCATGTTGACTCGCAAAAACTATTAATGAAAGAGAAGTGACCTCAAGCAAAAATGAAGGACTCCAAATCTCATATGGAGGAGGTTTCACATTGCTCCAAATGGGCCCCAAAACATCGGTGCAAGAAATTACAAATGTGGACTTGGTGGAGAAGGAAAGACACGGCCTTTTGGACTTTTCTCCGTTCCAGAAGATCCAGGGTGGCCCGGAGGCGCCTCAAGCTCACGGCAGAGTCACGGGGAAATGGCCACGACGTCGACAACTCTTCACCACTCCTAGAAAAAACATCTCTCAAACGGCAAGCGGAACGTACGGGCGACACGACGAGGCCCGACTCCGGTCCGAGCGCCGCGGCGCCCGAAAGCCCGGACGGAAAGAAAACGGCGGTTCCCTCGGAAGCGCTGGCGAATTCCCGCACGGAGACACGGATAAACGGGTTTCCGCATGGGGCGCGCTCGGACAAAATCTCCGGCAAGAACACGGGGACGTTTGACGTCAGCTTGACCAAAGTGGCGGAGCACATCCACGGTACGTACGCCTGTATTATTGGAGCTTTTGGTGGCCCGCGTCGGTCGGTCGGGGTTGTCCAAAGGGCCAGTATGATCGTGTCCTCTGATCTGGCCCCCCACAACAATCTTGAATGGAACATTTTGTCATCTTTGCAGAATTTCTCGACAAGTTCTTGGCCAAGTACGGAAGTTTCATCCCTCTGCGAAGGCAAGATGTGTTGGAGCACCTGAAAAAACACTTTAACACCCATTTCAACGGCAGGTAAATTTCACAAAGCGTAACGGCAGTCCGTGATATTTTTGCGACATGCGGTTTTGTCCTAACTGATTTTTTTGCTTTGGAGAATTTTAATTTGTCGGAACTCATTTGATTTTGATTTTTTCATGGCAAATTCTCAGGACCTGATTTTTTTTTTTTTTGGGGGGGTGCTGGGCTAAATTTGTACTTGAAGATTGACACGTTGAAAGGCGTCACTTCCACGACTGGTGCAAGCTCATTTTGCTCATTTTTGCTCATTTTTAGTCGCAAATGTTTCATCCGGGACGTCACGGAGCGCCAAATGGCTTTGTCGCAGAAGGACCGTCTCTCCTTCCGGGTGGTCTTCGAGAAGCACACGCTAACCCTGGACGATTTCTCCACTCTGGACCAGCAAAATTGGCTCAACGACCAGGTAGGCGGCACACGCGTGGCACGGCGCGGCGCCGACTTCCACGGCTCGTCGGCGGCCGTTGACGGCGCTCGCCACGTGCTCAATTGCACTTGTGGTTTTCTCTTTTCCTCCAGGTTATTAACACCTACGGGGAATTGATTATGGACGCTGCCCAACACAAGGTAAGCAAGCCGCCATATCTCCCGGGCTGTAAGTACACAGTAATCCCTCGCACTTTTGCGGCTTCACTACATTGCAGATTTTTTTCTGGGGAAATTATTTTTTATGATTGTTTTTTTAAGTTCATAAAAATATAAAAATCCACACTGAAACTCGTAACCAGAAGCCTGTCTTGCTACTAAGACTCAGCAATGAAGAAAAAAATATTATCATTATTTTTTTAAATAGGAGTGGTCCTACTTTGCGGTTTTTCGATTATCGCGGCCATGTCTGGTCCACATTAACCGCGATATTTGAGGGATTACTGTATATACGCACCATATTGGGCCGAATATGAGACGTGTTTTTTGCTTTTTGCATTGAAATAAGACTGAAATTGTCTTAAATTCGGGGTCGAGACATTATACCCATTAAATGTATGTATGTATGTGTGTGTATGTATATGTATGGGTGTATGTACACGCATGTGTATGCCTATGTGTATGTATATATATGTGTGTGTGTATGTATGTGTATATATATACTTCAGAGACACGCTTATTTATATATTTATTTATTAACTTACTTATGACCTATCTATTTATGTCAAAAATGCCTTTCCTATTCCTGCATCCTCACCCTCTTGCTACTGTGACAACCAAATTTCCCGAATACGGGATGGGTAAAAAAAAAAAAGTGATCCAATGTGAACTTGCTTTGTCATTTGAAAAGATTTTTTTATTCAGCGGGACATTTTGCTCCACCCCCAGGTCCACTTTCTCAACACTTTCTTTCACCGGAAGCTCGTGGCCAAAGGTTTCGACGGCGTCAAACGTTGGACCAAGCAGGTACCGCCGAACCCCGCGTCTGGTCCGTGGGTCACGCGAGCGATAGTTTTAAAGCCAAACGTCCTCCGTGTCCTTTTGCTCCAATGCATTCCACGTCGATCGCTCGCCCGCAGGTGGATTTGTTCTCCAAGAATTTGGTGTTGGTGCCCGTCCATCTGGAGTTTCACTGGTGTCTGGTGGCGGTGGATATGTGCCGCAAGAAAATCTCCCTGCTGGATTCCAACGAACTGGCTTCGCAACAAGTCCCGCAGGTCAATTCCAAACCGTGGCCTCGGCCGTCGCTCCTCCGCGGAGGGAGGTCACGCTTTTTTTTGTCCATCGCAGAACATCCTCCAATACCTGACGGAGGAAGCCATGGAGAAGCGACGCCCGTCTTTCGTCGACGGTTGGAAGCTGTCGTTGGACGAGGTCCGCCTTTTGTCCGTTAATTCGGAACGGACCGTGGAAAAAAAAAAAGAATCCACTCCCCCCGGCTGAGTTTGCATTTTCTTTGACAGAACGTCCCGCAGCAAAGTACCGAGAACGACTGCGGGGTTTTCGTGCTGGAGGTGAGTTTTTGCCTTTGCCCTCGCCGTGGCGGACCGGGCCTCCCCGTAATCCCTCCCGTGGCGTTCCTTTCCCAGTATTCCAGATGCCTGGCCTTGGCCCACCCGCTGCGTTTCTCCCAGAGAGACATCCCGGAGATACGCCGGCGCATCTACAAGGAGCTCTGCGAGCGGAAGCTCCATAGATAACCCTTAACCCTCTTCAATGTCTTATTTTGAAAGAAAGTTCTAACTGGCATATGAATGAATTCCGTTTGTACATGATATTGTGGCTTTGTAGAGATGAATTTTTGAATAATGTGACAGTAAAGAATGCAGAAATGAATTTTGAGCTCTTTGAGATGATTTTAAGGCTGCATGGCCAAGCTTCTTATTTTCCCTCCGCCCGCGCAGCTCAGCTAATCGTTACCATCGAAGCCCCAATCGATCTCGGGCTCGTCGTCCAGGCGGATGATCAGGTAGGACACCAGCTGGAAGAGGTTCTGCCACAGGCCCAAGAAGACGTAGATGTAAAAGTCACTGACGTCCATTTGGCAGTGGACGCCCGAGTGGTTGAGGTCGCACGCGCATTCGAAGCGGTTAACGTAGTTGAGGCAGAAGCCGCCGTGCATGCACGGGTCCGACGCGCACTCGTCCACGTCCTTCTCGCACCTGTGACCAAAAAGGAACGTTCAAATGAATTGCAATCTCTCTCTTCTGATCCAGAATCTCCAAAGAAAGCCAACATTTGCCTTAGTTTGCCTCAAAACATCCTGATTGATCAGAGCTGGCTTTGTTTGGAGTTCTGTTGGGATTTGTGGCGCCCTCGTGTGGCTACAGGTAGGTTGACAAGACGGAGTCAATTTAAAGGAAAATCAAGAGTTACTTACCATTGTCCGGTGAAGCCAGGTAGACAGAGACAGCCGTCGTCTACCGCCGAACAATTCCCGCCGTGGTAGCAAGTGAAGTTTTGTCTCACACCCGCACATTTTGACACGGGCAGCTGAGGAAGACTGGAAGAAAAAGAAAAAAAGGAAAAGTGAACTTAACGAGCTGCCGGACAAGGTCACAAAATGGTTGCACTGGCTTCCTGAGGGACATTGCTTAGACTAGAAAATAATCCAGGGGGCCTTGGATAAACTAGGGCGTGCGAGCGTGCGAGCGTGCGAGCGTGCGTGTATCTGAGGCACTTACGGGTGCGTCTGGATGTACCACGGGACCTCGGGAAGTTTCACGCTGAAAGAGACGAGAGAGTTTTTGGTGAGTAGTGAGAGTGAGAGTGTTGAAAATTCCATCCTGTTTTGAAGTGGGACGGTGGCAGCAAGTTCTAAGTCAGGGGTCGGGAACCTTTTTGACAGAGAGAGCCCTAAACAATTCATATTTTCTAATGTTATTTCTTGAGAGCCATTCTCAGAATTGAAAAGTCAAAATACATGAAAATGTGTGATTTTTTTTGTCATTTCACCACTTTTAAAGTACAAAAAGTCTCTGAATTCTTTTGACAACATTGTTATGCTGTTGCTAATAAATCAGTATCAATTATATTATGCACAGGACTCAGCTCTCTCACCAGTGATTTCCATATTTTACTTCACAGGTAAGTGAAGAGCCATATGCACCCATAGAAAGAGCCACATATGGCTCCCGAGCCATAGGTTCCCTACCCCTGTTCTAAGTGAATGTTCGGAGCCGTCCCTCCCACTTCAAATGAATCTGGCGTCTATCGCCCTCAAGACCATTCAGCAAATTAGTAATGCTTATTTTCCCCAGTCTAGGATCACGCAAACTATGCTAGCCTCGTCTTACAAATGTACATCCGATTAGCTTCTGGTGGTGCCACTGTGTAAAATATAAATGACGTAAGGCCGGTAACGCCATGTAAGAGCTCACTCGCAAAAGCGGCCGGTCAGGTTCTGGGGGCAGAGGCAGGAGTAACCGTGGGCTCCTTTGAGACAGGTGGCGCCGTTGCTGCAATGGCTATCCTGGCACAGATCCACCTCCAGCTGGCACCTGTCCCCCGCGTAGCCCGCCTGGCACGTGCACCGGTACCCGCCCGGAAAGCGGCTACAGTTGCCAAAAAGGCAGGGCCGCGGCGCGCAGGCGTCGCCGGCTTCTCGGCACGAGTCGCCGCTCCACGCCGGGGGGCAGTGGCAGCGGCGGGCGTCGAAGAGGTCCTCGCACGCGCCCAGGTTCTCGCAAGGGTGCTCCCGGCAGACGGCGGTCCCCCGGCAGCCGCGGCGCGGGCCGGCCTCGGCCACCAGCTGCCAAAAGCGCTCCCCCCGAGGCCTGGGGAGTTTCAACTCGGCGTCCGTGTGGAAGGGGAGGAGCAGATCCGTGATCCGAACGGGGCCCAGGCAGCCGGAGAAGTCCACGGGAGAGTCCGGGCCGGGCCCCGCCAGGAAGACGTCGCTCCCTTCTCGGAGGAATTCCAAGTCCTCCGCCACCAAGCGGGGGATTCGCGCCGGGCTCCCGTCCACCCGGACCACCCACGCGGAGGCGCTCTCGTCGGCGGCGAAAGCGACGGAGTGCCAGGCCCCGTCGCTGACGGGAACCTGGTTCCGGAAGCTCCGTTGCGCCGAGTCGCCGTGTTCCACCACCACGCGGGAGTCCCGAATGGAGACGGCAAAGTACTTGGAGCCGCTTTGCGCCCGCAGCACGGTGGCCTCCGTCCGTCTGGTGCGGAAGCTGAGGGAGACGGCGGGCGGCCCCACGCCGCCGTTGCCGTGGAAGCGGTACTGCAAAATGTGGTTTTCTGGACGGATTGTCACGTTGGCCAAACCTAGGGAACAGAACATGGAAGGACGGTGGGCACGTTGATGGGGACGAGGACAAAATGAGCGCTCACTTGGGCGTCACTCACAGTCGAAGCCTCGCCGGCTCTGTTGGCACACGGTGGAGGCGGGGCACGGCGACGGCTCGCACCAGTTGGCCTCCTCGCAGCGCCGACCCGCCGCGTGGGGCGGGCACTTACAGGTGAAGTCGTCCCACGCGGAGTAACAGACGCCGCCGTTGAGACAGGGGTTTGCCTACATCCGAATCGATGCGATTTGGGCCAGTGAGGTCAAAGGTCGCACGTCAGAAAAGACATTTCGCAAAAACGCGATCACGAGCGGAGGTTTGATCCAAGCGCCGGGTCATAATTAGTAGCCATTTGAGCTAATTCCGGCAGGAGCGCCAGCTAGCAAAAGCACAAACCTACCGCGCAGGCGTCGTTGTCGTCGCCGCCGCCGCCGCATCCCGGCTCCACGCCAACCAGCTGCTCCAATGGGTAGGATTCCACCGGAGAGGCTATTGGGTAGAACTGCAGTCTTTTGCCGTTCACCCTGAGATCCTGAAGGCATCCTTTCAAGTGGCCCCCGAAGGCCGCCGAGGCCCCGGGCTCCGGCAGCCCGCCCACGAAGACCCGATCGCCGCGCCGGGCCCGGATGGGCCGGACGGCTCCGGAGCCTCTATGGGCGGCCCGCTGGACCAGCGTCAGCTCCGACCCGTTTAGCGTGACGGTCACCGGATGAAAACGGCCGTCGTCCACGGCGCTCGGGCCCAGCGGGGTCTCAAAGTCGTCCACCTGGACTTTAACCCGGCCCCGCTCCAACCAGAGGCGGAGGTACTGTCCGGTGCCGTTGGCCAGGATCAGGAGGAGGCCTCCGGGTCGCCGGGTCCGCACCAGCATGGACACGCTCAACGCGTGGCCGGGATCGTCGTCCAACGAGAAGGCGGCGTAGCTTTCCGAGCCTTCTCTCCCGAATCTGCCGGGAACGTACTCTGCGGAGGGAAGCGGACAAATGGCTCGGGGTGGGTGACCAAAAGATTCTGGACCTGGCAAACGGGACACTCGGCACTGAATTGCACTGGGAGACTAGAATAGGGAGGAGCTGAAGATCGGATCGCTAAAGATTTCCCAGGCGGGGCATCGGCACTGTCGCCCGAAAAGAGCAAACATCCGCAAACGTCTGAGGCGACCTTGGCGTGATCGGCCAGGTCGCCTTCATTTCTTGCAGATAAGCTCATCAAAGTCACGTTTTTCCAAATCCTCCGCCTTCCCGGGCCTTCCTGGACAGGCGTCTCCCTCTGGCATGTGTCTGGCGCCAAGCCGCGTCTATTTCTGCCCGCCCGTAAGCTCCTTTAAAGACTGCTGACTCATTTCACTATCTCTGCCATCCTCCGGCTCTCCGTGGGCGAGGTGATGGGACGGGACGGGACCCATAGCTCTTTTGGCTGCGGTCATTTTTGTTAATGGAGCCACCGCTACTTGGCACGATTCCTACGGACGTGACTTTTCAAATGACTTGTTTCTGGGAAACACGCACTTTGTGGAGTAGCACCACTCATTCCATGTTGTATCATGACAATAAAGGCTTTTTGGACTTTTGTTTGGCCACCCACCCACCCGGGGCAGAAAATGAGCCCCCGCTCGCCCCCGTACGTACCTTCTTCGCAGTGGCGGCCTTCGTAAGGTCTTTGGCAGCGGCACTGGTAACGGCGCCAGCCGCGACCGACGCAACGGCCTCCGTTCCGGCAGCGTCCCCCCTCGCACGGATCCTCATCGTTGCACCCCGCCGTCACGTTCACCAGGGCGTCGGAGGGCCCGGCCGCCGTGTCCGGGACCACCGGACGAGACCCCACCCGCAGGTCTCTCAGGCAACCCAGAAAGGCTTCCCCCGGGTGGCCGGGAGCGCCGCCCACGAAGACGCTTTGACGGAGGGTCCCGAGCGGCGGGAGGAGGGAAGGCGCCTCCGCCAGGTGGACCTGGCTTTCGCTTTCCCCGCCACCGCAGTTTCCCTGGGCGCAGAGGAGGCGGATGAAGCTGAGCGCCCCGCCCAGCGAGGCCTCCAGCGTGCGCCATTTGTTGTCGGAGACCCGCTGGGGTAGCCGCTGAAGCAAAGTAGCTGGTCCTTGGTTGTTCACGCTGGTCAGGCGCAGCTCTCCGTCCGCCACCTCCACGCTGAGGACCAGGCCGCCCAGCCGCCGTTGCAAAAGAGTCCCCGCCGCTCTGTCCGTCCGGAAGCTCAGCGTCACGTCCAGGGGCACCTCGCCGTCCGCCCAGCCGGTCTCCGCCGAGCCGGTCTCCGCCGAGCCGGTCTCCGCCGAGTCGGTCTCCACCGAGCCGGTCTCCACGTACACGTAGCCCGGGCTCTCGAAGGAGAAGACGTTGGAGGTCCGGCATTCGGACCCCGAGAAGCCGGCGGGGCAGGCGCACACGTGAGCGTGCTTCCCGTCCAGCAGCAGGGGCGAGCAGACGCCGCCGTTCCGGCAGGGCTCGCCGTCGCAGCCCGAGAGGGCCACGGCGCAGGTGGGCCCCCCGTAGAGACGGGAGCAGAGGCACCTGAAAGCGCCGAGGTGGCTCTGGCACACTCCGCCGTTTTGGCACGGCTCATCGCCGCAACCGGCGCCGTCGCCGTCGGACGAGGTGCCTGCGAAGACGGGAGCGCGCCGTTGAGGTGACTGGAAAAGGTCACGGCTCGCACCTGTGGGTCACTTTCTGTTGCTTTCGGGGTAACCGCGGCTATCATTGCTAGCCGGGCTGCTAGCAATGGTTCAGAAAGGCAAAAAATAGGTGTAACTTTGCCCCCAAAATGAGCCCAAATGAACAGCAAGTGACCCAAAAACCCACAGGAAATGACCCAGCGATGGCCCAAAAGCAACAGGAAGTGACCCGTGGAGATGCTTCCCCATCAAATACATTCAGAAATGACTACTTTATGACACTGAGCACATGATGAAAAATAGGAATATAAAAATGTCCTATCACATCTCTTACCCACTTTAGTTGATTTAGTCTATTACAAAAGAGGTAGCGTTAGCCTAAGAGGAAACATGGCAGATTTTCACCAAGATCATTCTGACTTCTATTGGATTGGATAACTTTATTCATCCTGTATTCGGGAAATTTGGTTGTCACAGTAGCAAGAGGGTGAGGATGCAGAAATAGGAAAGGCATTTTTGACATAAATAGATAGGTAATAGGTAAGTTAATAAATAAATACATGAATAATATATGACGTTGTGGCGACCTACCTTCATAAAGCCACCCTAAAATCCAAAGACCCAGGATGATTTTGAACATGGTCCTCCTCAAATCCTCCGAAAGAAGAACTTGTTCATTTTCACGGATGTGCATGCAGCTCCACGCCGTCTGCCGTCTCTCCCGCCTGGGGCCTCGTGTCGCCTCGTGTCGCCTCGCCTCGCCTCGCCCGTGTGGTGGCGAGCCAAGATTAAAGAGATTTAACTAATGTGCTTAGGATGTCTTACACTCCAATTGTGTTTGAGAAAGGGAGGCTCATTTCAGACATCCCTTCAACAACACTCTGCTAATCTGTATTTTTTTCTCCTTTTGAATCAGAAGACCCCGCTTGAGTAAATAGAATATATTTTGAATCTTAAATGCTATGAAATACGACAACAAGTCGCTTGGCAGACCATATTATTATACACAAATCCGTCTAAAAAATTACGATGGAGGACCAAAACAGAAAAATTTGAGAGTAAACCGAGTCAGAAATATGCAAGATTAATGGTGTAAAGTCATATGTTGCAATACTATGAGCAAATGTTGCAATATTTTGAGAATAAAAGTCATAATACTTTGATAAATAATTTGACATTTTTTAAGTATGTGTATACAGTAGTATATATATATGAATATACACACCTGCAGGTTTTGTATTGAAAATATTAAAATATATATTAAAAAAAACATTTTTATCACGTAATATTCCGATTTATTCCTCGTCATGATACAGTTTTGAGCACTTTAAACACACACCCACACCCAATTCACATCAATTCAGGCCGTGATTTAAGATTTGAATGACTTTCTGACAGGTGTTCAAATACGTCGCCTCAACTTTTATTTCGAAAAGCACCGGCCGGAAACGCATCCTGTCAGCCCTTTCGCGGGGTCAGTCAAGTACCAGGAAGCCTTGTTTTTATTTTATTGTAGTATTTATTTATTGTTCCTCCAAGCAAAACAACGCTCGTCGAGCAAGATGTTGGCGTGGTCTTCGAACCGGTGATGACCTCTCCTCATTTGGAGACTTTGTGGTAAGTTTACTCAACCGCCTTTTGGCGCATTGACCCCGTCGTTAGCCCGTTAGCCTCACCGGAGGCTAACAGCTACAACCTTAGCGCTCGTCTTAGTTTACTTATTTACCCACGAGTTTGACCCTTTAAGAGTGTATTCTTGTCATACGAGTGTTTATTATCTTCGACTCGCTCGGTGTGTATTGTCCTCTTTTCAGTGTTTATTGGCATTGAGGTGGTGGACAGCAACTTGTTTTAGTGACTAGCCATAATTTAGAAGAACACTTCGTCCCAAAACATTTTCACGCCCCGTTTCGTGTACTCGGTTAGCTTTTTGTTGTTGTGGCATGAAATGAGTTCTCAACGGCTATTGTTGACCCATTGTGCGATTAGTGAAAATCCGCGAGTAATTGACTCCACCCAAAAGGCTTGTAATTGCCGAGAGATGCCACTAGACGGCGGTACATCGCAAATTTGTCGGAACGAAAGTCACTGCTTTTGTCCCAAAACAAAGCATCTCCATTCACCTTAATGTTCACCCTTATCTGCATTAAAATGCCGTAAGATAAGTTAATAATGATGAAAAATTCCTCAGAGCAATATTGGCCCCTCCCAGATGAGGTGGTTTGGACGTCTTGCGCCGTCAACGGCAGCCATTGTGTTTAGTGAGGGCCCTTCATGGCACAATTTGTCAGTTTAAGTTAGTGGCCGAATAATCGTACGTTTGTTACTTTTAAAATCGTTCACTCTTGATTTTTTTTAATTAGCCAAATCGCTGTTGGGTGGACTTTTCAAGATATTTAACTGATGATTCATCTAAACTGGAAGGACTGGTTGTGAACGCTTATCTTTCTGTGGCGTTGACGACACCAATCCATTTTGACTGGGAAGGGCAAACGGACAAATGAGCGTTAAGTTACTGAATTAATGGAGAAAGAGAATGTGAGAGAGGCCTCATTTTGAGTTTTTCCCATTTCAGATCTTACGTTGCGGCATATCGGAAGCCAGAGGGATGCCGGGGGAGAGCGGAAGCGGCGGTGGCGCTAGCGGTGGCATGGCCGCTGCCACCGGGGCAGTCCGGCAGGCCAAGCAGAAGAGGAAGTCGCACAGTTTGTCCATACGCAGAACCAACAGCACGGAACAGGAACGCGGCGGATTCCTCCAGAGGGACGTGCATCTGGACACGCAGGTCTGTTTTTGTTTTTCAACATAACTGAAGAACCAATAAAGGGCTTGCATTAAGGTCAAAAGGTCAAGCAAGGGATTTGGCGTCAATGGCTTCCATCGGCTTCCTTTTTTCGGGGGGTCAAAATCATCAATTACATTTTGCTTTTTGGTTTTGTGGGTTCCAGTCATGTGATAATCTGGAATGTTTGGCACGGACGGAGGTGAGCGGCGACTACTGTTCCACTTAGCGATAGCCATAGCATAGCCGTGGTGTCCATTTAACTTCTTGTGTTTCTCCCCCTATCTCCCTCAATCGGACCGTTATTTATGAAATACACCTTTCTAAATTGATTTCTGACACCCCTGCTCCACCCAAAATGTCAATCCATGTGTTGTATTTCAATAGTTGGATGTCAGTTGATAATAGTTTTGGTTGTTTTTAGTCTTGGGTTCATTGAATTTCAACCAAGACATAAATGTATCCCTAACCCAGACAGCGATGAGCGTCCATTTCATTTGTACTAGCTCCAAAGGATTGGATATCGGTGACCAGTGACAAACTACATGAAATAGAGAGCAGAAGGATGATTGGACGTCCATCATGGTCTACGGCACATCCGATATCCGCCCGAAGGGTTGGTTAAGACGTTTTTTTTTTGGTGGGGCAGGACTCGAAGCTTCCGACGGCGCTGAGGAGCAACCTGCTGGACC